>NC_056713.1:2070044-2672544 GCF_018831695.1 Puntigrus tetrazona
CATGATCACAGAAACTAGATGTGAACTTGGGAACTTGTTATACAAACAGTTTATGAAAATAAAGATCGGACTGTTTGATGGAAACAGCGACTTTTCCTGGTCAGCAGGAAAGCGGATCCGTTTATACGAGAGTATGTATTCGCAAGACTACTACTGAACAAAAAAAGTATAATAAATAATACTACATCTTTCTAAATATGCACTTGTGCACTTGGTAATGGTGATCTTCCTTCCGCGTTTTAGGCAAATTGTTGGCTCCAGAGTTTGACCTGTCTTCCTCCCCCGGAACGGTGAAGGTTAAGATTTACAGAAAGCCATTTCTCAATGAACTTTTTGAATATGGACCGATTTACTCAGTCATTTTGTACCCGAAAGGACAGGAGAGTCAGGTTAGTTTTTAGCAAAGTGTCTTTGAATTAAATTAACTTGTTTACTATACTGCATGTCAGTGCAATATCTGAACTGGTGTTTCTTTTTTTCTGATGTAGGCTTTAACAGTAAATGATGATGATGAAGATGGAGAGGTGGAGTTCACTACATTACTGTTATGGCAGGAGTATTGTGTCCGTGTGAAGGTGGAGATGATGTCTAATGATGTGAGCAACACCTCATTGCCGCACTGCATATATACATCAGAAGGTACTATACATCAAATCACTTTTTAAATATCATAATCTTTTTTTTTTTTACATTTATTTTCTCAGTGCTGTTTTTATATAATACCAGCAAAACAGTAACGGGATAGTTCACCAGAAATGTACATTTTGTCATTAATTACTCACCCTTATGTCACCCAAACCCGTAAGACCTTCGTAAGCTTTTCACAATCAACGTTTAGCAAGGATGTTGCTAAAATAATCCATGCGGCATCAGCAGTCGAAACGTAATCTTTTTTCGAAACTACGAGAATGCTTTTTGCGGGCCAAGAAAACAACGATTATGCCTTTATTAAAAAAATGGTCTCCTCTTCATCCCCCTAGCTCCATTTTAGAGAGTACACCATAAAAAAAAAAATTCGTAAAATTTACGGTAAAAAAACGGTAGTTGTGACTGCCGGAATTCGACCGTGCAGGGAATTCTGGGAATGTCAGTTTTTTTCTATTTTTCCATTCACTGTTTAACAGGTTTTTGCCGTAGCGTTTTCATAGTTTTTAAAACATTGGTCATTTTTTGCAGTGTATCCACATAACGTAAACAACATATTTTGTTCTGTGTCAGCACCACCGCTCGGATATATTGTTTTTGCTCTTTACTCTATGATCAGAACAAAAACAATGTACCCAACTGGTGGCGCTGACACAGAACAGAACACTCTGTTTACCTTCAGTGGATACTCTCCAAAACCGCGCCAAAGTGTTCTTGTAGCTTCGTAAGGTTATGGTCGAATCAATGATGTCACATGAACTACGTTTCTGGACCTTGATCATGGTAGGATTCTTGCTGTCTATGAGATGATCAGAGCTCTCGGAATTCATCAAAAATATCTTAATTTGAAGACGAACAAAGGTCTTACAGGTTTGAAACAACATGAGGGTAATTAATTACAGAATTTTAATTTCTGGGTGAACAATTCATTCAAATCAGTATACGCATGTGGCACAAAGTAAACCTCTTGAGGTTGATTCAAGGCCCTTGAGCTTTGCGTCGGGGTTTACTATTTCCTATGTAAGTTTCTAAAATTATTTCTTGGTGAAATTTAAAGCACTTTCCCTTGTTTGTCAGACACGTCCCTGGTGATCTCCATGGCCATTATCGGAGTAGTTGGAGTCATGTCCTTCTTCATATTCGCAGTCTGTTTCTTTCTGAAGCGTCCTGGTAAAATGCCCACTGTTCTGGTGAGTCAACTTGGAGATTTTGAAATAAATACAGTTTCATCAAAACTAAAAGTGTTAGAGCAAGCCAGTTTCAGAGTCTGAAAAAAGGAATAAAATGTAAGAAGCAAAGTTCAGTACTGACCCATGTCATAAGATTTGCTTCTCCTTTCGAGGAACAGCAGCAGAAAAGGGAAATGCTGGGGATTTTTTTTTAATGTCTTGCATATAAGCCATCTCAATGTTTGGTTTAAATGATAACACAATACCATTCACAACGAAACTATTTTGACACTTTCTGGTCGACAGATAAATGAATACATCATATACGAATATATGTGTATTCAGAGTTAGAAAAAAATTATTATATGCTCATCATTATAATTATTAATATGCTCATCAAGACATTTATTTAATAAAAAAATACAGTAAAATAATAATATTGTAAAATAATTTTACAGCTTATTTTTTTATTATTTAATTTACTTATGTGATGGTTTTGTAAGAATTTTTAAAAATTTTGTGAAAATTTTGAAATATTAAGCAGCAGTCGTTGCCACATAATCTTTACAAAAATATATTTTAATTTAATGTTCAAGAAACATTTTAGCATTAGTAATTATTGGTGTTAACCAATAAATCGTTTTGCCCCTAATCATTAAATTTTTTCGACAAAACAATACATACATATTTGTTTATTATTCATTAATTATTATTCATTTATTATTATACTTTGTTCAGGATTTTTGACCGCATGCTTTATTGAATGAATACTTTAATGAAGGCGTTATTTAAAAATAAATTAAATTAAAATTAAATTAAAAATAAATCAAATCAAATCAAATAATAAAAGTCTACAAACATTTACTAAATGTTTATTATTTAATTTGTGTTTCCAACAGAAATCTGCTGTGCATGTATGGAACCCTATGAATGTAGGATTGATCCAAGTGGAAACAGTCACTGATAAGGGATGGCTCCTGACTAGCAACAAAACAGCAGGAAAGGTTAAAGCATTTGATGAGAACAAGGACCTTTTGGAGGAGGACAAAGAGAGAAGGGAGAGTACAGACAGTGGAGTGAGTGTCGGCCAGCAGCATTCGATTAAGAACCGAGGCACAGATGGACTTACAGGACAGGAAGATAGCGGCTGTGGGAGTCTGACAGGCACAGAGGACAGTCTCAGCAGTGGAAGAAGAAGCCTGGAAGAGCTCCCTTTTCTAGATGGTGAAGTAAATGAAAGTGAAAGAAAAGAGGACAGTGGCTTGGGAATGGGAAACCAGGATGCTTCCGACAGTCTCAAGGAAACAGACGGTGACCTCCTTTCTGAGATAGTAATAGTTGGGGATGGATATCGTAGTCAGAGTCCTTCAGCTGATGCTGAAAGTGAAACCAAGATCCCATGTGACATAGACGCTAACATGGCCTGCCCTAGCAGTGGCTATCGGTCTGGTCATGTGACGTGCTCGTGTTCTGACATTGAAACTTGCATGTGGTGCAGAACCAGGAAGCTTCTAACAGACAGTGATTCATTGTCTCATGAGCAAACTAGCTGTACTTTTGCAACCGATACTGACAATGACAGATCGAGCTATTTGAACACATCACCTTTACAGTCCGTGAATGTATCAGGATTGGAAGATTCGTCAAACGAGAACTGCGGCGAGTCGTCTCTTTTTATCAGCTGCCCGCTACTTCTACAAGAACCTTGCCAGCTGGACACTTTACCTCTTAAATTAGGAGATGTGGAACTGACATTCACGTGAGACGTGAGACTCTGTCATGAATGTGAAAGCTCTGAACAAAGCGTATCTGCTGTTTGTCCAGCCGGCGTTTATTTCTCGCATAGATGCTAAATATGGCTGTGTCGCTCATACTGGACTATCAGATGTGGGACTGCCCCTCTGTGACTTCCTGCAAGCACTGGGTGATCTATATGCTGTTTCACCTATATGCTGTCATAGAGAAGACAGTCGAGCTTCTACTTAAGTGACCAAGAGTGTGACCAAGAGTGAGATACTATCGGAATATGATAATGATGATGCTGAGTCTAATCTCTTGTATCTCCCTCACCATTGAGCAGTGCTACAGAAGCTTCCTTAAAGAACCTTTAAATGATAAGTTCTTGATAGTCGCTTCTAGAAGAACCTTTAATATCCATGGAAGCCTTCAACTGCGCAAAAGAAAGTAAAAAGAAAGTAAACCATTGTTCTTCTGAAAACCTTTATATTTCGGAGTGTAGTGTGAAGAACATTATAAATATCGGAAAGCTTTTTTCCACTATAAAGAACCATTTGCTCAATGGAATTTTTTTGTAAATGTTAAAAGGTTCTTCGTAGGAACAACAATGACGATGACAGTAAAGAACCTGTACATACACGCACGCAAATTTGCACATGCATTGTACGTATTTATATTTTATGTATGTACTGACGTTTCTGATATGCTGAATATTGAGTTGAATGTAATGAAATTATGGAAAAACTACTACTACTAATAAAAAATCCATGAATTAAAAAGTGCAGTTATATATACAGAACTCACCCACATGGTAAGGATATGGCAAGTTATAATGGTTGCAAGTGTGACTGTGTGATTGCAAAAAAAAAAATATTGTAATATTTCGTAATATTTAATCCAAATCGGAAAATGCTCTTTCCCTTTTCTGATGACATCAGTCACGAGTGTCCTTAACCACGCCCCTCCAACTGTGTTCTTTTCTGAACAAAACACCTACTTTACTACATCCAATCAATTTGCACACCCTCTATTGTTCTCCACCACTACTCTGTTTCTCTTGGAAATACGTCCAAATAAAAAAATATGTTGCAAACTTCCGGTTCATACAGACTTTGAATAAAAAAATTACCAGTGTATGTTATTATTATTACATTCACTTTAATGCATTTGGCAGACACATTTATGCAAAGCCGCTTAAATTACATTCAAGGTACACATTTATACAAGTTTTCCCTGGGAATCAAACCCATGACCTTGGCGTTGTAACAACATTTTGTAAATTTTGTTTTAGCTTAAAAAAACTTTGGTGTCTCACTTTGGTGTCATTTAAGGACAAGACACGCATAATTAAAAAAAATGAAAATACAGAGCAAATGCTTCTTTCCAAAATTCCAACTTTGGTCCAAATGGGTGACCTGTGATTCTGCATATTACCAGCAAGAACATATGCAAATCGTGAGTCAAGAATATCTGTATGAAATTCCAACGTAATAATAAACTAACCACTACTAATGACACAGGAGAAAAACAGCACTTCCTCTAGTGGAAACCCACAAAAACCTGTGACTTTTTGCATATTAAAATGACAGGAAACGCTCGCGACCACATCATCTCTTTAAAACAATTATAACTACAGAAATAAAAAAACCTGGTGGAGAATCCATGAGCATTTTACCCTGGATATAAAAATAATCTTCCGAAGTAAGAACTCACAGATCTTGTGCAAACACATTGCTCATTATTTCCATCCTGTCACTGCACTATATGACGAAACAGACTGAGAGAACGAATGCGAATAAGAGAGTGAAACTCAGCCACAATCATTGACCTCCATCTTCAGATAGGGAAGGAAACAAAAAGTACTTAACACACCGTCACAGAAGCTTACAAGGCTCTATATGTACTAAACTTGGAAATAGGAAATGCTGATTTGGAGACAAACAATCACGGTGATTCCACGTTGTGAAAATAGTTGAAAACTTTTCACGGAAGCGTACGTACAGCTTTAGAAATCGGTCTTGGCACTGTAGTCATTATCAGATGGGGTTTTTTTTCAAAGAAAGACCTCAATCTGATATGGACTGCAATACGGCAAGAGGACTGATTTGAATACTTGCTTTCTCTGAAAAGACTTGTGTTTGCAGTCAACTGTAGAACGTCAGGCAAATTTGCTTCTCATCTCAATAGCACATCGGTTGCTCAAAGAAACCACACAGCTTCAACTGGTGGAGAACACAACATCAACATTTAAACCCACCTACAATTAAATCACACATGCTCCGTTTTGAAACTGCCAGGTTGATGAATAGTGAAATTGTTTCACTTTCTGTACTACAGACTATACACTGCACTGAATCAGGTGGTAAATTATTTGTTTCTTTATAAAAGTCTAAAACAACTGTAGAAAATTATACTTTATCGCATTTCTGTTTTTATCTGTCAAATTTTTGTATTAAAGGTTTATATTACAGTATAATAATGATTGCCTTTCAATGCATCTTTTCTAAAAGATAAAGACAGTACATCCAGAGATCTATATGTCAAAAAAAATCATACATTTGGGTTTGAAATTATTTAAGATTTTTAAATTCTATATCCGCAGCAATACATACCTATATCAACATAATAAAACAGTGCTAGGGTTCACCTATTGAACCAGCGTTTTAGCGTCACTAAATGGACATTTATCTTTAAAAATGCGACGAAACGTGCATTGTCCAAATGAGCAGAAGGTAGAAAGGGAAGGAGTAAATAAAGGGAAATACTTTTTATTTTGTAATAGTAATTGGAAGAGGGCGGGATGCCAGTGGTTTTCAAATTTATCCCTGGGGACCCACAGCTCTGTATATTTCGCGTGTCTCCCTCATTTACACACCTGATTCTGATCATCAGCTCATTAAGAAAGAGCTCCATGAACTCAAATGAGTGTGTCAGATAAGGGTAACATGCAAAATGCGCAGAGCTGTGGGTCCTGAGGAACAGGATTGAAAACAGCTGGTATATGCAATAAATCAATGTCTTGAACTTGATGCAAGCTGTAACCAGTCACCAGTACAAGGAGATAAAAAGAAGTCTACCATAGGCTCTTTGGGGCTTGTTAAAGACCAGTCGAGCCGCTGCACTCTGAATCATTTGTATAGGTTTGATTTTGCTTGATGGAAGTCCAGCCAGAAGATCATTGCAGTAGTCCAACCTAGAAAAGACGAGGGCCTGGACAAGAAGTTGTTCAGCATGCTCCGTTAGAAAAAGCCTGATCTTTTTTGATGTTGTATAAAGCAAATCTGCAAGATTGAGAAACCTTCGCAATGTGATACTCATACACTCATTATTCTACACTCACGATTTGCAAAACATCTTTAAAAAACCTACTGACACTAAATATGATCATATGTAATTTTGTCTAAACCCTTATTTGTGCATTAATTTGCACTTCACAGGTGCATTGCTACTGTATGAATCAACTTATTAACATTCGATTGAAGTGCCACTGAGTTACTAAAAACATTACTTTAACATTACTAAAACATACCAAAAACAAAACACAGGAAGCGCTTTAGAATGTGCTTCCTGTGTTCTGTCTTTGATGTCACACCTCAACATTTGTGATAATTATAACTACCCAAATGGAGAACAGCGTACAACAAAGAGAGAGAGAGAGAGAGAAAGAGAGAAATAGAACTATGATCTCAATAAGATCTAAAAATGACTAGATCTCTGGAAATTCTACAGTAGCAGAAATCTTCTCATCTAGGGATCTCCACAGACATTGCATTCGTTTATCTGTGTAACCCTTTACAAAGAGACACCTACAGATTAGAAAAAAGTGGGATAATCGTGGAGTTTTTGTGGGTTAAACTGACATCTCACTCCTCCATGCTAAAAACTACTATTAGCTTTGTCATGACTGCGGTTTGCAGCATATTTTCCGCCCTCACAGATAGTATCTGCCACACATGACTGACACTGAATGGAGAGATTTTGAGTGTATCATCTCAGGGTTTGCCCCACTCTAATATATAGATAATAGATAACAACCCACTACACACTTCCTTGCTGTTATCAACTTTTAATGAGTCAGCAAAGAAGTTAATCATGACCATACATTTCAGTTTTACAGTGTACATTTTGGCAAGATTCAAATTCAAAGTGTCTTGACATTTATGTGGAGAGATGCATGTCTCGTGCTGAGTATCAGAGAGGAAGCGAGTAGGAAGGACTGATGAAGAATGTGGTTTTCTTTAGTTTCTCAGTAACTGAAGAAAACAACTGTGTATATACGTATATATATTTATATATATATATATATATATATATATATATATATATATATATATATATATATATATATATATATATATATATATATATATATATATATATATATATATATATATATATATATATATATATATATATATATATATATATATATATATATATATATATATATATATATATATATATATATATATATATATATATATATATATATATATATATATATGAAAATGAAACTGAAGCACTGGCTAATTTGGTGTTGGAGGTTTCATTGATAAATTTGAGCAGCCTGGTGGCCAATCTTCATTGATTGCACATTCCACCAATAAGAGCAGAGTGTGAAGGTTTAATTAGCAGAGTAATAGCTTAGTGTTGCTTTAAATATTGCAATGCACACAACATTATGTGTGACATATCAGAGTACAAAAGAGGAGGAATTGTCGGTGCACGTCTTGCTGGCGCATCTGTGACCCAGAGAGCAAGTCTTTATGTATCAAGAACCACAGTATCCAGGGTTATGGCAACATACCACAAAGAAAGTCGAACCACATCCAACAGGAGTAACTGTGGATGCAAGAGGAAGCTGTCTGAAAGGGGTGTACGGGTGCTAACCTGGATTGTATCCAAAAAACATAAAACCACAGCTGACCTATTCATTGCAGATATAAATGTGCATGTCAACTCTTATGTTTCCACCAACACTTGTGCCAATGCCACAAGTCGGTTTCAATGGTGCCAGCAGTGAAAATCTTGGGCTGTGGACAAAGAGTCCACCTTCACTGTCTTTCCAACATTCGGGGAGATTTACTGTGTGGGGAAACCCCAAAGAAGCGTACCACCCGGACTGCTGCATGGGGGTGGATCAGTGATGGTTTGGGCTGCAATCTCATGCCATCCCCTAGGCCCAATACTTGTGCTAGATGAGCGCATCACTGCCAAGGACTACCAAACCATAGAGGACCATGTGCACCCAGTGGTTCAAACATTGTATCCTAAAGGCCGTGTATCTGATAATGCACCCAGCAAGACAGAGTGATTTGATGTCCTAGAAAGTGAAGTTGAACATTGCCCATGGCCTTAACTATAGAATGCAACTGCCTATGCTTAAATATTACTATAGCATTCCACAATTTACTAGAACTTTTATCAGGCCAAAAGTGGCAAGCTCTGAAAAACTACACCTTCCTCAGCTCCACATGTATAGATCTGCTGCGGGTTATTATAGCTGCAGCAGTACCTCTTAATACTCACAGCATGTAGCTAGATCTGTTCTGCCGGGACCAAACATATTAACATGGTCCTATCCATTACCATGCAAAACGTGTTCATGAGTTGCCATGATAGAAATAGTTTTGTCTGCCAAATAAAAAGAATTGACTCAGAACAGTCTAAACGAGTCGTCAGTAATTTGAATACCAGTTCTGTCATAATCTAATTTTAGAACAAATCATTGGAAAATAAGGGTTAAATAAAATTTCTCATTTGCATGCAATATACTATAGGCGACTAAAAAATAATAACAGGAACCTATGTTTATAATAGGAGCACTTTAAAATACATACTGCTCCAAATGATTCAGTGAGACAGTTCTACGAATCAAACTGACTCATGATTCAAACCATTGGCGGACCTGTTTCACAGCAAAGAATCAAACGAATAATTAATTCACGCAAACAATTTGATGCCGCTGTATTTGAATTATGACACTGTTTTGAATTAAACATGTACTGAAACTGTAATGCATAAATTTAAATGACATGGGACGGACAAATCTAGCATGTCATGAGGGCTTATACTTAAGAGAACACTCACAGTCAGTGGAAACTGTATCGATTACTCACCCTCATGTCACTCCAAACCCACATGCAGTTTTTTTTTTTTTTCATGGACTGCAAAGACAATGTAAAGGCTAAATTGGCCAGGCCTGGTCTAAAAAAAAAATCACTTGCTTTAAAAAGCTGTTAAAAACCTCAAATGTTAACTGCTGTCTCTCACTTCCTATAGACCACCGCAGTGTTTTTCTTGTTGCTTGCCAGCTCAGTAGACAATGAGCCTTTTTAGATTTTGCATAAGCTGCAAGAGTTTAACAGCTAATAAAGATCTGACTGGTTTGCGGTTTAGTGCGCTGCTATGAGATACTGCCGTGAAACAAATCAGTAATAAAAAAACACAAAAGGAAGAGCAACCACAACAGAAATGTTCAGTGGAGTCCTTTTTAATAACATTAACAGAACAGTGAGAGTGGACTTTGAATTGAAAAATAACATTTAAAAATTATTAAAGGATAATACTTGAAGTCTCACACACACACACACACACACACACACACATTATATATAGAATAAGGATAATATACTAGACTATTAAGTCTGACCTGATATGACCAAATATGACCGCATTTTCCTTCAAAAGTCACCCAAGAGGACTTCTACAAATCGTAATGAATATGTTGTGATCTTTCTGTTATGACTGAAGAGATTAATATTTCATCAGTGTATATGACCTTTGACGTCATTGTTATTTGGAAACAGCCTGGCTTGAGAAGAAGACTTCACCGTGTTTTTGTGGTGACACTGAAACAGTGACAAAAGTCAGAGAATGTTAGAGACGCAAAAAGAAAGCGATCGCAAAAAAGAAATAAAGGTGTGCTGTTATTTCCTAGCTGCGTGAAAATCATTTTAACCAGTTATGAATCATCAGCATTCCTCAGATTCACACTTTTCACAGAATTAAACGATAATAATAAATAGACAGGATTCATAAGACTGTGGAAATAATTGGTTACAGGTGATATAAAATCAAAAAGGAACGGAAAACAAAAAACGGTGGGCGTATGTACAATATTTATAGACACTGAGAGAATGTCACATGAGCAGCGATGTTCGTTATTTCTTGTCAACGATTCTGCTGATTGAAAACGGAGGTGATGATTTCTTAATCCCAACTTTCCTGTAAAGATACGCACAATTGAAATAAGCAATGATGAAAAATGGTTCCACACATAAACACAAATATTAGTAAGCTATCACTTACTTAAAAATGTTGTCTTTCACCGAAGGCTCTGTCAAAGAAGAGAAAAAAAATCCTCACTGTTAATTGCGCAGTTGTCTGTTAGTTCAAAGACTAAGGAATGGAGATGCTGCTTACTTTTGCGCTTGCAGCATTTGATTTTCTTGATGCAGATCTGTACCAAACAGATCAGCACGAACAATCCCAAGATCCCAAACGCCACGGCTATCCCGATCGACACTGATGTATCTGAAAGGTTCAATCACATAATTCAAACTAAATGCCACCACAGAGCTTTAAATTACACGCATGCTGTGTAGACTTCACATTTGTCATTATTTAAAATATTCTTTAAACCAAAGATGCTAAATACTAATGTTGGGCTCTTTGAATTTGCGTATCAATTTGTAGTGTCGAAAAAAGTGTCCCAAAGGAACCTGGTGGTCTACAATTTCTGGTAAGAATACAACGCATAGATCCCTGCATACTCTAATGGCTAATATTTGCAGTCACACCTTTTATATGTTTTATTTATATGTTATAAATGAGTGATAAGTAGTAAATATCTTGTTAAACGAAAATACTTGTTTTATATGACTGTTTTTTCTGGCCATTATAGGCATAATTCATAAAGTTCTGTCATTAATGACTCACCCTCATGTCGTTCCATGTCGTTTGTTTATGATCGGAACGCAAATGAAGATATTTTTGATAAAATCTACAGGATAATACATCTAGTAAATCTAACCGAATATGATTACATTTTCCTTGAAATCAGACATCATGATATGTGAGTCAAGATCCATATTCCATCACGTAGATAATGTTGCATAACAGGAAATCCATCACTCGAGAAGACTTCCTTGTAAGATAATGTTGTGAGCTTTATACTGTGACTGAAGAGACTAATATGTCATATAATAAGTGTATGGTGACCTTTTTGTCACGTTTATGTGGAATGCATACACACATGCATCACGGACGCGCATCAAAGACTGGCACGAAAGAGAATGCGCTTTTGAATAAAGCCATTTATTTAGTTTCGTTTGCGCACAAAAGGTATTCATTGCAGTGTTTTAGAATAAATAACCTAATAACCACTGAGGTCACATGGACTACTTTGACAATTCTACTTTGAAACTACTACAAAACTACTTTGACTTCCTGACTACACTTCTGGGCCTTAAAAGTGGCAGTTGCATTGGTGTCAGAGCAGAGTCAGAAAGCTTTGGGTTTCAACAAAAAATAACTTAATTTGTTCCTAAGATGAGTGAAGGTGTTATGCCAGGATAAATTAAAAAAAACAAAAAAAAACTGTGACTGTGTTCATCTGAAACAAGAGAGTCGTAAACACCTAGGATGGCTTTGGGGTGAGTAAAATATAAGGTCATTTTAATTTTTGGGTGAACTATTTCTTTAAAATATAGGCTATTGAAGAACAAGGAAATCACACCACGGAACAGTTTTTAAAAGACTTATCGAATAGCTCTGTATCGAGTAGCTTTATATTGTTGCATGTGACTGACAGCCATTTTGGTTGTTTTTATGTGTCATCACCCCAGTAAAGTGTGGGAGGTCTGTGATTTTATTAAATTCCCAACTTGCAATTAAGAGTTTGACAAAAACATACATATATTTGGTAGGCAGAACACCCCTGGTAAAAAACTAAACAAAAAAAACATGCCGGTTAGGTATGTTTTGAAGCTGGAATGCTAGTTTATGCTAGTTGGGCCAGCTTAGGACCAGCACATGACCAGCTTAGGACCAGGAGACCGGCAAAGGACCATCTTAAACCAGCTCAAACCAGCATCCCAGCTTCAAAACATAACCAGCATATGTATCTTATTTTAGTTAGTTATGAACGCTAAGTGCTAATTGCTAAAATCTAGCATAGCTTAACATGTATTATGCACGTTAAAAGTCGAACGAACGCACAAATACATTGACAGACACTACCACCGTGTCCCTGATGTTCTGAACACTGTAAACATTTGCATTTATTAATTCGGTAGATGCTTTTATCAGCAACCTCACAAGACATTTGTGGTAACACCAGCACAGCACTTTGAATCTACAAAATGTCTTTGAGTTAAAAAAAAACTTATTTGTGAACAGCAATAGCCACATTCCGATAAACTGAGTTTCTTACCCATGATGCCTTTTTTCCTGAAAGCAGCTGTAGTTTTTTTTTATTTTTTTTATTACAATGCTCCGAAGAAAAGCGCGCTATACCTTTTTATTTAGAGAAACGAGTCTTTTCTGCCACAGTGCTAGCTTTTTGTGTGTCTAATTAGCCTGGTGTGCATCTGTTGACTGGGAAAAGCTGATGTTTTCTAAACTGGTCTGTCTTCATTCTCTTTTTGACATTTTGTAAAAGGTCCACCCTTTTACAACGATGCTTTATTTTCACCTGACTACTATCGCTTGTTCTGATTGCTGCTTTATTGTGTTTGTTTTAGCGATGACGACATTTCTTTCAGTCATGCTAAGACTCCGACTACATGTCTCCTTTTTCTTTCGGAGACTCTGAAGTGATTTAAGGACAAATGATTTCAGCTGAAAATAGAATGTTTTCTGTTCTGGTAAATGTGAAGTATGCCGCAGCACGTCTTCACCACGTCTTCTTATATACACCTACATTTGTCATCTAGTTTAATGTCACTTGTCTGGTTATGAATCAGATGGAATGAGGTTTTGTGTTCCCTTTCTTTACGGTGCACAGTTGATGGGGGAGGATCGGGTAATATGTATGTGGTTCATACTGCCCTCTGCTGCTTTATAGTATAATACAGCAAGATGGGTGGCATTGACCAGTGATGCATTAACCACAGGCCCTTCATGGACTCAGAATGCAATTAAATACTCTTTAATTCAACAGCGGCTTCTAAAAGACAGAACGGGAAACACAAGGAAGGAAATATGAAACCAGAGAGATAGAGTTTAGACTTGTGAAAGAAAAAAGTCCATGTCAGTCCCAGCCCCCACCTTTTCAACCCCAAGTTTTTAGACGAAAGTATTTTTTGCTAGTTAGTTCTGAAACACGGTTATAGGCTAATCACTGTAGCTATATATATATATATATATATATATATATATATATATATATATATATATATATATATATATAAAATAAATGAAGATTTTTGGCTTCAGATCGCAGTAGTATTTGCATTATTTGTAAGTAAAATTAAATAAAAAAAAATCAATTTATCTTAATTATATTTAAGATTTAGACCTTTATTTTTTTGTTCGTTTGCAATTAGTTTGTTCAACATTTATTCATTTAAAAAGTGAAATATGACCTGCCGGAAATGACCGATGACTAAAAATGATTTGTGATAAAATCTGGAACCTGCAGGAAAAATTCTGGCAGAAAATTACGTCATAATTTACTTCACCTTTTTGTACTTCAAACTGTTTATTTTTAAATGTATTTATTCATTTTTGCGGGACCCAACCTTTGAGGAAGTTGAAGATCTTGTCCACTTTCTTCAATATTTTCCCCTTTTTTCATGTATAATTACAATGTATGTCAAGGTTTTTTTTTTACTGCAAAAAGGGTCAATGTGCACTGAGTCAGTAATTGTTCATGAAGCTAAAATTAGCTCTCTGACACCTTTATAAGTTTATAGCGATGTCTGATTCATTTTCAATAAATCGTTGATCTAATTCAAGAAACCAGCCTGAATGATACATACACAGAGCCGACTGATCTACTTCTTAAATTATAACTCCTATGAGCCAGTTATCGCTGGAGGGGAAGATTATAAGTAAATAGCAATTTAATGCTGTTCATAAGACTTAAAATATACCACATGAGATCTTTTTCTTTATGTCTGAAAGCTCCAGTGTCCATTTGTTTAATTGCACAGAAGATAAAAAAACAAACACTTTTTATATTTGGATAACGCGGCAGTGACAAAAATTTGCAGTGATGGTAATTAATGTTTCTGTTTTATGCTTCACCCAAAAATTAAAATTGCACAAAAAGTAGCTTCATAAAATTATGATTGAACCACTTTGCTATTCTGGGCCTCGAACAAAGATCTTGCAGGTGAGTAATTAATGACAGAATTAAACATTTTAAGAGATTAAAACTGGTCTCATTAAAATATCATAAAATAAGCCCTCGGTGTGATATGACAGGACCTCTAAATGCAACATGCAAATGAGTTATACAGTTATATGAGTTATACTGTATATTTGTACAGTATGTGTGTTAAAGAGAATAGTAGGTCAAATGTTTTGAGTTGGAGGATCAATGAATGTTAGGTCTTTGTTGAAGAGGAAATGTCTGTTCCCATGCAGGGATTTCCCCTTTAGCACCTGTTTTCAGTTTATTTCAAAACTGTGCAAAGCTGGTGAAAACGGAGCTGTTGCCCTGCACACGAGCAGCTGCAGAGTTCAGAAGAGAAGCAGAAAGACCGATAAGACAGACACTTTTCACTGCACAGTTCTCAGAATGTTTTGAACACGGAGCTCAAGACATTAACCACAACCTGTCACGTGCCTCTCGCTGGTCTACAGGCCTGAAATATCCTAAAATAACACGTTTGTGGTTGAACTGTGCCTTTTTTTTTTTTGAAAGGAGGCCTTTTTATAAAGAGGACATGAGCTAAAATTACATTTGAAATATCCACCAAATATATAAATAAATAAATAAATAAATATATATATATATATATATATATATATATATATATATATATATATATATATATATATATATAAAGCAAAATTTATGATTTATTGAATGTGTATATATATAATGCAAAATTTTATGCAAGATTTATCTGATCTTTTTACATATAATATATCCGCTGAGTGTTATCCCATTTACAATGTTAATTTAAAAATAAATAAAGAAATTGTGCTGTTTAATAATTAATATCATCAATAATGTCCTTTTTAATGCATATGCTATATATTAGCTGATTATTTTTGAAAACATATAAAGTTTTAATTTAAACATTCACTTTATCACACACGTCCACATGATACATTTGTACCTAAAGGGTCCTTTTTGGTCATTTAAAGGTACGTATTAGTACTTAAAGTGCACGTATTTGAACCTAATAGGTACAAAAGTGTACCTTTCTCAAAAGGTTCTGCCTCAGTGACAGCTTTTGAACCTTTTATTTCTGAGAGCGTAGATGAGTATTGATTCACATCCTATTTAATTTATTTTTATATATTTTTTTGCTGCATGACTCAACACATCTATAGACAAATACTTCCTTCCACACTAATTCTGTGTAATATCCTGGTAATGCTGTAATCTGAGACCGTTTTCCTGCATATAAGATATAAATTGAGATTTCACTACAAAAGGAAAAAAAAAAAACTTCCTGCTATCTCATTCCATAGAAGGTAACATATATTAAACAAAAAGGTGAGAAGGACAATGAAGTTCGTAGGAAAAAAAGAAAGACGGAGGCAAGGGTCGGTTATAAAGGGGTTTGTTTCTGAAACGTATGTTTGTTTTGAAACTGGTTTGCCTCGTGAACACAGGAGACAGAAGAGAAAGAGTGGAAAATAGGCTCTTCATCAGCATCGGATCCTTTTGGAAAACAGATCAGGATCTTTACTTTAAAACGGTAAGGTCTTGCTCAGTTTTTTGGATTTTTTATTATCATATGTGATTTGTCTTAAATCAATATATGCAAGACACAAACCTTTCCAAAAAGAAAAGCCATCTGATGCAAGACAGCTGATACTGCTTATGTTTAAAGGAAATTCATTTGCAATTGTTCTATGGGCTGCGGTTAATACGGCATCATAATTAAAGTTAATTAAGTTACATTCACTGTAAACTTTGTTTAGTAAGTGTGTGTATTTGCTTGTTTCGGGCAGGATGTGAGTAAAGCGCTGCTCGACAGGAAGTTTAAAAATCTAATTTTGCGGAAAACAATCAAGAAGTAATTGACAGATTTCCGGTGCCCATAATTCCTTTAGTAATTCTATTTTATTTGAAAGTTTTTTTACATTTTATTTTTAGGTGAAAATTCCTCTCAATGGAATACCGTTCAATACATGGCAATGTAGAAAGTGCCTTACTACCTTTTTAGTGCTTATCGAAAACATTTATTTCAAAACTCAGATATTCTTCTGTACAATTAGTTTTTTTTAATGTAAAAAAAAATATTTTTTCAACTCATTTTAATTTGGTTTTACTGTACCCATTGAAGACATATATGGACATGTACTTTTTGTTTTTAAAATGATATTGTAATTGATATAATACAATATTCCAGTCATGCTAAGAAGATTCAGCGTATTTTTTTGTATATCAAATATCAAGATATTGTATATGTGTATATATATAATTTATCTCTTTCTGCTAGCTTGATCTGTTAAATATTACTCCGTATAGAACACTTTAGAACAGAATATTATCCCTATATATATATATATATATATATATATATATATATATATAGTGTAGCAGCTAAGATGAATTCTTATTAATATGCTCACTTGGTTTGTTTTTCACATTCTTGCTCAGTTTTAAAGTAATTTGAAATACAAAAACAAAGTGAGTCATCAGGTCACATGGCGCTTCAGTATCTCTACATCATAATAGTGGCTGAGCAGCTTACTTTGTAACGATGGCAGCCTCAACAACTTGTTTAGCGAGACGATCAATCCCCGGTCACGGCTAGTCAGTACGTGAGAAACAAAGGCCTTGTCATTGGAATTCATTACACACAGTTTCCTTACACAAGACTGAGATGCCTGCCAGTATCACGGGGTCAAACTCATCAAGAAGAGGTCACACGGACCTGACCCTTAGAGAAACATGACCACTTTCCCGCCAAACGCGGAGAATCTTTTCAACGTTTAGAGTCCTCTCTCTATAAAGAAAGAACTAAAAAGTGATAACAGAGCTCCAGGGTCAACCGATCATTGCTTTGGTTCACTTGGTTATATAAAAAGGTTTATTGTTTGTTTACCTGTTTGAACTATAGAGCAGTTTAGAACGTGAGGTGAGAGATTGTATCTATTTCTCTGAAGTTTAATTTTATCATGAATATTGAGTCTCTGGCATTATGAGGTACAATGTGAACGCGAGGCAAAGTTTTTAGTCATGTTGAGTAACTTTACTCTTAAAAGGAAGCGGTATAAGACTCAATGTACTAGTTTTAGGCAGCTTACACCAGACCTAACTGGATTGCATTATCATTCATCTGTGAGGAAATGATGAATGGCATGAAAGTGAAATAATTTCATCTACCGAATCAAAACCAAATGAATGTGGTTATTTAATGACTTGAAAAATGGAAGTGAAGCAAAATGAGTCAAATCTAATTTAATCACATCAAATGTGAATATTACTTAACAGACATGCAAGTGAAGTGAAATGAACCCCAAACAAAGCAAACTGAATTGAATCAAATCAAACCGAAAAATGTCACAGTTACGAACTTTACTCTAGCAGGTGATATTTTCAGCACAGTGAAGTGTTGTGAATTGAACTGAACCAAATTCAATCTAATCAAACCAAATGAAATGTGAACTGTAACCAAACAAATCAAATCAAATGTGAATGGTTTTACAGTCATAAACCTTAGTCTTAGAGATGCTGATTTTCTTCACTTTAGGACTTAAGTGAAGTGAAGCAAACCAAACCAAACTGATATGTATATTTGTAGCAAAAGATATATTGTCAAATGTCAGATATATGGGTCAACATTGTTCTTGTATGAACAAAAACTTTCCTACTGTAAACATATAAAAAAAATAATATTCGATTAGTAATATGCATTGCTAAAGCGATTTTCTTAATATTTTTTGCACCCTCAGATTTGTAAGTATTTTTAAATAGTATCTTAATATTGTTCTATCCTAACAAACCATGCGTCAATAATAATAATAATAATAATATAGTAAATTAATAAAATAAATTAATACATTAATTAACTTCTTAAATGTACCCTTAAGACTGATTTTGTGGTCAAGGGTTACAAATGTAAAAATGATTTCACAGGCATAAACTGTATACAGATGGATATTATTTTCATAAGTAAAATTTAATACATGAGTGGATTAATGTGAACTGAAATAAAACGAAGTGAGCAAATTTAAAGGATGGAAAAAAAAACAGGTTCACCATTATAAAAAGCATAACGCTGACATGGAAGAAAATAATTAAAAAAGATTGCTCACATATTCTGACATGAGAAAAGATACAGCAATGAAGGATATAGTCAGTTATTTGTAACAAACCGGGAGATTCCTGATCTACATTAATAACTTATTGCATGAGCTGTCCTCATTAAAACGCTTAGAATACAGATAATTACAATGATTAATTACTCGTCATGACCACCAAAACTAGATCTGGGAAAATTAGGCCATTTCCTGTTTTAAAAGGGCTTCAAAAACTGTGCAGACAGCATCCTTGAACCCAGATTAACTTGTAATCCTGCTCGACCAAGAACAAGATCTGGCCTCGTCCCAATGAGGAAGTGAACGCAGCGGGAGGAGCGCCGTATCTAGGTGAGATGGGCGGTATCCTCTTACATAGGTGAGGGTTTTGATCGGGGGCAGGGAAACTCTCCACAAACAAATCTCCACCAGACAGGAGCAGGATAGTTTGAAAATTGCAAAAGACCTTTCGGCGCAGAGAGTCTGAAACGGCATTAGGGCAGATCGGGTGGCAGTGATTGTTAAGTGAAAGACAAGACGAGGGAAAACTTGCAGGAACAGAAAAAAGAAGCTTTGTGCATACAGAAAGGGAAGCTTGCGGGAAGAGGTGTCGTCTTTTGGCACAGAAGTGGCTTCTGTGGTCTCCACTGGTCAGTCTGTGGTCTGTACGGCCAGCGGATTGCAGGAAAGCGTCGACGGCACTGATAAAACCATGAGGGTGAGTGTGAACTGCTTCATTCTGCTCGAAGGACACACTGATGCAGTCGGAACGGAGATGGACAGGGCATTTACTTTGTTGATAAGTGCAGACTGTGTTGTTTTGAGCAGATAATTCACTTTTGGATGGCATGGTCATTGCGATTATACGACATCTGCTGTCATCTTGCACCGCCGAACCCGTTTCATTTACGATCATACGGAAAGCAGATAAATTATTGTTAAAGGGAGTTGCTATGTCAATAGTTCATCGAAACGTAGCCTATATTTGCATAAAACCGTATTCGTCGCTACATCCGTCATGTTGTCATTATCGCGTAATAACCAACATTATCAGATTTATCTCTGCATAAATTCTCTCCTGTGGCCTAATGGGATAATAAGGCTGTATGATATGCACAATAAAAATTGGAGGTGATTTTTACGTACTGTTTTATCAGGACGCTATATAGTACGCAGTCTGCATATTAGTAATGGCGATGTTTCGGTGACTCTTCTGCAGGTTACGCTGTTCGGCCAGTAGGTGGCAGGTGACTGTTTTCATTATTCATTCAATCGATTCATTCGGGGAACGGAACACGTGCGCATTTTACAAATGAGTAATTGAATCATTCACTTAAAAGTGCATTTAAAAAATAATCACCGGGGAACGTGACTACGAATGAGTCATTGAATAATCCACTCGACCTATACGGTATTTATTCAAAAACAGAAGCATTCAAGAAAAGACACTTCTAGTGTTCGGAGGTGTCTGGTTTGGCTGTGTCTGGAGCTATTTTCACTGGTGGATGAACAGTAGGCTGAAAATCGGCTGAAAATCTATAAAATGGTTTGTCTTATAGTAAATTTATTTTAGACTATTACCTGGCACACATTACTAGTATTTTGGCTGTTTATTAGTACTCATAAAGCATGTATTAATGCCTTTATTATGCATGACTTTGATTTAGATTTAACAATTTAACAGCTAAGTTTCTAACTATTCATCTACAGCAAATTAGGAATTTGCTGGGGCAAAAGTCATTTATAGTTAGAAATTGTGCCAATACAATAAAAATTTAATAGAATTAAATAGAAACAGCGCAAGTCATTGTTTATAGTTCTGGTGAGATATATATATATATATATATATATATATATATAGCAGGAATAATCACAGCCATATAGAGCTATAACTTGGATGTGATAGGCTGGTGATAGATTAGTTAACAGATGGAGTTAAAGAGGCCGTCAAAACTAGGCGAAACCAAAATACCTACTTTACATTTCAGTGATTTGAATAGGCCTGGTTCCTGTTGCAGGGCGCAAGCGAGATCAGTACGCCTGCAAAAAGTGAGAAGTTAATAACAAATGCTTGGCTGCAGTTTGAAAGGAGCTGCTGGGTCGGCATGTGTAACTAATCTGCTTTGGTATGAGATGCCTTTGATACTTTCTCACCTGAGAAATTGAGAAATAAGACATTCTTCTAGTCTCCTCAAGGGACCCGAAAGTTGATTATTTTTTTACTTGAATATACAGTGACAACACTTGGCATGGCATGAAGCCGATAATTGCTGGTGCATGACTAGATCTCTTTCACACAGCAATACTACCAGACCGAGCTGTGAAAAACAGCGCGTATCCAGACATTCTGGAGGGGGCGGACAGTTCTGCGGGACAAAACGTTTAAGCTATCCGTCATTTTCTTGCCTGACGTTGTGCTTTTGTGGAATTGTTGGTTGTAATTTGATAGCTTGTAGTCAACTGTCACTCTTCTAAAACGCACACGATCCTGTTTTACAAGCTTATACCTCCATTTTCTGCTATTTTAGACATTTTGTTTTACAGTAAAAATGATCATCAAACTCAAACTACTTTTTTTGTTTGCATCCTGGTTTCTCTCTGCCCAGATCTCATTACGTGATAATGACCCATTGGCACTTTCAGTCTCTGTCTCTAAAACAGCTTTCAATGGTTTCAGTATTTGTCGAAAGGGGGATTCAAGTTCCAATGTCAACCTTTCAGTTTGAATTTGATTTGCACTCTCACCAATATATTACTCAATTTCACTGTAATTTCTTACAGTACATTGCTGAAATGAATGCAGACTATAGTAAAAATTTCTATAAAAATGTGCTGCACTATAATTATATATTGGATAGTATTTCAAATGGTTTAATTATGATGATTACTGCTCCCTTTGGCTGTGATCTATGACCTATGGGCAATGTTTAGTGTGTTAATAATATCATTTTATAATCCATTAAGGGTGGATATAAATGCTGTTTTCGTGTTGTTATCTATAGTGAACTATGAGTTGTCAATCAGACATGAACACTCAAGAGTACAAAATTCAACTGGATACAGATAAAAAAATAAAATTAAATTTGAAGCTTATAATATAATATAATATAATATAATATAATATAATATAATATAATATACAATTACAATAAAAATAATGTATTTTTATTTATTGATTTATTTTTTATTTTATTTTATTTATTTTGATTTATTTAACAAAATCCCCTATGAATCTAAGGAGTGTCCTGAGGATACTGTATGAAAATGCCTCGTGGGAAAAACCATTAGCAAATCTTTTTTTTTATTTTAAAAGACGAATGTATGTTTAGGCGTGTCGCCTCATTGTGGTTGATAAATTAAGAAGAAGAAAGAAGAACACACCCCAAAACTAACTCCAGATTGAAAACACGGCGGCTGCCGCATTATGAGTGCTTTGTGTCAGTATAACTCTATCATGTAAGAAGTCAATCACGCAGCTATAACTTGTTGCATGCACGCATGCAAGCACCGCAAATTCAGAAGTTATCACACCCCATTCTTGACCTCAGTTCATAGGGTTTATTAGCGAAACTGAAGCGTGGCTAATCGGGTTGTGACTCCTAAGTCTCATTAGAGTCTCATCAGAAAGCAATGAGTGTCAAAAGTTGCTATTAAAATGAAGTGGAATTTGGATCTTTTTCACCAAATCACTCATAAAACTGTTAAAATGCCATTTCGACAAGTAATTATTTCTCATTAGCTAAAGGGAATTCCGGAGTTCTGTTGCTGCCAAAACTATTTCGAACACAGCTTTGTTGGTTCATTTTAAAATACTGTATCACAAATATGAAGAATGAGACCCGATTTAAGATTTGACATATCCTGTCAACATCTTGGTTGCTAAATGCGGTGAAATAATGATGAAAAAGAAACTCTGACTCATTTGTTCTTTGACTGTAATGGTGTATAATTCCGGGTACTTGCAAACCAATAGATAAATAGATCAATTATGTGTAGAACTTATTTATCTATCTATCTATCTGTGCAGTTTATATTCTGTTACAGTAGAAAAATTAAATTTTGTCCACTTATTGCGAATTTAATGAATTTATTTTCTTTCATGTCAGTATATATGCATCCTGCTCTTGTGAACATGTTAAGGAGACTGATATGGAAGAGTCCGATTTTTGTAGCCGTTTAATAACGTCCTTACTAACTTAGCCTTTGATTTGTGGTAGTTACGTTGTTGTCTGCAGAAGGTCAGAAAGCTCTTGTATCTTAATTTGTGTTCTGAAGATGAACAAACATCTAACATGAGGGTGAGGGTGAGGAACTTTCCCTTTAAGTATTAACAGTTGTTTATGATATTAAATCTTCTCGAAATTCCCCATAACATTCATTTTATTTTGTCTCGATGCAAACCGTACATCTCATCAGAAATCTGTGCTATTGTATATAGTGCCAATAAATCAGCACAGTTGTAACAATAAACGAAAAGTTATTTCTATTAATGGATTTAAATGGCCGTTTTTACTGAATAAACCTGAACTAAGTGACATTTTTCTTCATTCAAATAACGCTAATCAGGAGATTTGTCGAGACTGGATGTTGTTCTGACTGTTATTTTATGGGTTGTTTTGATGAGCTGTCAAAGCTGTCTGGAAGTGTTAGTCACTGTTTTGACTAGTAGGCCGATGTTAAAGTTTCGCCTCACATTCTTAGATGTGACAAATCTGGTTTGTTAAAAAAAAAAAAAAAAAAAAAAATTATATATATATATATATATATATATATATATGTACAGTTAATATTTATGTATTTATTATTATTTTCAAAGTCCAAAATATATATATTTATTTATATTTATTATTATTTTCAAAGTCCAAAATATATATATTTATTTGTAATGGACACAAAATACCCCTATTCATGAACAATTATTTAAAGGTTCTCAAAATGTTCTTAAAACAGAAAACACGGCCTACTTTAGTGTTACCACGAGCCAAATCTGACACAATCGAAATTATATTCATTTTTAAATACACAAGAGAAATGTGCCTGAGCTGTCAGGAGAGTATCGGTCTCTGAGCATAACAGCATTGGGACTAATATAATTTTCCATATCAGTAACTGAAATAACCATCCCAGATCAACAAGTGTAAAATTGAAAGAGATGCGACAGCCCACACTGCATCGCCATAACCAAGAATCGATATCTAAAATCTACCGAACACATTCTACCTCATTAACTTCCTGCTGCTAAACAACTCATGCGTAATAAACGCCGCTACTGTTTGCTTTCTCGCTGCAGGTAAACTGCAGCCTACATGTTTTAGAGTAGGATGGCTTACAAGGAAGCGTGTGAGATTTTCAAAAAAGGTCTTTTAAAGAAAAAAATCCCTTGTGACACATTGAAAGCGATACTGAAGACTACAGCTGACTCATAAAGCTTTAGGGGTTTGCGCGCGTGAAAGGAATATCAAAATAACTTCTCACTTTCTCTTTCCCTTATCTGTCTTCCTCGTTCTCGTTCCCAGACTAAAGTTCAGATTCCCGAAGAGAACACCAGGCCCTTAAACCCACCCCAGCAACCAGGTACGCTGTCTGGGGTAGCCGGTCTAACTTATGACCCGGTTTTATCAGCCGCCCCGTTGTAATGCTCACGATTTAAGTGGGTGTATTACGGGAAAGACACTGATTTCGAACGGTTTTCGTATTCTCCTCCAGCAGCTCGGCCCGGAAAACACAGAAAACTCATGACGGCTCCAAACACTCAGGCGGAGAAAAGGCCCAACAGGAAAAAGATCATCATTACAGTACTGATGGTGGTGGTTGTGCTGGCTATCGTGGCTGTGGCTGCTTTCTTTAGTAAGTTCCCGGTCACTTTAAACGCATCTGGATTTAATTTAAGCACACGTGATTAAGATAATGACAGACGCCGAGGGTTCGAATGACTGAATTTAACGAGCAAGCATGTGACTTGTCATTGAACAGCCTGTATTTATCACAGTTTAAACAATAAACAATATTAGACGGAAAACGCATGCAACAGCAAAGTATAACAGCGGCATGTATGTTAAATGGTAAACTTAAAACAATCATACTGAAAACATACAGAGTCCTATTAATGCATTGTATAAATGTATAAAACCTAAGGCATGAACTGCATAAATATTTGAAATTCTAATATTTAATATGAAAACATAATAATATGAAAACGTCAATCAGTATGTCGTACAAATAGCAATATTGAAAGTGCGAAAACTATAATATCTTATATTCAATATATTCAATAAACTGTATAAATGTATCATTTATAAACTGCGACAACTGCAGTTAATATATTGTATAAATGTAGGCCATTTTAAACACGAAAACTGTAAAACATAGCAAAAATTGTACGAATATAACACTGAAAATTTTTGAAAATGGCAATGAATATATTATATCATTTTACCGTATAAATATTTAAAATGTATAATAAATATATTTTTTAAAAACCTGTGAAAATTATTTAATAACATTTACAACCATTTTTCAGCTTGCACTGAGATTATTAAAAATAAGATAAGATCAAATAAATAAATATGTGACGCAGGCCTCTTTGACGTTTGTTTTTAATGTTAAGGGAAATTGACCCATTTCCTGTTTATAACCTTTCATACATTTCTTATAACCTTTCGCAAACAAAAATGAGTCACAAATCGACAAGTCTGATCTTCTCATGAGCGACAGTTATTTAGTCACTCCTTTGACCGCTGTGACTCAAGAAACATAAACAGATTGATTTATTAACCTCGACGCCGCGTTGCTTTAATAACAAGTGCCGTTTTCGCTCTTCCTCCTCTTCACGGGACAGTCAAGCAGTTGATCGAGAGCAAGTTTTATTTTTGCTCCAAGTCGGTGAAGTTCATTCCTCTGGAGAAGGCCTGTGATGGGAAGGAGGACTGCAGCGGGGCCGAGGACGAGTCAGCCTGTGTCACGAAGTTTAAAGCCAACTCCACCTTCCCCCGTAAGACACACACACACACACACACACACACACACACACACACACACACACACACATACCTGCTCACCGGCATGTGTGCAGTCAGCTCCGCTAGAACCTGTGTGACCGGTTTCAGGATAAACAAGACGAGTCCCCCAACCTAAACTGTGTCTGTGTCTGTCTCTACAGTACGGCTGGTGACCAGAACGAATGTGCTGCAGATACTCAAGCCTGATGAGAATAAATGGAGGAGTGTATGCGCGGACAGTTTCACCCAGCAACACGCTGAGACTGCGTGCCAGCAGCTGGGCTACTCGGCGTGAGTCTTCACCCACAAACAGTGTCATTACACACTTCAATCCCTGCTCAAACCTGGAAGTCTGCAACACTATTTGATTGAGGAAAAATACATTCGAATAACAAGGCTTGGATTATTCTGTTGTTCAAGATACCATTCATTAATATTTGTATTAGTTCTTATACTTTTCTAATGTAATTTTGTAATATTTAATATTTTTATTTATCTCTTTATTTTGTGTTTTATATTATATATATTTTTATATTCTTTTTAATTATCTATCTGTCTAATCTATCTATCTATCTATCTGTCTATCTGTCTATCTATCTATCTATCTATCTATCTATCTATCTGTCTATCTGTCTATCTATCTATCTATCTATCTATCTATCTATCTATCTATCTATCTATCTATCTATCTATCTGTCTATCTGTCTATCTATCTATCTATCTATCTATCTATCTATCTATCTATCTATCTATCTATCTATATCTATCTATCTATCTATCTATCTATCTATCTATCTATCTATCTATCTATCTATCTATCTATCTGTCTATCTGTCTATCTATCTATCTATCTATCTATCTATGTAACTAACAATTTTTTGAAAATCATGTTTTTTCATTGCATATCAATTGATCTTAGGCAAACTTCAGTTGGGTTATTTTGATTAGATTAAAAAAGAACAAAAAAATACAGCTAATTAACACAATAAAAACATGATTTTATTTATTTAGAAACTAATTGCAATTAATCACATCCAAGTTTTTGTTTTTGTATATATATTTATATTCTTATATTTGATATTGTACATAAACGCATTTAATATATAATCATACATTTAAATATATACATGCATGTGTTTGTATTATTTATATATATATATATATATATATATATATATATATATATATATATATACACAGCCTTTTAGCTAGCTGATTGAAAGAATACATATTTTTACATATTATTCATATTTTATCATATAAGGTCTTAGTTAACTAATGCCCATCTTGCAACAAAACCTCTGTAAACATTTTAGACTTCTAAATACAAGTAACAAAAGAGCTCATCCTTTGCTCTCATTGTCTTGTGTTTCAGGAAACCCAGTTTCAGCACAGTTCAAGTGGGTATGCTGCCGACTGACCTGAAGATGTCTTTCTGTACGGTGGGCTCATCTAAACCCCAGACCTTCCAGTCCACCGTATCAGATCTGTGAGTAGATGCATACACTCTTCATATGCACATACAGCAGCGCTGAAAAGATCGGACACTCTTGAGGTTTAAACGATACGTCGTTTTACGACAAAAGTATTTGCCGGTTTTCCTGTTGTTTGATATGAAAAATAAGTGTATTTTTGCTGTAGTCTCGTTTGTGAGCATTCTCACAATCTCTCGTGTCTTCTCTCTCTTTCTCAGGAAAGTGTGCAGTCAAGGAGCAGTCGTTACGTTAAAATGCTCAGGTAAACATGGAGGCAATTATGGCATTAAAAACTGATAATTACACCAAGCACAAAACTGACAATGCAACACCGGAGCGGTTTAACACGCTAAAACACGTTTCAAAGAAAGAGAACAAGAACTGCAGACGTGTAGCTCGATATTTGGGTTAAACTGTCCCTTCGACGTTTCGTGTGAAACACAGCGTTAAGAACGACGCGCATTTATGTATCGATCACATATTTGCACTGTTAAATGTTTTCTGTTTGATTTCTTATGGGCTGTTGTCATATGTTGTTTTGCGGCAGAGTGCGGGCTGTCCAGGAACCAGGACCGGATTGTAGGAGGACAGGACGCTGTGATTGAGAACTGGCCGTGGCAGGTCAGCCTGCAGAGCGTCGGGCAGCACACCTGCGGGGGGTCTCTGGTGTCTCCACAATGGGTTGTGACCGCGGCCCACTGCTTCAACGGGTAATACTGCAAGAAAATAATACTACTAATTATTAACATTTATACAGCATTTCAATTTTTTATATAATATAATATAATGTTAGTAGAGCAAAAACCAAGTAAAACAAATGAAAAAAAATTAAGCTAAATTGGTAATAATTATTTATATATACATATATATTGCAAGATATGCAATTTTACAATTTAATTATTTTATAAGATTTTATTATAAAATGTTTAAATAATATAATATAATATAATATAATATAATATAATATAATTTTAGTATAGGAAGTAAAACAAATGAAAAAAATTAAGCTATACTGGTAATAATTATATATATATATATATATATATATATATATATATATATATATATATATATATATATATATATATATATATATATTGCAAGATATACAATTTAAAAATATATTATTTTATTAGATTTAAAATTATTATAAACTTTCCTAATGTATTTAACAATCTATATATAAAAAAAAAAAAAGAAAAGCATTTAATTAGATACACTGAAAAAACGCATGACCTAAAAACAGTGACATCTACATTAACTGATAATAAATATTGTTGAATGGACATTTTGTAGAATGGGCATTTATACCATGTATTATTATTATTTTATTATTTTATTTTATTAATTGTGATCGTAGTAGAATTATAGTATACAAATAATTAATTAGGGTTTATTGAATGGAACATGCAATGTTAGCAGGTCGTTGCTTTTTGCATTACTGGCTCATTAAAAGCGGGTTCATCTCCGTATGTCTGTAGTTTGTATAGCAGGTAGTTAGGACAACCAACGATGTGCTGTTTCGAAGCCTGCGCACGGCCACAAGTATCTGTTAGATCTGGAAAACATGAGTCATGGAAGTAAACATGTTTTTTATCTTTAACTTCAAAGATTTGTTCACAAACTCCATTCATATCTGAAAATCATTCCTAGCCCTGACAAGTTCACCCGGTTTGAAAACCCTGCTGTACGTCATCCATAATTCACCGCTCTAAAGAAAGAAGAACTTAGTAGTGAATTGTTCGCATCTCACCCCACACATAAATATAAGCCGTGCAAACAGAGCTAACACGGGGTGTTTCTTAAACGAGCAATGCTTTCGTGAAGGTCACCTTGAGCTTCTCTTCTTCAGGGAGGGTAACAAGGCTCTGATCCGATGGAAGGTAGTCTCTGGAAACACTTACCTGGGCTCAGCTGGAGCTTCTTCTGTGGACAAGATCATCGTCCACAAAGATTACCTCTCGGGACACAACGACTACGACATTGCCATGATACGACTCCAGTCCCCCATCACTGTGGGAGGTACATCAACACACACACACAAACAAACACACGCACACACACACACACACACACACACACACACACACACACACACGCACACACACACACACACACACACACACACACACACACACACACACACACACACACACACACACACACACACACACACACACACTGTTTGACTCCAAACACTCAAGATGACCTTAAACCAGGAAAGTTAAAGTTACTTTAAAGGCTATCTTTTAAACTCGACACAACTAGGCCACAAAAATGCATTCCTATCAGTATTGTTATTGTTGTTGTGTTACTTTTAAAAATACATAATAATGCATGGCATGAGCGTAAAATTATAATCATTTATTTTGTAACAACTTATGGGTTTATTTAAAATTATTTCATTATTAAGGTAAGAAAGTACAACTAAATAACATCCAAAATATTTATATTTTGCTTATAGCTGATATTTAATAATATATTTTAATACATACTACATTGTGCAATAATGTAAATATGTATTTTATATACAATTTATGCATAATAATTTTATTTAATTATACATTTCTACAGTGTATTATACTGTTGTGACAAATCCTCTTATTAGCATTGTTCAAGGTACATTTTTTTGTGTGCTATCTTTTGTTCGCGCCAAAGATTATTCATTTTCATTATTATTATCACTACCTTTCAGAATCCCGTAGGCCGGTGTGTCTGCCACCTCAAGACCTTGGTCTCAAAGAAGGAGATAACTTAGTCGTGACCGGCTGGGGACATCTGACAGAAAAAGGTTCCTTGCTTTTTTTTTTTTTTTTCCCTCCCTCCCCTCTCTAACAGAGCCCTTACCATTCACTTATTTTCCATCGATCTTTAACCTTATCTGGGTGTTTTCCTGCAGGAAATTTGTCTCCAAAGTTACAGAAGGCTCAGATCCCTTTTATAGACACAGCCAAGTGCTCAAGTCCTGCCGTGTACGGAAGCATTATCACTCCCAGGATGATCTGTGCGGGTTTCCTGACCGGAGGAGTGGACGCCTGCCAGGTGAGTCTTTTTCTCATCCGTACGCCATCAGGTGAAAGCGTCGGCGTGTTATTAGATTAACGTGAGTATGTTCGCGCTGTTTTAGGGCGACAGCGGCGGTCCGTTGGTGTACTCAGACAGCTGCTGGATGTTGGTGGGTGTCGTGAGCTGGGGTTTGGGTTGTGCCAGAGAAGGTCGGCCTGGTGTTTACACCAATATGGACCAGATGCTCGACTGGGTTCATTCAGCCATGCAGGTATGAGGTTATTATTTTGGGAAGAAGAAAAAAAAAAATAATATTAAATATATATATATATATATATATATATATATATATATATATATATATATATATATATATATATATATATATAATATAAACACATACATACAAAAAAGCAACTGTTTTTTTCCTTTTTATCACAGTTTTGACTTTTCTAAGAAAAGTCACAATTGCAAGATATGAATTTAATTGTAATCCCAGATTTTTTTTTTCTTGCACTTCTGTATTCTGAGGCAGGGGAAACAATTCTGAGTTTACGTTTCACAATTCTGTTTTTTTTTTTTTTTTTTTTTTTTTTTTTAAACAAAAAGTGAACTGTGAGAAAAACGGCGGAACAGAACTGTAAGATATAAACCCAGAATTGCAAGGAAAAGTCATAATTTTAGGTTTATCTTCTAATTATCTTCACAGAAGTTTTGATTTTATATCTTGTGATTCATTAGTTATATATATATATATTTCATTCAATTCATATGCAATATAAGTCAGAATTGTGAAATACATTACTATGGGTAGTATGAATAAAATCTGAAAACATTACACCCAACATGTCGAGTCACTTCACTGCCATTTACGAATCCTCTCCCCTTCTGTTTTTTTTTCTTGATGAATTCGGACGCACTGCTCCATTGTCTGCATGTTTAGTATGAAAATAGGCTCAGATACAGTGTATATCATACCAAAAGTAGAAGAGTGGAATACTAATGGTTGTCTGTTGTCTTCAGGAGTACCAGTGAGTCTGGGATGGAGAGAAAAACAGCAGACCCACAGCACAGATTCACAGAGATCTTCAGTCCTCAGAAAGATCAGGTTCTACCGAAGATATATTGATTCTCACAGATTTGTGAAGGAATGTGGGAGTTTTGCTCAGGGTCTTAATGGTGCCATGAGAAAGATTTTGCACACTGAATTATTTGGGACAGCAATGCAATCTTAAAGGAACAGTTAACCTGCCAAGATGACAATTCTTTCTTTATTTATTCGCCCTCATTGCTCTGAACACTTTCTTTCTTTTGTGGAAAACAAAAGGAGATGTTTTATAGAATGTTCAAGCTGCAGAATTCATCGTTTTTTTTGGTTTTTATCACAGTTATATTATAGAATAAATTTCAGAACTTTGAGAGTACACATCGAAAAAAAAAAATTCGCAATGGAAAGATTCCATGGATGTCGAGGGTTCTATCTCGGAACCGTAGCTGCCAATTAAAAACCTTTATTTTAAAGAGCCAATCAAGTTCAAAAATAGGACTTCTGAAGTCGCATGATGGGTTTTTGCCTGAATCACGCTGCGATTTAAAGTTGATATCACGCCATTTGCGTTTAATGCGTGGAGAATAACAGCTTGAAAATTCGACTACGTTTCTTTTTATGTGAGGATGAATAAATAAAAATAATTGTTTAAAAAAAAAGATGAACTGTCCCTTTAAATCAAAGTGCCGTAAAATGCACTTTGAGGTAACAGCCACAAGAGGGTGCTGTTTTTCTCTTAATATGTCTATACTTGATATACTTGAACTGTCGTGAGGTTTATATCGCGTGCCATGTCATAATCTTAAATTAAAGCTAGTGCTCTTTTACTCTGCCGAAATATCACGGTGCCTTAACAAATCGTTCATATAATACTAAATACGTGATTACGAGTCATGAGATCTGTTACAGAGGCCAATTGTTTTAATACAGGCTGGGATTAAGCGCTGTATTTAACACGTTTCTCTTTCTGGGCTAGTATTCTAAACGAGTCACATTCATTGTCACTCATTGGCCTTTTGATATTTGCTCTGAAAACATTTAAACTGCGCGCAAAGCTAAAGACGTCGTTCGGTTTGTTTTTCTTATTTCAACTCGTTTAATTTATGAATGTTGGTTTTTTTTTTGACTTGAGGGCTTTGTTGACCGTCGTGTCAGCGTCGAAAAACTCCCGAATTCACCCTACTTGTGAAAGTAAAGGATATTTCTTTGTAAATATTGTACAGCTTTGTGTTTGTCGTGTCAAATTCGCTGTTGTTAATAAAACGAAGTGTGGTGAACGAAGTTTGGTCAATGACTCCACAACACAAACAAACGCGACCAGTAATATATATATATAGATATTTTTTGCAAACCTTTATTTCGCATAGTGATATATTCATTAGTTTATTAGATTATTCTTTACAATCCAGAGAAATCTACTCAGGTGCATAGTTATGACAAGGGAATATGACAGATGTTGGTACAAAGGGAAGCTGTACATACATGTTTGTTTTTTTTGTAGGCCTATACATGAAGTGTCTGTAAGTGTTTAAAGTGCTCAGTCAGAGCCAAAAATCACAAAACTAGTATTCAAACGCTATCCGTTCAGACCTTTTTTTTTTGCCTGTTATATAGCCGGTTCCTTTATAAGCGTACAGAAGAAGGAGTTTAAATGAAAGGAGTGTTCTCCTGGGTGCACTGATGGGTGGTACAGCAGGGCTTGTGTTTAAGTAGCTTAGTTGTATATTTAGGCTGTTGTCTTGGTTTACTTATAGGAATAAAACCTATTAAATTTGTCTAGACTATGTGGTGCACAAAGAACGCTTGCGCACGCCCGTAAAATATAAACTTTAAAACTCTACATTTGTCCTTGTACAATGGCTAGGTTTGGATTAGCATGCTAGCATTACTACTAGTAGCTAGTATTTGTTTTGTGATAATCAACATGGGATTCCTATTACATTTGCTTACATGTATAAAATTATTATACAGTATTATAAATTATTATATTATATTATAAATTATTTTATATATATAGTTTTTCATTGAAATAGATTTTAAATAATATAAAGAATATATAAAGTATTAGATGCTTAAAAAGAAAGAAAAACGTAAATTATTAAATTAATTACTTAAAATATATAAAAGTATTTAAAACCACAACTACTACAAAAAAAGACAAAAGCAGATTATTAATATTTAATCTAAAAAAAACCCTAAAGAAAACAAAAGAAAAACTGGGTTGCCAGGTCTGCGGATCAAAACCAGCCCAATAGCTAAACAAAACTACCCCAACTGTGTGTTTATTTATTTATTTATTTATTTATTTTACTTCCTGTGGGTTTTCCCTCCCTTGAAGGACACTTTGAGATCTCTGTAATTCCCAGATTGAAACCCCTAATTCCACCGTAAAATCGCAGACTTGGCAACATCGTTGGAAACTGAACATGTAAAATGAACTTTATTTCATAAAATGATAACAGGACACCATTAACTGAATGAAATGTAAGGACATTGAAGCTTATTATTCTGTTCTGCGTACCATTTTTAAAACGCAGACGATATTCGATCCGTACTGAGTATGCAGTAAGCAGTATGCTAATGTGCCATTCCAAACATAGCCGGTGTGACTGGAATCCTCGATTCTTTAAAAATGTTGGAAGTCTTAAAATCCACTAGAGGGAGACAGAGCGTCTTGGAATGTGTTGGAGCACATAGCAGTCCTCACACTCTCTTGGCTTGGCAGTGAGAGTGAGTCACCCAGGCAGTGAAATCCAGTTTTTTTGAAATCCATTATTTTGTAAGTCTACTTTACAAAAGGTCAACCTGCTCCTCAATGGGATCAGATCGGAGAGAGCCAAACTCTCAACTGAATATAGTACAAGAATTTTAAAAGAGTGCAAGTGGGTTTGGACATCCCACGCAAGTGCAGCAGAACAAATTCTCACTGCAAAATAGAGAGGAAAAACTGTGCACACAAAGCACATTTTATAGTTCATATCTCGTATTTTCTTTCTACTGAGATCAAGCAGCCTGCCTAAAAATGCAGCTGTAGATATTTACCTTAAATTAGTAGTTGTGACATGTGACATGATTTTATACAGCCTTCCGGTATAAAGGACGTTTATGTTTGCCTTTTTGAAAGATTTTATTTTTTTTTTAAATGATAGAAATCAGACATGTCCCTTCGGTTTTCCCTGCTATAACCCCTCAGATCCAAAGAGAAACACAGCCTGACGTGTGCAGATTCATGGCTCAGTGCTGCACTCTTAGGATGCGGTTTTGCACTGCAACACTGCAGCTATGCAGCTTTTTCCTGCCCAGACATTACCAAATGAGCCCAGAGTCGGCTGATCTGAGCCAACCAGCAGACGTAAGCAACCAGACCAAGACATCTATGCATCTACACAGCTACGCATTACAACAGTGGCTCTCAACTGGCTGCCGACCAGAAACGGATCACAGGCCAGACACAGACGGCATGAAAAATACTCCTGAATTATTGTATCGTAACACAGGCAAAGGATCACGCGAAGACCTTTGAAAGTGTGAAAAAAACTGCAATAAATACTACTATATTTCGATTTTCCAGTTCAATTTTAACGCACGAGTCTCACTTGACGTCCAATGCAAAGCAAAACCGGTTGAGAACCACTTCACTATCATTAAACAAACGCTAAATATTTAGGGGGTTAAAAATACATATGCAAAGCAGAACAGGAATTAGGTAACATAATAGGTAAAAATAGCTAAATAATAAAAAAAGAAGCTCTAATAAAAGTTCAAGTTGCCCATTTGCATACAACAGTCCATTCTCGAGAGCCTAGGCACTCATGTATTTACTTTTTTTTTTTTTTTACATTTTCCTTTCTTTTTTTTTTTACAGTATTGCTGATCTACGTAATCTCCTTGTTTATGTGATCGTTTCATCAAATACACTAGCTGCAAATGACAAAAGGCAACGAGCTGTAAGAAGCATAACATGGTGAAACATTCTGCCGTAAATGATTCAAAGAGGCAATGCGAACAGGTCGACAACAGTTAGGACACTCAACGCTAACCGCCATTACTGTACAGTGCATCTGACAGACAGAGCGGCACCAAACCCTTTCTCCAAAGCACGGCTGACTTTAACGCACGCTTACGGATGCGGTTCAAAGGAATCCGATGCAAACTTAAATGATAAATACTTGAATTTTTAAGCTAGGATTTCATACCGCTCTGTCGAAGAATCACAAACAGTTGAGATTGCCGAAGCCCCTGATTTCTAAACGAGAGTCAAGTGATTTGGAAGACTGCTAATATGTGCACATACAAGAGATATAGCCATTCATAGAGACAAATTATTCCCGTTCTGCTATTCTCGGTATCACCGTCGCAGCTGTTCAACTACACTATCTCGCGATAATTTCTACATCGTTCTCACTTCGCTCTACACACACCATGAGCATTCAAAACACTGTTACATATATCTTTATGAATAAAGTGCCCAGAAACGACCCCTCTGAACTCTGCCATAACTGCAACCACTGTGTACATTCATCTTTGGGTTATGGCGGAAGACTAGGGTTTCATTGCATTTTTTTGTTTGTTTTTGTTTTTTTTTGCGGCGTAATCGCAAAAGTGACATTCATCGCATGTTATGAATTTGTCAAATACATTTATACTTAAACCAGATATGGATATGAACAAGCATTGTGCATTTATGGGGTTTCCGACACAAAAAGGAAAGCGGAAGACAAACGAAACAAGATGGAAGCAACGGTAAACCACCCACCGTCCAACTAGCATTTCTATTTTGGCACTTAAATCTTAAACAATTACTGAAAGATTTGGAAAGTTGGTTTGTTTTGATAAGCGAGAGCTCGCTTCGCGGCTCCAGAACGTCTAGGAAACAAAATCCCACAATTATTTTCCACCATTCGTGCCTTTTCTGGAATTAGCAACAAGCTAATCTGACCCACGAGAAGATCTGAAAGGTTTTATGCTAACGCTAGTTACATGTGCTCTGTAATTAGCCATTGAGAGGCATGTGAGGTATCATTATTTATTATATTTTGTCACAGAAGTCTTGTGTCTTTGTACGATGATATTAAAACGTAAGCATCAGCACAGCATCTGTGAGGATCGGTGCAGTTTAGCACACACTGAAGTTGCTAGCTTGCTAGTTCGAATGCCAAATGTCAACATTAGCAGTTAGCATCGTGTTCTGTGAAGTTTGGATGTCATAAGCTTTACCAGTTAGCTACAGTGGCCCTTCATGCCTGTATGTTGGACATGTACAAGATGAACTGTGACATTGTATACGACAAGCACAGATTGATCGTTTGTGTGAGAAGAGACAGGAGAACACGATTCGGAGAAATGGATACATAGTACACTAGATGTACTGTATAAAATTCTTCACATGCATTAGGAAAATTTATTGGTTATTGAAAGCAGCATCAGAAGATCATTCATTTTCTACAGGGATGTGGTTTCTGGGGATTGTCTTTATATTTTAATGGGTTTTTTTTCTAGGGATTTTTTATATTATTATTTTTGTTTATTTTTTTTTTTTTTTTTTTGATGTGAGCATTGTTTAACTTATTTATATAGCATTTGAAGGCTCCCGGGAAGCATGTGGAGCTTGAAGCGTTTACAGGCACCTGTGTTTTATCTAAAGCAGAAAAAACTGAAAAAGAAAGAAATAGAATAAACCGTGCTGGGCTGGATGCTGGATATACACACCTTATCTACAACTCTTGTAAGTTCTCTTATTTTTACTCCCTTTCCAACGCTTTAGCCATGAAAAACACTCTGTACAACCTTATTTTCACACACAAAATGTATTGTTGTTGTAATATCAGCATTGCCACAAAAGGTGCTATTGCGTAGAGTGTGTTTCCGGCCTTCAAGTGCACTCGCATCCTGCTCTTTATGATCTCAAAATCACTTGTAAAATTAGTAGGAGTGGTTATTAATCAGTCTCGGTTAGCTGCTTGGATTGGTGGTAAACATAGTCCAATTTCAAGAGGCACCCTTGGTTTTTAACGTGTAAGTTGTTTAGCATTTTTCATAAAGGTGTTTGTTTTGTTACTGACTTCCACCTCGGGATCGTTTGGAATGCAGTGTGAAGATGTGTAAAGTTGCACTGGAAGTTTATCGCAAACATTTCGTTATGTGGGTCTTGTGCTGTCGAGCGTTGAAAGGATACGGCAGTTCGTGAAGAAGGCAGTGTGTGTGTGCTGTGTCTCACAGGCAAGAACAGAATGCAAGCACACCAAAGCGTCACCCGTCATCTGCTTTCTGATTATTTTTTTATGCCGTTTCAGTCAAGCAAAGGGTGTGTGATCCAGCCTGCAGCACTTTTGTATTTTTCCTCAAGCACAATCTAAAATATATATATATATATATTTCCACATATTTATATGTTGCATTTTTTTTTCTCATGAGATAAAGAGATTAAAACTGTCCATTGTTATGACTTTCTTTCGTTCTGTTATGATTACGTTTGCATGTATACATATGCTCGTATATGTACACACACATGCTCTTTTCATGCCTTTGGTGTTGGTTTGCTGTCTGCTTTGGATCCTGGGAGGCCGTTTTCTGTATTGTCATTCCCTGAAGAGCTCACAAGGCACTCTTTACTGTAAGAAAAAGGGAAAAAAGACAGACATTGTAAAAAAAATAAATAATAATAATCACATTTAATTCGATTTAAATTTAAAAAATGTCATATGGTGTGAACATTTAATATAGACACTGACGTGAATGTAATAGTTCACCCAAAAATTACTCACCCCCAAGCAATCCTAGGTGTATATGACTTTCTTCTTTCAGACAAAGACAGTCAGAGTTTTTAAAAAATGTATCCAGGCTTCTAAGCTTGGCAATGCTCGTGGATAGTAGCCATTATTTTAAAGCTTTGTGAATCTGATACATTTGTTGTAAAACTAACCCATACGCATTCGGGGGGCTTATCACATATCCTCTAAAGCAAAAAATATTTGTAGTTTTCAAATTATAATGCAAATAACTGACTTCCAGTTTCTTTCCGTGGGAGCGCAGAGTTCCGGCTTCTTGGCTGACTTCTGACTCGACGTAGGTTGCGTCATTTGTCGAGTCATAGGTCAGCCAAGAAGCCGGATCTGCTTCAGAGGACATGTACGAGATAACCCGCCTCCACACCCCCCCGAAGGCATATAGGTTAGTTTCACGATGCATATGTCTGATTTACGGGGCTTTAAAATAATGGCCACTATCCACAAGCATTACCAAGCTTGGAAGAGTAATTAAAAGAAAACTCAGACTGTGTTAGTCTGAAAGAAAAAAGTCATATACACCTAGGGTGGCTTGGGTGTGAGTAAAATATGCCATAATTGTAATTTCTCAATTATTGTTTTAAAATTGAGGAATATTTATATTGTATCTATTACAGAAGATGATTTCCGTAGTTGATGCTGCAGAATGATCCTCTGAGGTGTTTAACTATAGGTTATGTTACAATGAAAAAAAAAAACAGAAGAAATAGGGAAATGTTGTGCTAAGAGGAAAGGCCCGTATCACTATTACCCAGAATGCCTTATTGACATTTACTCAAAATGACAGAATGATATTTATTGACATTTTCTCTGGTCTCACAAGGGTTTTATAACAGTCACCATGTCAAAGTGTCCAGACAAGCACTGGACCCTAGCGTGCAACACATGCCACTGTTTATGGAGAACAGAATGGAGGATGACTCTGCATATTTCTCCTTTTTGTTGCAGACCACCACCAGAAATGAAAATGTGCTATCTATCTGTCTGTCTGTCGGTCGGTCAATAGTGTTGGGTCCAAGCTCACCTTATGGGGTCAACCTATTGAGCTTGAGTGGAAGACACTTAGTAATGTGTATTGTATTTTTATGTATTAATATTATTATGTGTATCTTCATTTTATGTTGTTATTCATGGTTTTTAACACCAAGTCGTGTTCACCATTTTCAAAAACTTGTGTAGTTATCTTATATATCTTCTAATGACTGATTTATAGTTGTCATTCAAACATCTATCTATCTATCTATCTATCTATCTATCTATCTATCTATCTATCTATCTATCTATCTATCTATCTATCAAAATGCCATGTGTCTAAGAGACTAATTATAGTATCTAGTATAAAAAAAATAGTTTAAAGTGGTCATATGATGCGATTTCATGTTTTTCTTTCTCTTTAGGGTGTTACAAGCTGTTATCGCACAGATATGATCCATAAAGTTGCATAGATATGATCCACACAGTTGCAAAACCAAAGAGATATTCTTTATAAAAAGTGTTTTGCAGCTTAAACCACATAAACTCATCAAAGTACACTAAATACACAAAAGAACGTTCTTTTTAGCAACATCCATATGACCTTTATATATATAACCTATAGTTTTGTCGCTGTATTTTGTTTTGCTGTCAGGATAGGACCGACTTACTTCTTCTCCTGGACCTTGTTTAGAACGGCGATGACTACAGCTTTCACCACCATGATGAGAATGATGAGACCTATGACTCCGCCGAGCACAGACACAATGATGAGGGTCAGCGTGTTGTCCACCTCCTTCACTGTGAAGGCAAACACACGTTGCGTTGATGTGGGTGGGGCGTAACAACAAACATAACGGGAGGAAACACGCAATTGTTTAAAATGAGGCTTTTTGTAAAGTGGAGACTCACATTCATCCACCACATAAAGAGTGAAAACTGCACTATGGTTGCGTTCCTTCTCCTTGGGGTTGCGGGCGAAGCAGATATAATCTCCCTGGTCCTCAAAGGTGACGTTATGCAGTAAGATGGAGATGTTATTCTGTTTGCTGGAGCCGACAAACTCCACCCGCTCATGATAGATTTTTACATTAGGTTCCACTCCTTCTGCTGGGATGATGGCCTCGCAGAGCTGAGGGAAAACATAGTGTCACTAGAGTATTTGCACTGTTAATCAGCAGCTTTTTTTTATATGAACTGCACGGAAATGCGTGTTTGCTTGAGAAAGAGTTGAATGTCTCACCTTAATCAGCGTCCCGTTGTCTTTGAACTGCCAGTTGAAGTAAAGGTTTTTAATGCCGATGCAGCTGGCGTAAGTGCAGGGTAAGAGCACTGAACTTCCATTCATCACTTCTATAAAATGGATCTTGCCTGTGTTCACCTCCAGTGCCTGAGCGTACCACACTCCTGAGAGAAATAGAAGAGATAAGAACAAATTAACAAGCCGGCAAAAGACTTTTTATCCTAACAGCAATAAACAGTAATTGAAAGACACCTTTATGGTTTACAATACATATCTGTATGTGTGCGTGCGTGCACGAAATCCCAAAACAATACAGCTGTGCATCACAGGAACAAATTACATTTAACAATATAATGTTTAGCATCATAATCACGGCATAAACTAACTTAACTACCGGTAGACATCGCAATAGAATCAGTAACAACAGAGTGCCTATGGAGTAGATAATTGTTTTGAGCAAAATATGTTTGCTGCAAAAATCTGACGGATTTATTAAAAATGCTAATTCGTTCTATGCAAGCAGGAGGCACTTTAAGCAACAGAAATGGAGGTTTCCCTTGTAGACAAAGCAGCTCTGAGTTTACAAACATGCACGGTAAAATGAAAATGACATTTTCTAAAGACAGTCTTCCTGTTATTAGAGAAATATTCGGGCGGTGTTCAGAGAGGTTTCATCAGAGCAACTATTCTAGTAGTAGTAACTATCTATTAAACCTATATCTATCTATAGATGCATCAAATGATTCACTGACTGATGACTTGTGATTACGATTAATTAGAAAAAATAGTAGAAAATGTATTAAACTGAATGAGAAAACTAAGGTTTAAAAGATTTTCTGTGAATGAAAAAATAACTGAAACACTGAAATTATACTGACAAATGTTTAATTTTTTTTTTTAAGAATTTAACAGTTGCTTTTGAAAATAGTACTGAGGATGATAATAATAATAATAATAATAATAACACAGCATTTTTTAATACTAGTAATATAGTAATTTATAATACTAATGTTGCATAATATTTCATACAAATGCTTTTGTTTCAGATTCAGTTCATTGTAGTCCTTGTAAACATTCATGGCTATAAAAGAGAGCTTAAAATTTCGAGAGTGTTTTTTCTAATGTTTCTCTACAGGCATCCGGAGTTAGAACCCTAGCTTGAGAACCTTTCCTGATCCTGACCCTTTCTCTTACTCCCACTTCACATCCTGTCTGCTCTACACGGTCTAATTATAATAAACTGAAAAAAACTAAACAAAAACACAAAAAAAACTGAGAAGTCAGTCATTGGTTTCATTGCAGCTGTTGTTCAGTGACTACAAAGAAACTGATGAAAACATTATCAAAACAGGACTTGAGAGCATGAGGGACCTATTATGCAGAAACTGAAGATCCACGATGATATTACTAGACATAAAGAGAGCATTTATGACTGACACAAGGAAAAGAATAGAGGCTATTTATAGCAAACCGTTTTAACTTTTACCATTTAAATTTAGTAATATATCTAGTTACATGCTATTAATATTTATTTTATAGATACTAGTATCTGTTCCATTAAGTACTAGTTCTAGTTGTAAATATTCTTACTAGTACCCTTTTTAAAGGACACTAGTACTTATCTGTTAGATACTAGTGTCACGTGCCAGTACTGTTTTGTTGTCGTTTTCCATGCCCCACGTGCTCTGTGTGCCCTACTTTCAGTTTATTGTATGATTGTGTTCAGGTGTTCCTTGTTAATTAAGTCATTTCCTTTGGGCTATTTAAGATCCAGTTTTCCTGTGTTTTATCATCCGGTCTCGTCATTACCGCCATTATTCTTCCACGGTATCATCGCTAACGTCCTTAGCGTTAATTGTAAACGTCAATGTATGTGTTTGATTCCCGTTTGCTTGCGTTCGTTCAATTGTGGATTTAGTAAAGACTGTAAAGAGCGAGATTCCTCGTTGTGTGCTTCCTCCTTAACCACACCGTGACAATTAGTCTATAATTTTTCATTAGATACGTACTAGTAGGCTACCTATTAAAAGAAGCACACTAGTACTTAGGCCACATAAACACGAACTCAGAGCTTTCCCCATCCATTCTTTTTTTTTATTCTTGTTTTTCATCCATAAACACATCGCCGTCTCAAAACATGTACACACACACACACACAAAAAACAAGACACTGAAACCGACTCTAAACAATGTAGTGTGCATGCCAGACCAGTGTGTGGCGATGTAGTTCTGCCGCAAAGATATGCTTAAAACGGAGAAGAAGACTTGGAACATGCGCATAAACCTTGCACACTGTATACAAACTCAACCCAACAAGAAGTTGATCATGGAACAATACATAGATTAATCTGTATTACTGCTAGTTAATAAAATGACAGCCGTTCATTGCTTGTTCTTGTAGGGTCGAGACGCGGGGTGATTAGTGCTGGGTCATTTTTTACATTTGAATAAAATGAAACATTTCAAATCACACGAGCCGATGTTTTATTCACAGTGAACTGAGAAATGAGCTCATTTCACGTTTGATGCCTGCTACAGGTCTCAAAATAGTTGGGACGGTGGTGTGTTTACCATGGTGTAAAGATCTGGCAGGCGGGCCAATTCAGCACCCAGACTCTTCTACCATGAAGCCACGCTGTCGTCATAGCTGCAGTCTGTGCTGTTTCACTGGCCTGCTGAAACGCACAAGGCCCTTCCTGAAATAGACGTCATCTGGAGGGGAGCATATGTCATGGTTTCTGGAAGTATTCCTGAGCTTGTTTATTAATGTCAATGACAGGATCATGATGAGTGATGCAGCGTCGTCTGAGGGCCTGAAGACCACAGGAGTCCAACATAGATCTTCGGCCTTTACCCACAGAGATTTCTCAAGTTTCACTAAATCATTTGATGATGTTATGCAGAGTAGATGATGAGATTTGCAAAGCCTTTGCAATTTGATGGTGATTTTAGAGTATCTTTTTACACACTCTTTCACAGATCAGAGAGCCTCTGCCCATCTTTACTTCCGAGAGACTCTGCCTCTCTAAGACATCCCTTTTATAGCTTATCGTGTTACAGTCCTGATGTCAATTAACTTAATTATTTGCTAGATGTCTTGCTAGATGTCTTTTCAAAATGTCTTGCTTTTTCAGCCCTTTGTTGCCCCCAACTTTTTAAGACCTGTAGCAGACGCCAAACTTCTTTCTTTAAACATATGTTATGTTGTCTATTTCCTTTCATCTTAAATCTTTAAAAAGGATACCAGTACTCCACCTAAATAATAAGCACTAGTAGTTAATGAATAAGTATAGTAGCTGATCTAATAGATATTAGATGTAAAAAAAGTTTTAGTAGCATGATATTAAATTATAAATATTAAATGTTGAAATGGTTTGGCAGAGACTATACAAATGTGCAAACTGTTCACAGTTATGTTGCGTTCCAAAACATTACAAAAAGAGCCATTCAGTTTGACACACAGAGTTGTTTTCTGACCCCAGCTCTGGCATTTGCAGCATGCGTCTGAGAGCCATTGCGGGAAGGACTATTTATAAATGCATCCATCTCAGTATTTAATTTCACAGTGTATCTCATGTAGTCATACAGCAAAATGTTCTGTGATGTTCTTTCTTTTTGTAAATGTAGCTTGAAATTTCAGCACTTTTTTGGGCAACATGCTATCTTTTTTCAAAAATGAAAACATTTGATTCAACAATATGACATCAGTAGCGACATTTGCTTGAGATATGGCTTTGTTGATAATTAAGCAATTACATTCCTACTCATGTTAAATAGAAGGCAATAAAAACCTGCCAATATAGTGCCTCTCATTAAACCCAACGTTTAGCTGTTTTAGTAGGCCTTTTTGACATCTTACTTTGCATCTTACAGTAAAAGCCAAGGTCTGCAGAGAGCTTCAGAAGCATCAGAGGGATATCATTGTTAGAAGGTATCAGTCAGGGGAAGTGTACAAAAGACTTCAGGAAATTATACCATGAAACACAGTAAAGAGTAATCATCAAGTGGAGGAAATATGGCTCAACATATTCCCATACCCTAGACATTCCTCCAAAATTGCTTGATAAGAAAGATAAGGAAACTGGTTAGGAAGGCCGTTGAGATGCCTACAGGGACATTAAAGGAGCTACTATAATTTCTGGAAAGTACTAGGTATGTAGTACATGTGACAACAATCTGGGCTATGGTCTAGGGTAACAAAACAACCACATCCATTTCCAGCTTAGTTTTACAAAAACAAATTTTAAAGTCTCCCAAATATATGTGGGAAAATGTGTTTTCCCAAGGAGGCTTCCCAAGTTTGGACTTTTTGGTCATACATTTGAATTATAGTTTCTCAGGTTACAGTTTAAATTAAAGGTGGAAAAATTCAGAAATTATTTATCTTGGTCATATTTTCAGCACTTTTTTGGGCAACATGCTATCTTTTTTCAAAAATGAAAACATTTGATTCAACAATATGACACCATACATCCAAATCAGTAGCAGCATTTGCTTGTTGGCATGCATGTTCAGTCTACCCCAAATAAATGACCTCTAACCACACTTTATTCAAAAACATTGGTATTTGTACAGCGTAAATAAAATCTAACACTATATGCAATATCTGTATTTATTTGTAATATTAGTAAATTGCATACTGCTAAGAAAAAAACTACTATTTTCATTGGATATATAATACATTTATTTGAGCATTTGTCATCCCATTGAAGTGAACATCGTCAATCTGATAAATTGGAAATCACCCACTGCTGTTTTTTTTTGCAGTTAAAATATAATCGAATCAAACTAGGATATTAAAACTATAAAATATATCACATATAAAAAAATCCACACAAATCAAAGTAGTAATCAGCACGGACAGAAGCCTAATGCTCCGAATAAATGTACTCATTTGCCATTATAGCAACTCATTTTTGACTTGATCTCCTACTTATGCATTTCAAATATCAATTGTTACCACTCAGCAAGATACAACACTGAGATTTTACATCTGATATGTATTTTTTTTTTTTTTACAACTGGAGATATGTCACTTCATTGAGTATAGATATTTTATATAATATTGTATCGTAAAATTAACTTGCCTGCAAGACAACTAGCTAATACTAGGTATGATAGCTAGCTAACTTAGCTACTTAATAACAGTAGTGGAAGTATTATTCAGATCATTTGAAGTAAAAGTATTTATGCCACATTGTAGAAGTGTGTACTTATCAGCAAAATGTACTTAAACTATCAAAAAAAGTCCCTGGTAGTGTTGACTATTAGACAGTATAAGATGTTTTTGAATTAATATTACTGCTTCATTGATGTGTATGGATTTTACTGCTGTAGATGATAAAGTTGAGCACATTTTAACTACTATACATTTTAAAGCTAATCCAAGAAGGATTTAAGTAGTTTATTTAAAATGTAACTTTAGAAGTTGGAGTTTCTGTGATGCAAAAAAGGAGACCAAGATAAATAATTTGAGAACATTTTATGCTTTAATCTAAACTAACCTGTGCAACTCAAATAGACGGGGGAAAAAAACGGAAAAAAAAAATCTTTTAATGAAAGGAATGTGGTTTCATAAGTGTTCACGCCCTCTTATAACTGGAGATATGGCTTTGTTGATAATTAAGCAATTACATTCCTACTCATGTTAAATAGAAGGCAATAAAAACCTGCCAATATAGTGCCTCTCATTAAACCCAACGTTTAGCTGTTTTAGTAGGCCTTTTTGACATCTTACTTTGCATCTTACAGTAAAAGCCAAGGTCTGCAGAGAGCTTCAGAAGCATCAGAGGGATATCATTGTTAGAAGGTATCAGTCAGGGGAAGTGTACAAAAGACTTCAGGAAATTATACCATGAAACACAGTAAAGAGTAATCATCAAGTGGAGGAAATATGGCTCAACATATTCCCATACCCTAGACATTCCTCCAAAATTACTTGATAAGAAAGATAAGGAAACTGGTTAGGAAGGCCGTTGAGATGCCTACAGGGACATTAAAGGAGCTACTATAATTTCTGGAAAGTACTAGGTATGTAGTACATGTGACAACAATCTGGGCTATGGTCTAGGGTAACAAAACAACCACATCCATTTCCAGCTTAGTTTTACAAAAACAAATTTTAAAGTCTCCCAAATATATGTGGGAAAATGTGTTTTCCCAAGGAGGCTTCCCAAGTTTGGGCATGTGGAAGCCAAGCGGGCGCATGTGGAACCTATTTTTTCTGCTAGACTATTAAGGCAAATGGGTTAAGATCAAATAGCCTTGTACAGCATTAGATAATGCCAGTCGTTAAGATCCAGGGTTCAACCAAGATAAGGACCTCTTCTGCAAGGTCATATGTCTGCCTCTTGTCTGCTTCTTTCTGGCTATTGATCCCTGTAGCTTCTCTCATAGTTGGAAGACCAGCCATTATGGTGCACTTATTCATCAGTGGGGCCACTTTCAAAGCTCAGAGAGTTAATTTCTGAGCCTTTCATCATATTGAGATACATCCTGTAAGAATAACTGATGAACGGAAAATGCTGTCAGATGGACAACTGATTATTCTCCTCTCGTTTATTGACTTCCTATACAAATTTTCTTTCTGATTTTCAGGTTTTCGTTCTCTGTCCTCTGGTGAACTTTATGTTCCTTCTAATCTGCTTTAAAAGGGTCATATCACATTTTGGTGGCAGAAATAGGCCATATAAAAATCTGCATAAGTATGGCTGGTGTCCTACAGCTAACTGTCTGTCATGCTATATATATATATATATATATATATATATATATATATATATATATATATATTAGTATGCTACATGCTAGCATGTTAACGGAACCTAATAATAGGCTTACTATTATTATTAGTGCAGAAAATGGGAATGGGAAAATGTCTGCTTTGGCATTTATTACAAGCCAGTGTTCGCAGAAAGAGCAGACGAAAAATGCAAATGCACGCCTGTTTTTCTGGAACCTGGCAAATCATTTTATTGCTTTTCATCACTCCGTTATAGAAAACAATTAATGACTTAACAGCCCAGCGGTTTTGGTAATTATTCTAACCAAAGCAATCGTGGAACAAGTGCTGAACAAGACCTCTCATTGCTCACCTTCAGCAGTGTTGATCAGCTCACATTCACACCCCAACAAAATTCTGAGAAAGCTGAAGAGCTAAAGTAGCTACACCACAAGATGCAATGCTAATTTGGGGAAAGTCTGCCAAACTGTGCTCTTCGGAACCCAATTTAATATATTTTGGATGAAAACTGGGAGGCTTGTGACTGTGCCATTGACTGCCAAACAATTACCACTGTCAAGGTCCAGAAAAGTATGAAAGATGTTTTCAGAATCTGCCATCAGTGGTTCATCATAACGTAATGCTTTTTGTACAGAAAGAAAACAAAAATAACAACAAGGTTCTGTGTTAGACACAACGGAAAGTTAAGCTGTTTGCGCAAATAAAAGTGTAAATACACGCACAAGATACATCTTTTGCGTCAAATTCAGAACTGCATATTTAAATAAAGTCATTATTTTTGTCTTCTTTCTGTACAAAATGTGTTCGCGTAGCTTCATAACGTTGCGGTTAAATGACTGAAGGCAGATTCTGGCCATGTTTTTCATGCTTTTCTGAACCTTGACAGTGGTAATTGTTTGGCCTTCAATGTGAGAGTCACAAGCCTCCAAGTTTTCATCAAAAATATCTTAAATTGTGTTCCGAAGACCAACTTTTATGGTTGATTAATGACAAAATTGTAATTTCGGGGTGGAGTAACCCTTTAATTTCATTAAATTAGACTTACTGAGAATAGTTAGAAACCAAAGGGAAAGGAATGATGACTAAATCAGCGGATTAGTTGCGTGTCCATCAAAAGACTTGGTGCATCTAATCTACAAGCTGTTTTAATTAAACTCTAACCTTCATCCCCACAGTCTCCATTCCATTTCATAATTTTCTCTGCCATTGTGTTTGGATAAATCCCTCAACTTAATTATTAATTCCTACAATGTTCTCATTCAGTCGCTGTGAAATTTAATTAAAAGCCAACCTCATTTTTGGAATACAGTACCTGAACCCCAGCTCCCTCCTTCTCTATCTCTCTGTTGTTAAACAGTAAATTCTTGGTGGCCAGTGTTATTTATTGCCTTTGTCTGCCGGCAGTTGGCCACAGCTGTCCTTGGGGTGCTATTTCATTTATAGAGTGGATCGAGGCGCCCTGACCATTTGGCGTGGGTGACGTGCCATTCTGTGTGCCATGATGGCGTTATCAACACCGGTGCGGACTGAAAGAGAGTTCATGGTCACTGGCTGTCGATCGTTTTATCACGTGGTGCATTAACGCGAACATTGCACTTAATTTGATGAATAATTCTACATCCTAAAAGTGAATTTATGATATCTCTAGATCATGTCCTGCATGTTTGCTAAGTTAAGATTCATTCACGTCAAGGACGATGTGAAGCTTTAGTTGTTCTAATTCAGTGAAAATTCTCATTACTGTTTAGCTATTTTTTATTTTTTTGGCCGAATGATAAAACACTGACAGCTGATCAGTATCCAAAAGACTTTAAAGAGCTTGGGTATTTAAAGCAGCTGATGATATAACTGCAGTAAGAAACAATATTATTGTGCCTTGATATTTGAATACTAATACAATGTTATCATTATCTTTATAGTTATCCTAGTTAACTTATTTTTCTAGTAATATATTATAAATGTTTATTTTTTTATATAATTCTGAATGACTTAAAATATTACTTATTTTTTGCAAATTACCTGTTGTTTTATATTATTTTTTATTTCTACAACACAACGGGGAGCATTTTAAACAATTAATAAAATGTAATTGGTATATGCGACCGATGGGAATGCAAAGGGAAAATAATATTGCTTTCATATAGAATTATATTATCTTAATTACTTATTTCTTTCCTTTGCCTTCTGACAGGGTTAGTTTGGGTGGTGACAGAAGGCGGTAAAAAAAAAAAAGAAAAAAAGATGACTGTGGAACAGATGTCCCATAGAGACCAACATGTGCTGCAGTAACAGTCAAGGTTGATACAAACTCAAGTGCTTCTATTCAACAAAGGTAACACAGTGTGTTTTTCCTAAAATACCAAATAATTAAATAACGCCTCTTAAATGCCCCCAAAAATCTAATTCTTTTACTACAGTGATATCTGCCATTTGACCAGCTTCTCCCATTAGTTGCAAAGCTGAATGTCAGTAAATAATTCATCATCTCAACTCAAACCTCTTTCTTGCTGAGGGGACTGTTTCAGCATGAGTTCACTTTTACCTTGCGGTGAGGTCAGCAAGTGGGAAACAATCTTATTTACCCTTTCGTTTTTTTCATGCCAAGTCTTCAAACGGTCTGGAATTTTGAGAGGTGGTCTATCCATCCATATACGCCTCTAAATATTTGAATATCTATAGATTTATTTATTTTTACATGTAATGAGACGGTGGTATTTTGGTGCTTGTGTTTAAGGATATTACTAAATGCTAACATGACAGCCCGCCTGAACACAAAACGGCAAACGTGTAATGATGAAATAATGCAAAAACAACTGATCAAATAAAACACAATATATATTTATACAGCACATTATATAGTGACCCAGACTTCAAACACTGTAAAACAAATAAAAAAAAAAGATGAATCCCACTCACTTTAGCATTTACAAAGTATTTTAAGAATAAAATAAAGTTCAATCGTGTAAAAAAACAACAACAAACAAATAAACAAATGGAATTGGAATTATAAGGTTCTATCTGACTTTTTTGTCAAAATGGAGTTATTCACGTATATCTTATTTACATTATGTGATGTGTCTTTTGTAAGCCGTGTACATTTTTGGCCTTTTAATTAGAAAACAAAAAGGGTTCTACCTGCACAAGTCTATGGAATGCAAACATTTTTTAAATCTCAATATCTCAAAACTGCTCAGAATGCAAATAGAACAGATAATCCCAGACGACACACACACACACACACACACACACACACACACACACACACATATATAGTAAGTGCTTTCTTCCTTCCAGCATACTTATACACTCGTTCTGCATCCCTTCTTTTCTCTGTACCTCCATTCACCCCATTCCTTTCCATTGGCCCTAATTCCCCCTGAGAGAGTCTTGAGTGCAGTCTACAGGAGAGGGAGGAGCTACGCCTTACAGTAATGCGTCAGCCCTTTCCCTTTTAATGTACTGACTGCAGCATTGTGCCGAGATGGAACTCATTGTTCTGATCATTTCACCACAAGCCACATTGTCCAGTCGTTTCCATATTTATTGACGGACGACTGGCAAACAGATGGTACAGCTTGTTTAAGCTTTTTTTTTTTTTTTAATATGGACGGGTGGTCCGCTAGCCGTGTAGGTTCCTATATCATTCCCATAGGAAAGACACTTGACAAATGTGATGTCTTATGTATAAATAAATTCTTCCAGATTCTCTTCTAGATTCTTATTTTTCTTCCAAGAATGCTCTCCTGAGACCTCGGTAGTATCGGTAGTCTCAGACTGGGCTCAGGTTTGCCAAACTCTGAAATCGTAAGTCAGAGATTTCATCGAAAACCGTCATTGTCATGTGATGAAATTATCTTAAAACGTTAAAGTTTTTAGTATCTACCACATTCATATGATTTATATATTTTTTATATTTTGCTGATTAAATATGTTTAACACGTTTAAATAATTCAATAAATATGTGGTTTATATTCATGCAAAAAAACAACAGAAATAGTTCAAAATAACTAAACCCCCTTATAACATGCATTATAAAATATGTCAAGTTTAAAAGACCATGACGTTATTGTGTCAGATCTAAATCACGTAATATTAAATCTACACGCTCTATTCCGACGAGCATCACTCCAGAGAACAAAACTAATTAAAGCAAACAACCCTCTTTTCTCCCATCACTCTGCCCCTCATAAGCATCTTTCTCTTTCCCGTTCCCTTATTCAGGCCATCAATTTTCAGCCAGCTATCATATCTCATTATCTCCATCCCTGATAAGACACTCCCTTGACTATATGTTAAAGTTTCTCATTGCAGTTTCAGGAAATGACAGCAAATAATGTAACAGTTGCGAGCAGATTTTGTTTCATTTTTATCTCGTATGTGTTACATTAGTGAGCTATGCTACTTTGTAGATGCTAAAAGGTCAATATATATCTATCTTCAAAAACATATTATGACAGATGAAGGGACATAGCAGGACATCCGCTTAAAAAAAAAACAAAACGTGATTCTGTAAAGTTTATTTAAAATAAGTGAGCTTTTTAATTAAAGTCAGATTGATTTATATGTGTGTGTTGCGAGCGAGAAACGTGACAGTTAACATTTAAAAAAGTTTGTTTGTAAAACAGCGCACTAGTTTGATACATGAAAGTACTTAAGTTGTAGGCTTCCGGAAATATAAAGTATTATTCGTATTGCATAATGTTAGATGTAATTTGAGCACTAGAAAAACAGTTTGCATGTACAAGTTTATATACCTCACCTTCCACCGCGGGAGATAATCAATACCCGTAATACATACCACAAACACTAATGTGCTGTTGGTATGAGGTTTATATTGCTACTTAACAGGATAAATAGGGAGTGGAGGGAGAAAGAAAGAGAAGTTGAGTGAAAGAAAGAGAGAGGAAAGTGATGTATAACTATATCTACTTTCTGTAACAGGACACTGTGTCTGGCTTAGTACGGCCTGTGACATCAGCACGTCATGAACATACTTCAGAGCCTTCAGATCTTACTGATGGTGTTGTGGAAAGTTATTGTTGATTTGGAGCCGAATTCACTTCTCGAGCAAAGAGACTCAGCAGTCCGCCTCTCCCCTCTTGGTCTCTGTCTCCTCTTTTTAAACCCCTGCTAGCGTCCCACCCCACATACCATCAGTTTTAGGTAAGAACATCTGTATACAATCTTAGGGTTTTTGTTTTAGTCCCTTGTCAATTCTATAGGGTCTGTGTGCGTGTGTTTGACATGAGGCCCCCTTACTTATGGGTTCTTTCTATGGGAACCTGGTGGCTTATAACCTTATTGCATTTACCAGTTGATGTATGTTTTGCAGACCCCACCACCTTCGCACGCAACCTAGCCCCCACTGCCTTCACATGCAATCTTCCAACAGCAGACACCATTATGTTTAAGAAGGGCACAAAAGTAACATGTAGTTAACTCATAAATGTATAGAAATTATAAAAGAACACTGAAGGAAAACTCCGTCAATGGAAGCCTCTGGTGCTCTTCTGCCACTTTTGAGTGAATAAATTGGTTTTTTTTAAACCACAGCTTCATCAGAATGATACCGAAACTCGACTTTTATGGCATTTGGAATGTGAACACGCAAAAAAATTGAGGGCGTGATTCGAATTCGATGTTATGTTTCCATGTTTTATGGGAACCTACCCCTTACAGGAAACTACTGGCAAGTTGATTTTCAAAAATATGTTTTATAAGCTTGTTTCATCATACAGACTTAAAAAGTGTCCCCACAAGGTCCAAATTTACTGGTATTCCTATCCTTGGGGGACATTCGGTCCCCATAACGTGATAAACACCAGGTGCACACATGCATGCACACGCACTGATGTGGCTATAACCATATAACGAATCAAAAAACTGAAACAAAAGGTTGAAATCACATCAGACCTATGATTAAGCTCTGCTATTACATTCTTGCTTATTTTTGTTACATTTTTAGAGAATTGTTATGTTTTGTGTAGCACAAGGCTGTTATTTTCTATTCATTTTCAATACTGGGTCATTCTTAATGGAGATTTACAAACAGGATGTATGATTGGTTAACGCAAACCTTTTTACACGGCATTAGTTCAAATTATATAGAGAAAAAAAGATAAAGAGTTCAGATGTAAAAGCCTCTGAAAGCCATCTTGGTCAAAAATGAGATAAGGATATCTCCACATATGGTATATGTTCATCAAGTACTTTCACTAAATGCCAGCCTCAAGCCACTCAGAAGCACCAGTACTTGCAAAGAAACCAATACAATGTAGCCAGAAAGAAACGCTATCAGATATCAGACGTACTTAGAGGCTTTTGCATCTAAAGTAAAAAGTTTTGCCTTCAACAAATGTTGCCAGCTACTTCCAATAAAAAGTACCCAAAGCCTGCGCGAAAAGTGGTTAAATGATACTAGACGATGCTATATCGTGTTTTGCTATATCCAAATCCCAATAAAACTGTTCTCATTTACATATATTTCTCTTTCTGCAAGGAGTATAAAATAGTGACTAAAATGCAACCCATTACTTCCAAGCCATTTCCAAGCTGCAATTATGCACGGCCTAAATCCTGATTTATAATGACAACATTGTCTGACTTGTTATTATCTCATACATTTATTAATTGCACGGCGCACCCTTCATATTATATTTTCTTTCAAGGAAAGAAACCAAGGCCTGTCAAGAAATTCTCTAGATTCGTTGTGCGATGCTAAAAGGGGTCACTAAATCTAACAGCTGTTGCAAAGCTGGCAAAACTGACAGCAACTACCTATAAATAAGATACTCAGGTGCGTCCCACACTGTCATGTGTCTAATTTTCAGAGATAATAAAGGTTCAGACGTGAGCTCCTAGATCATTGTGAGGTGTGAGGGACTAGTGACGGTAGAGGAGATACCACAACTGCTCTTCACACGCTCTGCATGCCGTGACATTACACACATGTGCTCTTGGGCTATTTATAGAGCCGTGTTGTTATCTGCTCATTTATTTTCCTACAAATTGCAACAGGACAAACTGTATTGGCATAGGAAATATTACTGAATACAAGCAATGACTATTTGGTATTATCAGAAAGCTGTGTTGGACCAGAAACATTTTAAGAGCCAGTTTTCGCTGCTTAACTTCATCTTTCAAGATCTCCCAGGCATGGAAGCCCGTTTCCCCTACTGAATAAAAAATATAAAAAGGTTACTGTGACTTTTTATCTCACAATTCTGCCTTTTTTTCCTCAAAATTGCATAATACAAATACATAAATGATGTTTAGCTATAAACAAATTTCGGGAGGAGCACGCACTGATAATTAACGCGGCTGGCTTCTCGTTTCCTAATCACGCAATTATCCAACCAGAGCAAGAGAAGCCTACTATAAATTCGCACAAGCTTCTTACCTCGATATCTCGTTTCCGAGCATGGTATCCAGCATGTCCGAACAAGACCAATCGCCAGAAACCTACGAAATCGAGGACACCGAGCCCTCCACGACTCCGCTGAGCAAGCACGCTAACGCCCCGGCCGGAACTTCAAACGAGCGCGCGGCTTCGCCCAGAGGCAGAAAACTAACGCGAGTGACTATCCTTTCGCCAACGCGATTAAGATCACGTTCGCCTCCACCTGCCAGACGTCCTCAAGCTTCCCGGCTTCTCCTACCGTGCAGCCTTTTCTTCCGCTCCATCCGCAACAAAATGGACAATTCCGGCTTTGCGTCAAGCACTCGCAAACGCGAACATTCCGTTCTCCCGCCGCGCTAACAAAGCCGAGCTTCTCTCGCTGTACTCGACTTATCAAACAGGCGCAGCTTCGCCAAACATTTCTCCTCCAGCCAAAAGAAAGGAAACAACTAGAAGAAGCCGTAATTCTCCCAGGGAAGACCGAGAAGTCAGCATCTGCACCCGTATTAAGCCTCCGCCCACCAGGAGGCGGCAGAAGGCTCCCAGCTACTGCTAGCAAAGCCCAGGACCCAAACACCAGCAGCTCTTCCTCCAGTTTCCAGCAAACAACCCACGCAGCAAGCACCACGGCTCCAGCCCCCACAAGCCATCAGCCTAGCCTGTACCCACTCTGTTCATTGGATCAGTTGAACCCACACCAACAGTACTCTGCCCAAGTCTCTCCCGACCATGCCTGGCAACCAGACCCCAATCCACTGTCCGTTATTTACCAGCCTCAAGTTTCTCCTATTCCTCCAGGACCTAACTCGTCCATTTCTGTTCCCACAGCCCAGCCAGCCATAGGTGCCAGCACAGGCACACAGATGCCTCCACTGACGATCCCAGCCGTACCACCTCCTATTCCTCCTCCCCTCCCCTAATTTTCTGCTACCAGTCTGAACCCAGGTTCAAGACCCCCCCCCCATCATCTTTACACACCTATTCTTCTTTACCTCCCTATCTTTTCCACTCTTTTCCCTAGATCCCCTGCCATAGCCGCCGTGAGCTCCAACCCACCCCCACAAGTAGCTCCCATGAGTTACCCCCGCCAACTCTCCCATCGCCCACCACCCTTTCTCAGTATCCACTGCTAACCTTCTTCCTATGCCCTCAAATGCCGCCGCTTTGACCCCACCCCGTCCCCAATTCCATCAAAGCACAGATCCTTGCAGAAATCCAGGATGCTGGCACCAGAAGCGGAACCCTATGCAACCCAGGTGCTTCTCTTTTCACAACTAATATTCCAGCGAACCATCCTTTAAGGTCCCTCCTCGAAGCCTCCTCGACTCAATCCTACAAGCAGTTTCTCACAGAACCCTGCAATCTTACCTGACCGCTTGGAAATGCTTTAAATCTTTCCAGGCAAGGTATAACCTCCAATTCCTGATTTTTCCTGCTATCCATCACTTCTTTCATCTCCTTTCTTAACACCTCAAAAAAAAAAAAAAAAAAAAAAAAAAAAAAAAAAAAACCCTGCAAGTCAGTTCTATTAAGGGCTACTTGAGTGGTATCCAATTTTCCATGAACTCATCCACGGCATCGCCTCACCTCAAATAACCAATGCTCAGACTTCACTTTTTAATCAAGGGCATCCAAAGAAGGCATCCTCCCGATCCGACTCAAGGATGCCCATCACCCTCGAAATTCTCTCAAAATGCATATCCACCCTCCATGAGAGGCTACTCTTCTATCCATACTGCTCGCACTCTCGATGCAATGTTCATTCTGGCCTTTTCGGTTTCCTCAGATGTTCAGAATTTACAGTCAACTCCAGATTCGACCCAAATATTCACCCCACTATTTCCGACCTATCTATCGTAGACCACTAAACCGTATCCTTTTTCATCAAACAAAGTAAAACGGACCAGACCAAAAATGGGCATTTCATATGTATTTTTAACCTCCAAACTCCTACTTTTCCCCTTCAAACACTTCTAGCTTTCCTCCAATACAGGAAATCCCAAACTAAAACTCCACTCGACCCTCTGTTCACAGATGATTCCAACCACCCCGTATCTCGATTCTGGTTCCAAAAGCACCTCAAATCAGTCCTATCTTACTGCGGAATCCCAAAAAAAAAAAAAAAAAAAAAAAAAAAAAAAAAAAAAAAAAATTTCTCCACACATTCCTTCAGAATAGGGGCAGCCACCACTGCAGCAGAGAAAGGTCTCTTCCAACAGCAAATCCAAACCCTCGGCCGCTGGTCTTCTAACGCATACAAAAGCTACATTCGTTCAGACCAATCACTCATCAAAAAAGCCCTCCAGACCCTAACCAGTCCCAACAGAACTCCAAACCTACCACCCCCGCAGGGGATCACCCAAGGCACGGCATCACTCCTTCTACAACGGCCAGCTCTCGCTGTATACGACCAAATACAAAATCCGCCACGCAGGCCACACCAAGCAGGAACATCGCACCCACCGCCCTGGGACGGCTCCGCTATAAACAGCCATATTCAAAATCTGCCACCACAGTGGACATACCAAGCAGGAACATTGCACCCACCGCCCTGGTCAGCTCCCGCTATAGACGTTCGTATACAAAATCTGCCACAGGAGTGGCAATGCCAAGCAGAACATCGCATCCACCGCCGTGGACCGCTCCGCAGCAAGCGACCATATACAAAATTCGCCACTGCAGTGGCCAGCTCAAGCAGGAACATCGCACCCACCGCCATGGACCACTCCGCTATAGGCGTTCGTATACAAAATCTGCCACAGGAGTGGCAATGCCAAGCAGGAGCATCGCATCCACCGCCGTGGACGCTCCGCAGCAAACGACCATATACAAAATTCGCCACTGCAGTGGCCAGCTCAAGCAGGAGCATCGCACCCACCGCCATGGACCACTCCCGCCGTAGATGACCCTATACAAACCTGCCACCGCAGTGGCCAACACAAGCAGGAGCACTGCACCCACCGCCGTGGACCGCTCCCGCCGTAGATGCTAATACACTCCCACCGCCTTAACAGCGGACCACTCTAGCTAGAGTACTGCACCCACCGCCATGGACCGCTCCCGCTGTTCACGCGACAGTATACAAAACCTGCCACCGCAGTGGCCAACACAGGCTGGAGCATTGCACCCACCGTCGTGGACCGCTCCGCTGTAGATCATGGTATACAAACCTGCCACCGCAGTGGCCAACACAGGCAGGAGCATTGCACCCACCGCTGTGGACCGCTCCCTCCGTACACAATAGCACACAAAACCTGCCACCACAGTGGCCAACACGAGCAGGAGCATTGCACCCACCGCGCGGACCGCTCCCGCTGTAGATGACGGTATACAAAACCTGCCACCGCGGTGGCCAACACAGGCAGGAGCATTGCACCCACCGCCGTGGACGCTCCCGCCGTAGATGACGGCATACAAAACCCGCCACCGCGGTGGCCAACACAGGCAGGAGCATTGCACCCACCGCTGTGGACCGCTCCGCCGTAGATGATGGTATACAAACCCGCCACCGCAGTGGCCAACACAGGCAGGAGCATTGCACCCACCGCCGTGGACCGCTCCGCCGTAGATGACGGTATACAAACTTGCCACCGCAGTGGCCAACGCAGGCAGGAGCATTGCACCCACCGCCGTGGTCCACTCCCGCCAGAGCGCACACTTGCACCCACTGCTTCTAGCAGCAGACCGCAAAGCCGGAGCTCTGCACCCACCCGCCGTGGGCAGCTCCGCCAGAGGCGGTCATTCACACAAGCTGCTATTACAGTGGACTGCTCTAAGCCGGAGCCCTGCACCCACCGCCGTGGACCGCTCCGCTAGAGACGCACACTCGCACCCACTGCTTCTAGCAGCAGACCGCAAAAGTCGGAGCTTTGCACCCACCGCCGTGGACAGCTCCGCCAGCGGCGGTCGTTCACACATGCTGCTATTACAGTGGACTGCTCTAAGCCGAGCTCTGCACCCACCGCCGTGGACCGCTCCGCTAGAGACGCACACTCGCACCCACTGCTTTTAGCAGCAGACCACAAAAGCCGGAGCTTTGCACCCACCGCCGTGGACAGCTCCCGCCAGCGACGGTCGTTCACATGCTGTTATTACAGTGGACTGCTCTAGCCGAGTACTGCACCCACCGCCGTGGACCACTCCCGCTAGAGCGCTCACACGCACCCACTGCCTTCAGCAGCAGACTGCAAGCAGGAGCATTGCACCCACCGCCGTGGACCGCTCCCGCTGTACATGACAACATACAAACCCGCCACCGCTGTAGCCAACACAGGCAGGAGCATTGCACCCACCGCCGTGGACCGCTCCGCCCGTATCGACAATATACAAACCCGCCACCGCGGTGGCCAACACAGGTAGGAGCATTGCACCCACCGCCGTGGACCGCCCCGCTGTACACGACAATATACAAACCCGCCACCGCAGTGGCCAACACAGGCAGGAGCATTGCACCCACCGCTGTGGACGCTTCCACTGTAAATGACATTATACAAAACCTGCCACCGCAGTGGCCAACACAGGCAGGAGCATTGCACCCACCGCCGTGGACCGCTCCCGCCGTAGATGATGGTATACAAAACCCGCCACCGCAGTGGCCAACACAGGCAGGAGCATTGCACCCACCGCCGTGGACCGCTCCCGCCGTAGATGATGGTATACAAAACTTGCCACCGCAGTGGCCAACACAGGCAGGAGCATTGCACCCACCGCCGTGGACCGCTCCCGCCAGAGGCGCACACTCGCACCCACTGCTTCTAGCAGCAGACCGCAAAGCCAGAGCTTTGCACCCACCGCCGTGGACAGCTCCCGCCAGCGACGGTCGTTCACACATGCTGCTATTACAGTGGACTGCTCTAAGCCGGAGCATTGCACCCACGCGCCGTGGACCGCTCCGCTAGAGACGCTCACTCGCACCACTGCTTCTAGCAGCAGACCGCAAAGTCGGAGCTTTGCACCCACCGCCGTGGACAGCTCCCGCCAGCGGCGGTCGTTCACACATGCTGCTATTACAGTGGACGCGCTCTAAGCTGGAGCATTGCACCCACCGCCGTGGACCGCTCCGCTAGAGACGCTCACATTCGCACCCACTGCTTTAGCAGCAGACCGCAAAAGCCGGAGCTCTGCACCCACCGCCGTGGACAGCTCCCGCCAGAGACGGTCGTTCACACATGCTGCCATTACAGTGGACCGCTCTAAGCCGGAGCACTGCACCCACCGCCGTGGACCGCTCCCGCAAGAGACGCTCACATGCACCCACTGCTTTTAGCAGCAGACCGCAAAAGCCGGAGCTCTGCACCCACCGCCGTGGACAGCTCCTGCCAGAGACGGTCGTTCACATATGCTGCTGTTACAGTGGACCGCTCGAAGCCGGAGCCCTGCACCCACCGCCGTGGACCGCTCCTGTAAGAGACGCTCACTCGCACCCACTGCCTTTAGCAGCAGACCACAAAAGCCGGAGCTTTGCACCCACCGCCGTGGACAGCTCCCGCCGGAGACGGTCGTTCACACATGCTGCTAATACAGTGGACCGCTCTAGCCGGTACTGCACCCACCGCCGTGGACCACTCCCGCTAGAGACGCTCACAACATTTTCATGCCCACTCTCCTACACCTACATAATATCATCCTAATACCATTCCAATTTCAACTAACATATCCATGCTCTTCCTCCTTTCTAGCTAAGCCAGTAGCTTTTTTGGGGGGCCGCTTACACGTGTTTTCGGCTGCTGTCTTAATTGGCTTTTTGGGGGGCACTCAGGGATCGGGTCGGACACGAGTCCTGTCGCTTTCACGGACAAGAGGAAAAACTCTGGACTCGGTAGTCCACCTAGTTCGAGCCCTCTCCTGACAGCTCGCCAAACACGCTTACTTTTTACCGTTACTATGATTAATTATACGTAAGTGCGAACTCGTGAAATGATGTTTAGCTATAAACAAATTTCGGGAGGAGCACGCACTGATAATTAACGCTGGCTGGCTTCTCGTTTCCTAATCACGCAATTATCCAACCAGAGCAAGAGAAGCCTACTATAAATTCGCACAAGCTTCTTACCTCGATATCTCGTTTCGAGCATCCCTCCACCACCCCAATCTCCATTCCTCCTAGTTCTACTATCCCCTCTCGGGGCACTCAGGGATCGGGTCGGACACGAGTCCTGTCGCTTTCACGGACAAGAGGAAAAACTCTGGACTCGGTAGTCCACCTAGTTCGAGCCCTCTCCCTGACAGCTCGCCAAACACGCTTACTTTTTACCGTTACTATGATTAATTATACGTAAGTGCGAACTCGTGAAACTTGCAATTGCGAGTTATAAAATCAGAATTGCAAGATGTGAAGACAGAATTGCGAGTTATAAAATCAGATTTGAGAGATATATTCTGAGAACATAGTCTTTTTTTCTTCTCAAAACTGAACCTTATAACTCACAATTGCTAGTTCATCTCACAATTCTGAGAAAAAAGCGACTTTATATGCAATTCTCTTTTTTTTCTTTCTAACTTTCTAACTCGAAATTGCAAGTTTTTATAACGCAATTCTAAGAAAAATAGTCCGAATTGTGAGATTAAAAGTAACCTTTGTTACATTTTTTATTCAGAGGTGGAAACAGGTTTCCATACCCAGGCCTCTGACAAGTGAGTAAATTCTCTTTTTTTTACAGCACCGATGCAGTATCAATTCTTTGGCATCACAAGTATTCTGTGTTAAACACTATAGGCTTTTAAATGACTGTTATTTCATTTAAATGGCAGTTATTTCATCAGAAGGTTGTTTATATTGCAATTAACCTCACATTCTATCAATTCCAGACACACCGAGAGGAAAAACTGTAATCAAACCACCAGCAAAACTGTGTCGTTTGTCAGAATGATGATTCGCCCCTAAGTGGTGCACCTTCTCGTAACCTGACGGATGTGCCGCGAACATATAACAATACATCATACATCCCCGAGTCCACTGGGAACTCTGCAGAGGATGCATATTAACCGTCTGAGTTCATGCCATGAAGGAGAGAGTGAAAATGACCTAGTTTAACGGCCTCTAATTCACCTTCACAAGCAGTAAAGGGAACGGGAAGGGGGGCTTGCTTGGAAGAACCGGGGCCCACCTGCTCAAAAAGAATTAATGTATTTCAGAGGCGAAATTCAGTGAGCTCAGCATACTGTTGTGCAGTGTGATTCAAGACTCGCACAGCGCAATACATCATAAAGACGCTCTAAACATCCTGCAGCTGAAGTAAAGCGAAAGCCTTTCGGATCATCAGATATTGGTGTAAAAAGTATGTGCATGAAAGAGTAACAGTGGAGAAGGTCTTTTATGGAAGTAACCAAAATGCACACGATTTGTCAAGCCTTGTGTAAAAGTTCAAGAACCCGTCAATGAAATATCAATTGGATGCTAACGTGAAAATTGGAAAGGATGCACTCCCCTTTAAACTCTACTTGGTTGCGACCCATTTTTTTTTCTTTACAAGTGGACACGGCTAGAAGGACAATTGACTGAAACTGAGAGTATTTGTCACTTAGTGAAATGGATTTATTTGTTGGAGTTGAAGATGTTAAGCATGATCTTTCATAGACCTGGTGTGCCTAATAATCGCCATCTAATTTAACACGATCGTGCCTCTTTATGTGCCATGTTTCACCCTCTCAGAGTTAAGAGAAGGAACCTAGTCCTCCCAGACCGTGTCCTCTCGAGACCTGAGATCTTTCAACAAATTCGACAGCCACAAACAGCAACAAGTATTTAACCCGGCTCGTTCGGTCCTCTCGACTTCTGCAAGCCCTGCAAAAACTGCAGCATTTGGCAGCCGCCCCACTAGGCAAGCGTAGGACGGTGGGCTCAGGAGTAAACAGATAGAAAAGAGGACAATGTAGACTCACCAATCAGAAGTGTGACGACCAGACCGGCGTGGACCACATCGCCGGACCGCGCACACCTGTGCAGGAATGATCTTCTGTCTTGCAACTCCATGCCCGCTGTCTGTCTGTCTGTCCTTGGTCAAGTCCTCCGCTGTACGTCTTTGCTGGGATACTGTAGGTTTTGAGGGGCCACACGGTGACCCGTCGCGACTTTCAGCTGAGGAAGTCTTTGCCGAGTACCTCCCTGTCCTCGATCCTCCTTTGCAGTATGTCCCGGTAAGGGAGGGAGAGGGAACTAGAGAGCGAGGAATACGGAGGCAGCACCTGATCCTCTGATGGCTCAGTGTCTCGCTGATACTCTGTCTCACTCAGCGTGGTTGTAGACGCAGGAAACGCTGCATTCATTTAGCGGCTGCTGCGGCGCAGAGCTCCACTTTCAGTCTGGGGAAGAGACTGTCGGTCTTACCCCTGAATAGGTGCCGCATGCTGGGATGAGTGGCCAGAGGAGGGGTGGAGGGGGGCCGTGTGTGTCTGTAGCCGGCGCAGGAAAGAATGAGCCACTGCAGAGGCACGGGACGAGTGAGAGGGAGAGAGAGAAAGACGGAGAGAAATAAGGGAGGGCGGGAGAGTGTGTGAGGTGGGGATGGGTGTGTGTTGTGAGGGGGTATGTCTTTTAGACTAATCACATCTGTGGAGATCATAAAACCTTCAGTGTGTCCCGTTATAGCCTGTGCCTGTGAACATGGGATTCTTTCTTCCTGCCCCTCTCTGTTTTAGTGTCGGTGTGTGATTGTATAATTTCTTCAGTTCGGTCAGTTCTCTTCTCATTATTCTACATTTGCTACTGCCTCCTTTGGTTTTTCTTTCTTATCCGTTTGCTGTAAGTTTGTTGCACTGCCGATACATTTTTATTTTGTATTTTTTTGCTCAGAGGTTGCTCTTTCACATCTTAGGAGGAAGGTCAGACAATGAAAACAATGCGGGCCAAAAACTGCAAAAAATGTCCCAGATATTAAAATGTGGGGTCCAACATGTTTCTGTAAAAAAATGTTCTTCCTTTCATTTATCTGTTGTATCGTCTGCTCTAGATCAGTTTTCATTCTTAAGAGTGCCTTGTGGGTAAAGTACAGGAGTCTCGTCCCTTATTTAAAAAAATACATAAGAAATATATTATATATATATATATATAAACGAAGAGACTGCATTTTAACAATTTTATATATATATATATATATATATATATATATATATATATATATATATATATATATATATATATATATATAATACTGGTAATAAAACTGATAATAAAATTGCAATTCAGGAATAATAGAAAAATAAAAAAGGATGGCTAAAAACGGAAGATATCTGTCAACCTCAAGATATATTCCTGTAAGTCATTCTTACGTTCTATTTAGTGTGTTATGTGGCCTTCATTATACTGTACAAGCAATTGCGAATGATTGAACAAGTGAGTAATTTGGGCCAGCAACAGTGAGCGAGGGGGTCCAGGGGATTAATATTGTTCCATTTATTAAAAAGGTTAATTTATGACAATTCGCAGGAGTGTTTCCCTCCGATGTTTCTTCCAAAATTCCATCAGAGAATAAAAAAAAAAATTAATCTGTGTCCAGTAATAATAAGGAGCTAGCAAATTACCAGGGATATCACAGCCCAAATAATTTGGTCTTGAGAATAGTTTGTTCATTTTAAAATCTTAGGTATCTTGGGAAATTTTTTGAGACATTGTTGGGACCTCCTTTTAAACTCAGAAGGAGACTTTTTTATTAAACATTATTATTATCATTATTTTATTCCACCCCCTTCCTCTGAATATCCAGCTCTATCTGTCAGTTTCTCTATCTGGTGCTTTGCCAGGTCTTGAGTAAAACCAACCACAAACTGCCCCACAATGCAGGGCTGGATCAATGATTAAGGTTCCAAGAAAAGAAACTAGATCGAACACTGACTAGGCTTGACTGAAATACTAAATATGCATGATAAATGAAGTAATGGACACTTCTGAGTCCTGTAGTATCCCAGCTGAGCTCATTCAGGATATCAAATGTATTATATAAATAATTTATGATGCCGTTTTAATCTTTGTAGTAATGCATCCAAACAGTTTTGTTTTCCACAGTGGCCATTTCAGGCTTGTAAACAGATGACTGGCTGTTGAAACCTCTCTCCATCACACTATTTATATCCAAAACCCTCATAATTTATATAATAATTATTTACTAAATAATATTGTTCAATTCCATAAATATGATCATTATACATTTTTTTAATTTAATTTATTTTATTTTATATTATTGTAGAACTGAATTTATCTATTAGGACAATGGCTATTCTTCATTTTAGCTCAAAAATGATTGTATTTTCCCTATTAAATTCACGATTAGTCATATCCTTTTTATCAAGCATAGCCCCATATATATATTCTTATCCCAAGAAAATGTTGAGTTAAGCATTCTGTTGCTTCAGCTCACAGACCGCAGTCTTTTCATTGAACGTCTCATGCTTACTGTACTCAAAAACTGGCTCAAATCTCTATCTCTGATTGGCTGAATGGTGCGCAAATACTAATGTTTATCATTTTTGCGCCGTCGCATCTTTGAAAGATGAAGATGCTCGATCTATTCTATACATATTTCAAAGCAAAACTGTATCCGTGCTGTGTTTTGAGTTACATCTGTGAATCATTAGGTATTCATAGAATTTTTTTATCAAATTTCAAATTCAGCCATTGCTAAAAGTTGCATAAAAACATAACAAAGAGTGGAAATCCATCTGCAATCCATCTCTTTATTCTTCTAAAAACCTGTCTCTGTGAGTCTAAGCAATCTGAAACGTGCTAGCTCATGGATTATTTGATTATTTGTGTCTCATCTCCCCAGAATTGCAAAAATTGGATTTAAACGACAGATGAGCCAGCAGTGCAGCTGTTAAAATGGAAAGCTTAATAAATGGGGAAGTGGTCTGGGACCCTTGTGGTCATAGTTTTATAGACTGAGACACTCGACTCGGCTAGTCAATCACTTTGACCGTTCGAGAGGGGGACAAAAACATAACAGTTATGACTCAATCATCAAATAAATGTGGCATACTATAGCCATCCTGGAATTCCTCACAGTATTTGGTTATGTTAAGATGAATATACGCTCGGTTTCTGATGACTGTGATTCAATCTTTAGGCCTGATCGTGGGGAGCATTTGCTGATGAACAGCGCCGTCGCTTGATGCAGATGTGACACCAAAAAGAGACAGCAGCTGTTTCACAGACATATGATCCAAACAGAGACATACACACACACACACACACAGATATTCTGACAGAATTTCGTCCTGTGTGGGCCGATGTGATTTATAGTATAACACTCGATATCAACCCCCTGTGGTCACACTCTTGTACACACACACACACAAGCGTATTCAGGACAATGTGACCTTGGGAGTCCATATCACAGCATATGTGTGTGTGTGCTTGTGCAGGGTGGAGTATCAGAGAGAGAGAGAGAGAGAGAGAGAGAGAGAGAGAGAGAGAGAGAGAGAGCAATTCCCATAATGCAATCTACTGTATAGAACCAGTAAGAACGAGAGAGATTGGACAAGAGAGACCCACTCACGGTTGAAGAATGGAGGAATGGATTAACAGGACTGAGTTTGGGACACTTTGGAGCAAGAAACGCAATCATGGGATTTGGATCGAGATTGACCGCGCGGCAGTAAAGGAAAAGAGAAGAATATTTTATTAACGTGACCTAGGTATTGATGGATTTCATTTGGGGCGCCACGCGTAAAATTATATGCAAGCAACTGAACGCGCCAAACGCTGTCAACGAAAAACGAGCGGCGATCGCGAAGATGCCGGACTCCCCCGGACTGCGCCGGAGAGGGAGCATGATGTTGCAAAACTTAGCCAGAAGGGAAAGGCAGAGAGGGATGGAGGGGAGGGGTGGAGGAAGAGGAGGAGAGGTGTGGAGGACAGCAGGAAGAGGGAGAGGTAGAGAGAGAGAGAGAGAGAGTCTCTGCATTTCAAGTGCTTAACAGTGACCTTAGAATCTCCCTCTATGTCTCTAGCTCTCTCGCTCACTCTGCATTAAAGTACAATGCTGCAGTTCTTCGTCCCGGGAACTACTACATGAGTGCCTGCAGCCCTCCCTGCCTCAGTTTCTCTCTTCCTCCCTGTTTTTCTATAACTTTATGATGCGTGGACGGTTAAGAGTGATGCTGAGGCCTGAGAGAGGAGGTGAAGTTTGGACTTGTGGGCAGGACGGGTTTCACAGGACGGGGCTGCCCTTTAAAATCTGTTTGAATTTGAGAGCGAAGACTTCTCGTTTAACGGTAAGTTAAACAGTCCTTTTATCCGGTCGTGCTTTGAATGCATGCGTCTGGATCTCTTTTAACTCTAGTTTTTTGCTATTATTCGGTGCATGTAGTGTAGACGTTTCTTTAAGAACTATTTGTACTTGATCTGATACTTCACGTTTACGTATGTTGGTGTAACTTCATGCAGAATTTTTAAATCGAATGATTTAGATGAAGCATATGTTTAGGTTCACTGACAAATGTTCAAAATTATGTTGGATTTGTGGAAAATGTATGTGATGGAGAGACGCTTTTAATGATTCTTTATACACACACAAGGAATGACTCACAAAGTTCATGAGGAAATGTAGCAATGTTTGTCAGCATCAGTAATGAAAAATGGTCCTAATATACATTTTCATAAACCAAATACACTTGAGACACAGTTGAAGGTGAGGCTATGGTGTTAAACACTTGTCTTGCAAAATACTAATATAAAAGTGTTATATGTTTAGATGATTGCTTAGATGTTGTTAGATGAAGTTATACAAAGAGATTAAATGCATTTTTTATATGAATAACGTATATAACGTGAATAACATTTGCCTCAAGTATTTAGATTTGTGTTTTTAGGTTACCGTTTATTTCAATGTAGAAGAATCAAATGGTCACATTTCTATCCGTTTATGAAAATGGCATACGCTTCATTAATTAGAATTTCTTTGAAAGAGAAAGAAGACGAAAATGGAGAGAGAGGGAGAGAAAGAGAGAGAGAGAGAGAGAGACACTTCAAAATTTACTCTTGTACACTGACAATATGTGGAGAAAGTTGGAAAGAGGAACCCTTATGGAAACAATACTACTAATAAATACTTTGTTGGGGTAGTTATTCGTGAACAATAACTCTAATTTTGAAAGGAAGGTATACGAAAATGAGATTTTCTGACTATTCTAAATAGGACTAATTGTAGAGAGATTGATTAGCTGAAGGGATTCTGCACCAGTTTGAAATTACATTTGTCTTTCTGACTCACTGTAAGAACAGAGCATATTAAAACATTAACATTAAAAAAAAAGAAACTTTTATCAGTACTGATCAAGAGATCATAACTCATACTTAACTGAAAGAATGACTTAAAGCGCTCAGCACAGATTTGTTTCTAAATTAAGATTCCCTGATTTTTTAACTTTAAGCTGTCGTGTTGTTGCGGTCTGATTTTGCCACTTTGATAAATATCTATGTATATTTGCATGCATGAGTCACCTTCACTTTTGCCTGTGCAGCAGTTTTCTCCAGCAGTAGCTGCTGTTCATCACACTGCGGAGTCAACCCCCTCTGCCAGCTTCTCTCTGTAGAACGTATTTAAAACACCTGCACGCCTACCTGGTCCAAATTTACATCTTCTGCACATTGCTAAGCACAACATTCACCTTTTTTTACATTTTTATTTTTATTTTTGAAAACATAGTCGGAAATGGCTTGGATGGCTGTAAAAAAAAAAATTAAACAATCGATATTTCGATGCAGTAATTGCAATAATTGCATTATTTGCTTTTTTATTGTTAGTTCTAAAAATTTTAATCTTTTTTGTATTATTTTAATGGAATGGGCCAAATCTCTTTAAATATTAGAAAATACTTTTATTAATAAATAATTTTTAGTTAAAAGGTTTAAAAAAGAGTCAATAACAAAATGCTTTGTTTCATTGTTTTTATTGAAAAAACAATCAGTGATGCAGCTCTTATTTATGGTGCAGTGCAAGCATACAGTATGTATTTAAAGTAGGCCAGAGTCAGACATTCAGCGACACACTAAAACAGAGGCATGCATGATGGAAAAACAAGCAAAAAACTGGTCCCCGAACCATTCCAACCAACCTCACTGGATTGCTGTCATTGTTTATGCCCACAGAAATGTTACGTTTGAACGATCTTGTTGTACAAATTAAAACTTGAAGGCAAATGCATTAAAGAAGACATCAAGGCAGTACAATCAATAATATGGTATCATGATTTCATCATATATGTGATAAAATTCGCCTTCAGCATAATACCAGGCTTTTAACAGTTCAATAACCCAGTTGTTACATCATTACATATGAATATGTGCAAACAAGTAACTAGGATATGGTTGTCTAATTCTAATAGAAGATAATCAGGGATTTAGAGTAATGCTTCCTGGCAACTCAATCTATGAATGGCAACCACTAAAGTGCTAGCCATAAAATCATTGTGCCACAGTCTGGATTTCACAAGCTGCTTAATGTTAACTGCTGCGCAGCAAATCAAATTATGAGCTTATGGTTTTGTTATATCCTTCAGAAGACTTTTTTGTCGTTTTGTGGATGCCTGATGTTGCTCATATTACGTAAATATCTAATACATGGTAAATACATGTGTAAGTGAACAAAGTAACTGAGTGTCATTGAATACATGATTATCATTGGATACATAGCAATAACAGTTAACAGCAATGATTACACAATACAGAAATCTCTGTTTAGGTTCATGATACAATAAAGCATTACTGAATTAAACGTTAAAATCAACAATGATATAGATACATTCCATAACAGTGAATTTGAGTTCAAAATGGAGCTAAATTATAAAGGTAACACAACAATCCTTCATGATACTTTTTTATATAACAAGAAGCAGTACAACTTGATTTATTTAATACTTATTGGAGTACAATATGATTTAGGAGTGTAATTTAAAATAAATAAATAAATAAAATAAGCCAGTCAGAAGGGGATTGAGTGAGTTAAAGTGTGAGTGAACAGAAGCCAGTGTGGGTGTCGGCTTTGCCCAGCAGAGGGTGGGGCTTCCTGGCCACAAAATCACTGTGGCTCCAGGCTTTGGGCCTGTGCTGCATGAATGCAGTGTTACAGCATGCACACCAAGCAATATACATGAAGTAAAATGAATCCTGACATACTTTACTCCTATGGTCTGTAGGCAAATAATGTATATCTTGTACAAGGATTTATATCAGAACTAAGAAGAAAAAAATGTAAATGAGCCTACATCTTTATGACATTGTCTTCAATTTAAATATACAGAATGTTTAAATTAGACATATACTGCTACTTTTCAACATCATCCAAGATTACGATATACAAACATATTATATATTTTTTATATATTTATTTTTCATTGAATATAGCTATTTAATACTCATGTTTCCTGATCATAACACAAAATACTATTGAGGCTATTCTTTGAAATTGTTTGATTTAGCAGATGGTATGTAGGGGACCTGTCCCTTCCCTACATAATCTACTACACAGTCTGCAGTCTATTACCACGAGTCCACTAAAGGTTTACAATCACTGTGTTTCAAACTGGATTACCATTACATGATGGATTCCCAATTACTTGAAAGTTTACTTCAAAGTTTCTTATTTAATCTGTATGATGTCATACAGATTCGATTTTTTTAATTCCTTTGATCAAATGCGCATTCCTTAATCCATTATCTTTAATTTGCTTTTTACTCAATTTAAAACCATTTTAGCCTCTTTCAGAACAGATTATATGATGTGTGAAATTTGATTATGAGGCTAATAAATTCAGTATTGACAAAAAATTAATTCCACAGTTTATACGTTCAATAAGATACTCAATTAAAATAAATTCACACATTCCCAATAACACACCACAACATACATGTTAAACACAATTGGTAATATTAACAATCAAATTTCTGAATAGGTTGTTTTTTGGCTTTTATCTATAAATAGATTTATATAGATGTAACTTGCCACATAATAATTGCACCTGAAATGATGATGCTAAGTGTGAAAGCAATGTTTTGGAAATGGCATTTTCCATAAATAGGGTACAAAATAGCTTCATTTGTTTTTCTTCAGGGTTGTAAATTAGAGCAAATTTAGCATAAATTAAGATGTCACAGAGTACAATATTTCTTTGATCTTTTGTCTATTTATAATTGGGAAAATAGAGATTATTTACATCCAAACTAGCTTATTTTTGGGGGTCTCACACATTTGTTTATTTACTTATTTAGTAAAGGGGGACATCTGTTTTAATAAGTTTAGTAAAGAAATTAAGAATTCACTCACTTTTACTTTAAATTTTGGATCTGTTGGTGGGGGAAGAAGCTGAACAGATTTGGCATGCCCAAACGTACTGTGAGGGTCTGTTGGGAATGGTCCCGAGGGAGCTTGGAGACATTGAGTCCGAGTGGACTATGTTCTCTGACTCCACTGTCGATGCAGTTGTTTGGAGCTGTGGCTGTAAGGTCTCCAGTGCCTGTCACGGCAGCAACCACCCAACCCGGTGGTGGACTACGGAAGTAAGGGATGCGTACTGCAGACTGCAGCCCAGGTGGTTGTGGAGGCAAAAACTTGGGTCTGGGAGGAGTTCAGTGAGGCCATTAAGGCTATCGGTTGGCCTCGAAGAGGTTCTGGCAAACTATTCCAGCGCCTCGGGAGCGCCCTGCTAGCACTGTAGCCAAGTGTAAAGTTGCTGGAATGAGAATCAGCACCTACAAGTCTGAGGCCATAGTTTTCAGTCAGAAAAGGGTGGCTTGTCCCCTTCAGGTTGGTGGGGAGGTCCTGCCTCAGGTGGAGGAGTTTAGGTATCTTGTTCATGATTGAGGGAAGGATGAAATGAGAGATTAAAAGATGGATCGGTGCAGCTTCTGCAGTAATGCAGTCAATGTACCGGTCTATCGTGGTAAAGAAGGAGCTGAGCTGCAAGGCCAAGCTCACAATTTACCAGTTGATCTACGTTCCTACTCTCACCTATGGACATGAGCTATGGGCATGACCGAAAAGATGAGATCCTGGATACAGGTTGTTGAAATGAGTTTCCTCCATAGGGAGGCTGGGCGCTCACTTAGAGATGGGGTGATGAGTTCTGTCACTCTGTCAACTCCTCCATTTTGTGAGAGGCCAGCTGAAGTGGCTGGGGCATCTGTTCCAGATGCCTTCCGGACGCCTCCCTGGGGAGGTGTTCCAGGCATGTCCCACCAGGAAACGCCTGGGAAGATACGCTGGAGGGACTAAGTCTCTCGACTGGGCCTGGGAACACCTCGGTGTTACCCCAGAAGAGGAAATGTCTGGGGAGAAGGAAGTCTGGGCATCCCTAGTTAAACTGCTATCCCCACGACCCGACCTTGAATAAGCGAAGAAGATGGATGGATGGATGCTTTTTTGTGATTTTACTTGTTAGATAGTCATGAAGACCAAGTCCTCTTAGGAAGAAGTCAAAATCACCATTAACAAACGAGCAAAAAAACCCCAAAAACATTTGTCATGCTAAGTTTCATTTTTGATAACAAATATGCAATATATAATAGGTCGAAATAAAGACAACATAGCATTAATGCCTATAAAGGCTTTTAAAAATGTCATGGAACAGCAAAATATACTCTATTTGTGGAATGTGCCAGATGTTTGTGCAAATTGATGATTTGTTTTGTGCAAATTGTGTGTATCATGCATAAGGAAATTGTCATGCAATGATTGTACATGTTTTGGAGGTGTGCTATGTGCTGTCAACTAGCGATTTATAGATTTTGAACACTGATGTGTAGTCATGGTCCTGGCTTAAAAGTCTGCTGTAAAAACAGCATAAACTTTTAGACCCAACGGGGGGAAACTGGCATAATGAGAAGGCACACACACAAACACACACATTATGCTTTTACATCCACTTGAGAGGTTGTTGAGGGCAGTGATTTCTCAAGAGACTCTTAAAACGTATAAACACTATAAGGGTAAAAACACTTTGGCAGTTGTAAGAAGGACCTTGTGTAGTTTAAAATTCATCTCTTTAGAAAATTCTCAGCAGAAATACTGGATGGCTGATATTAATAGTGCTAATAGTGGCAGTAGTTGAAGAAAAAAAGAAATTACTTGGCTTTGAAAAAAAGGGTGGTCCAAACAAAGAGTTCTGCAGGAAGTTATTACCTTAACCTGTCGTTTTGAGTGGAAGAGGCATTTTGAAACCCTTTTTGTTTTCTCACTGGTAACTGGACACCATGGCACTGTGGTGGAGATCTTCCTATATGACATGTTTGACTGCTACACGAGAAAACCGAGGAATGTTGAATGAGACAGTTATAGGATGAAGAGTCAAACAAGTTTTATATATCTTCGGGAAGGAGGCTTAAATTTCTGAAAGGTAAAAAGAAAGAATGCACAGACATGAGAAAATGTTGAATCAGCTTGTTGAATATAAGCTAATTAATCAATTCATCCATTTGTGGTTATTTTGTAGGAAAAATACCATTCAATTTGGGAAATATGCTTATAGTACAAATTTTTTCTTTTTTTAAAATAAAGACTAATTCAAGCTAGAACATGTATACTAAAACGTCACGAAAGTTTGAAAAGTTGTTTAACATCTGAGTGAGTTCCCCTTCAGGAATTGGAGCTGTGGCAAAATGCTTTGGGAATGCTTGGGCCCCGAAACATTTGTGGAATCAGTTCAATAGACAAGAGGGTTGACGTGAGCAACCATTAAGCATAAAGGTGCACCGGCATACAGCGAGTGCATCTGTGGGGTGTGTGTGTTTGTATAAGCAGTCAGTCATGAAAAACTCTGTATAGAGAAGTGATATTCAGCTAGAAGCTGTATTTGCCTTCAGATCAGAAGTCCACCCTGTGGTTTCTTACCCCAGGAGACACAGAGAAAAATGCAGACCCGCCACCACAACCCCTTGCATATGAGGAGCTAATGGTGGTTGTGATTTGTGCTGTAGCCAAGCTTAAAATCGACTGCCCAGTCCATAAGCAGGGTGTTTATTGAAAAAGTAAACTTGATGAATGTTTGTTAATTACAACCTTTACGTTGGAGCATTCTATTCTTCACCGATCTTCACAACGAAAGTGTCGAGATCCTGACTCTTCAGCCCCACTTTCACAAACTATTCTAAACATCATGGGATTGAATGATAAGGAATATGGGACTAGGCCAGTGGTTGACCAAATGCTAGCAAGCTATCTCTCCTCGGTTTCAGCCTCATCCCTGAAGCTTTTCACCAGGCCAGTAAAGGTTGGCAGGGGGGTATGCGCTCAAGCCTCCTACACCAGCTGGTACACCAGATCCTTCTGTGGGCTCAGAGAAAGCTCCTCTCATTCAGAGCAGTCTATATCCCTGGGCACCTCAATCAGGAAGCAGAAATCCAGTTGAAGCAGGAGCTGAGGCTCGGGGAATTGGAGGGAGTTTGGCTAGTGTATTTATTTGTGTGTCGCAGGAAACGATACACTGTCTGCTCTGGTTCTCACCTGCCGAGGCTTCGTCTGTATTCTTTTCCCACAATTGCTCTGCTCCTAGGAGTTCCGGAGTATGCCAGCACAGGGTTCGTCTTTTACTAGTAGACCTGCTCTGGTCAGCCCAAGTATGATTCTCTGACCTTGTGTCCCTTCTCAATGGATTTCCATTGGAGATTCCAATTAGGAAGGACATCTTCTCTCAGGCAGGGGCACCATTCTTCACCCCAGTTGGTACAGTTCTGGAGTGTTTGAATGAGCACATGTCAGTATGTTTATCTTCTTCCATTCAGGTATAAATGGCCATAGCTGCTTAGCACATCCTTCCAGTTGATCAGACATTGTCAAGGCACCTGTTCTTCACAAGTTTTCTCCTTGGCACCCAGAGGCTGATGGCAGTACAACGCACCAAGGTGCCCTCATTAGGTGGCTCTAGAGGCTCTCTGCAATGTACCTTTTGAACATAATAACCAGGTCCCTGACAAATTCCTCATGCTAAAAACAGTCTTTCCTTGCTATATCCTTCCTTAAGAAGATAGGGTGTGTGGTGTCCAAACTTCAGGCATGATTAGGGCTTTCCTTTACCTGAGCCTCAGGTATGTCCATAAAATACCCACATCTGTGCTAGGGCCCATTGTACTTCTGTCCTCTTCTCTTCCAGGAAGCAGTTCAGGAAAGACTCAATATGTTTTGTCCAGTGAGAGCACTGTATGATTATGTCCACAGAGCTGCCCCGTGGCATAAGACAGGTCATTTATTTGTTTGCTTCAGTCTGCCTAAGAAAGAGGTTTGGGCGGCTAAGCAGACCGAGCTGGTGGGTGGTCAAGACAATCACACTGGCCTATGAATCCTCTGGTCTCTCATCATCCATGGAGTGCACTCAAAGCTTAGTATGGTGGCCTCCAAGGTCCTGACAGTGGGTGTGGCCCTTCAAGACATTTGTGCTGTGGCAGGCCAGTCCCTTCCACACACTTTTATAATCTGGACTTGACATCTACCCCAGGGTTCCAAGTTATCTTGTTTTGATGTACTTGCCAGATACACACACCAGACAGGGATTTGGTTATATGACACAATGGGTGTTCTCGTTTCCAAAGCATTTAAAGCAGCTCAAGTTCTTGATTGAGAATGTTTTGGTTGAGAATGTACATATGTAACCATGGTTTCCTAAGGTAAACAAGATGCTGCATCTCATCCACACACTTCATCATATGCTAACATGTGCATTTGCTGGTGCACCTTTTTGCTTCCTGATTGCTCACATCACCCTGCACATTTTGGACTGATTCCTCACGTGCTTCAAAAAATGGTCTTCCAAACACATTCCCAAAACATTTCGACACAGCATCTTGTTCCGCTCGAATAACTATGGTACATACATAACGTCAAGACATTTTTTTCTAATTGTTTGAAGTGGTTCCAAACCACTGATTCAATTATTCACTTGCCTCATTATTAAAAAAAAAATCTAAATATCTATCTATCTATATACACAATATACACACATATATTATGTACACAACAAATATATTCTGGATGCCATTAATTCTGATTAATCATTTGACAGCACTAATATATAGAAATGATAGTTTCTTTAGGTTATTTTTTAAAGGATTATTGGAAGTCATTACTTGCTTATTTAATTATTTAATTTATTTATTCTTGTTTTCTAACTCAAACTGTTTACAGTATATGCACAGCATATATACAGTTGTATATAAAACAGAAGTGAGGAAATATATTTTAGGAAAGTACTGTTTTAGTCTTTCTACTTCATGATGTCACATTCAATGTGTTACTTACCTTTTTGTAGCCGACATTTACTAGCAGCTACCAAATGTTTATGTACAGCAGGTTTATATAAAAAGTTTATTTATAGGTACAAAAAAAAGATAATTACTAGTTACATATTTTAAAAGAACTCAAGTGCAGGTCACTTGCAGTTATGGAGAGAAAAAACAACAAAAAAAACATACCACTATCACAAAGACACCACAGAACCCAACCATGTAGCACGACTATAAACAGACTGATAGAAACCAGGTAATTCAGGTAAAGAACTCAAAAACATAAAGAACAGGCTAATGAAACAAAGATGGAGAACTTGAAAGGGCTACTGTCAACCACATTCACATGACCCACCAAAACACACTTGCTAGCAATTATTTTTACCAGAATGTGTAGGATGGAGCTCCACCATCCATTAGGCCTCCATGGCTAAGATGGCGGGTTAGGGCTGTCTGTTTCAGGATTCAAAGTAAGCAGTTTGTTTATAGAGAAGAAACTCTTTATTACAAAAAAAGAAAAGGAAAAAGAAACAAATTCTTACTTTGTTGCTTCTTCTGTGCCTCCTTCTCCATCTACTTTGCCCTCTTCTTCCATCTTCTGCTCATCTGAGATCAGCTCCTGGTTCTTATGTCTGCGAATACACTTCACCACGACCATGGACAGAATAAGCAAAGCTAGAATTCCCCCCACAGATGCTCCGATGGCAACAGCAATGGTCGAATCTCTTGGTGGTGGCACTGGGCAGAGGAAGACAAAAATTGAGGAAAACAACATAAATCAAGAGTTGACGTTCTAGGCCCAGGAAGATCATAAAAATAGTTAACATATGTAACATCAGTGTTTTAACAGTAATAATTTATGAACAGTGCTGTGGAAAATTACTTTTTAAAAGTAATGCATTACAATATTTCACTTGCATAACACTTATTATAAAATGATTAGTTTCATGGATTCTGGATTCTTATTGGTCAGCAGCTGTGTATTATTCACGATACAGCACGGGTATGACCGCTTCACCCACTGGTTCTGTGTATCACTGAGCAACACCCTTAGCAACATAAACAATCGATAAAATGTGTATTATGTATTTCGGCATCTTTCATCTTTAATTTGGAGACCACGCCATTCCTTGTCAAATAAAAGCTTCTCATGTGGATGTGTGTGCATGTCTGTTTGAAAGCCTGCAGTTTCTGAAGTGGGGAGGGAATATCGCTGTATCTATTAGTTTTCTGTTTCAGATATGTCCACATGTCTATTATTTTACACTGTAATGATGCTTGCAATCTCACGCTACACTGCCAATCTTGATGTTTTTTTCATGCCTTGTGATATTTTAAAATAAGCAGCGGCTATTTGAACTGTGTAAATAGCAACAGATGCTATTTAGACTAAGTAAAAACAATTTCTTTTTTAAATGGCCGATGCTGAATAGCAGTATTGTTGTGTATTGTAGGGATATACTATTTACTCTAAGTGCAAATAGCAATATATTTACACAATGAAAAATAGCAGTATTTAGTTATTTATGCAAAGCATAGCAATATCAGCACCTCAGTATTGTAGTACAAACTGTGTGCACAAACATTATTTTATTTATATTTTATTAAAATCCCTCTCTAAACCTAACCCTAACTTTACCTTTCTTAGGAGTGTTACAAGCTGTCAGTGCATAGATAAGATGCCTAAAGTAGCAAAGACTAAATAGTGTTGTTGCTGGTGCCATGTTTTGGACAATCAGTATAAAAATAAGTAGTTAAGTTGTATTTATAACACTGCTGCAGAACAGTGCAACCCAAATATTAAAGTGTGTTCAGCACATTTACGAAGGATTGATTTCTGATTCTGCAGAGCAGCCTATGCTGGCTGTGCACAGAAGATATAAAGAGGGACAGTCTGGTGCTTCTGACTCACAGTCTGTAAGTTAATTACATTTTCTTATTAACAAAATCTGCTACTTACTATTCAAATATGGGTTTTGAGCAGTATAGCTTGTTGTTTGTCGTTTCACTGATCATATGGTATGTTATGGTCATGTTTACGAGGCTTATGTGATGCATAAAAAACAGTACTTATAATTATTATTTGTAGTGTCTCCACTAAATGCAGCAAATAGCGCCGGGACATCTCATTATAGTGAAAGGCATAACATTTCCATTACACGCCTGACGTATTTGGCCAATCACAATACACTGGATAGCTGGCCAATCAGAACACAGCTCACTTTTTTAGAACAATGAGCTTTGTACGAAAACGTAGTGTTTTTTGAAAACCGCATTACATCAAATACACAAAATAACATTATTTTTAGCAACATCATAGGACCTCTTAAACATTATTCTCTGTAATAATCCAAAAGCCACTAGAAATGTGTCTTTTTGATGAGTGAACAACCTCAAAAATACATCAATGCAGCACTCTTTTCTAATTTTGGGCTAAACAACACCTGCAATTAGGTAACACCATTCATCGTGGCATCTCCTAAAATAACCCGTTTAGAGCTTTTTGGGCCATACTGAAGCCTTACATTCAGTCAGGACGAAGACCTGGATGGTGCCGTTGCCCGGAAAGCGGTCTGGAGGGTTGCGCACATAGCAGTTGTACATGCCCTCATCCGTCAACTGCACATCTAAAATAGTGATGGTCAGGTCGTTTTTATCCAGGTTTCCAGAAAATATGACTCGATCTCCAAATCGGCTCGACTTCAAAGGTGTTATCTTGTTCTTATAAGTCATGAACTTGGAAAAGAAGACATTTTGAATCAAGAAAGATTAAGACTTGGAATTTGTGTAATTTTAAAGAATTGGTAAGACAATGGTATTAGCGTGTTTAGTGTTTTTGCCTTACCATTTCTTCTGTGCTGTTGCTTGTCTCCTGATAGGTCCAGTTCATGGCAAACTTGCTGGGGTCCAGCTTGTAGCATGAGGTGAACGCACAGGGGATTCTGACATCTGTCCCGTTGAGAGCAAGGATCTGTGGTGGCACCAGCACATCCATGGAGTTCACTGGACAGGCTATGAGAGATGCAAATATACACAATTCGAATTCCTGACATCTGACTGGTGAGATACTTCTGTAGATGCATGCATAGTAACATTTTATTTTGATGGTCTCTTTTGAACATTTTGTTGATAGTAAGTAGCATTGCACCTATGTCAACTAACTTTCATTAGAGTATAAAACAGATTAATATCTGTTAACTCTTTATTGTGAATGATCTCCCAACAGACATTCTACTGACTATAGTTAGCTTTTCAAGAACATGTCAACTTATTTTAACCCTAACCCTACCAGTGTACTAACACTCTACTAACAGTGAGAGTTACGTAGGTGCAACTTTACTTATAGTCGAGAGAACGTGTTAAAGGGATCATTCAAATAAAATTTAACTGCATGTTATGTACGTGCAATTCAAGTAAATTAAAATGTCATTTTAAAAAGTTTGAGTAGTATCATATATCTTGATATGACAATAAGAGATTTATAATAATTCAAACACTTTTAAAGAGTTTAGCATAGAATGGTATGGGGTTGGTATAATTTTGTTTATGAAAGAAGTCTCTAATGCTCACTAAAAACAGCATTTATTTGATTAAAAATATGGTAAAATATTGAGAAATATTATTTGAAGTTAAAACAATCAATTCCATTTAACAATTAAATCAAATTGCTTAAATTTAATTTATTGCAGTGATTGTAAATCAGAATTGTCAGCAGCATTACTCTGAAGTACATTACATGATACTTGAGAAATCATTTTGTTATTCGCAAATTTAGTCCTTAAGTATTATTTTTACTTAGTTGAAATTAGTTCGGCTGCCGTTTTCTTGTGTAAACTGAATTATCTGTGGAATAGAAAGATAATAGAAAATCACTCCAAGACTTGTTTGTAGAGGCTTCAAGCCACTTTTGATTAATTTAAGGCATCCTTAAATGGAACCCCATCCCTACACCCTCCCTGCGCTTCTCTGTGTCCTCATTCTGCTCTCAAGGTTATGGTTAAAGGAGAAATGTGGACAAGGTACATTGTGGAGCTGGATATGCATGCAAAAATAAATACCACACACACAAATACATACATAGAAATTGTAATCCATTCCTAGTTCAAAAAAAAAACAGTCAGTGATCTATTAGATTACACATTTAATCTGATTACTTTTAGATTACATTTGATCAACCTTCTTTTTATTCACTTTTTTTTTTTTTTTTTTTTTTTACTTAAAGCCTTTTTGGTTACTTTTAGATAATTTTTGATCTAACTTGTTTATCACATAGATTTCATTTCAGTTCATTTGTCTACTGCTTGCACGATGCACATATTTTTGTAAGGAGCTGAATCAAAAACCCGAAATGCAATAAGACTAATCTGACTCCAAAAAGAGAGTAAACACAACCACCCCTCCCTGTTGTGTTTATGACACCCTCCTCACCTCTGCTCTTCCTGCTTCCCCTCCTTCTGCCCAAAAGACTTGTTTTAAAGTTCATTAGGAATAAGGCATTATATGTCATGTGTCTTATTAACCTATTGTTCTTCACTTTCATGTTTGGCTTCATTTAAAAGGTCTCAGTGCGATCGGTAAATTGGTCTCAATTTCACAGTAATCACTTATATTATGGAGAAGATTAAGAACTTGGTAGAACTGTGTTCTGTTGAGAAGGGGGTGTGTCCTCCTTTTGGGTCTCTGAACGTGTTCCAGCCAGGTGTGACACTGGAGCACGGGAACCTAGACACCAAAAGGTTTTTATAACTAAATTTGGTATATCTTTGTCTGGTCTGAGTATATAAGGAAAGTGACAAAACACAACAAGGTGCGATTCTGTAGCCAAATACACCATACTATGTAATTTTCTAAAGACCAGGTATAATGACCTTTTAAGTTTATTTTACTTTGTTTTGTGTTATTTTTGTACTGCTGATCAGTTGTGCAAATGTCTATGAATTATACCAATTTGGAACCTATTCTTGCCTGGCAAAATAAACGTCAATCTTGGTTAACTTATAATATTGTCTGAAATAACTTTTCTAGTAGGTTAGTGACTTCTGAGGTTTTCCTCATTGTTGGCGTGCTAGGGTGAGTCAGATCAACGATCGATGGATGGAGCCGTCTTGAGATCTTGACTTCTGGCCACTAAACTGGCTTAGCATGCTATTACTTAGGGAACGCATAAAAAATTACTCTTTTTGAGTCTATTGAGGAAATGGCTGCATTAAGGTAAGCGATCTACGGGGTAGCCTCTGACTAAGACCTGGACTAGCCCAGATGTGTCGTGAGTCTGTTCTGGCCAAACAAGGTCTCTAAGCGACCCAGACTCCTAACGAACGATAAGTCGAAAGTAGGAAGTATTATAGCATCCACTTGTCTGAGAAAAAGTTAACATCAGTGTGAACTGATAGCGATATCTATGCACATTGTTGCTGTTTTATTCCATTTTAATATCTGAACATTAGTGAGAAGAAAGAAAAAAAACTAAACATTTGCATATGTGTATAATAATAATAATAATGACCCTAAACATTTAAACAGTGGTGCAATATAGCATAAAAACGTCTTATTAAAAACATTACAGCCCGAAAATCTGAGACCGATCAGTAAAACGCATTCTGTAATTTACATTTTCACTTAAACATTAAATATATGGCACCAAATTTTACATATTTTAATATGTTTTACAGTATTAATGTCATTCTACTCTAAGCAATGTGTTTATGATTCCTAAAATAAACCATTGTTTTTCCAGTGTTAACAAGTTCAATGTAAATAAACGATTTATAATGTGTATCTGTATTAAGCATACTGTACACTACATGTTGCACTGCTATTACTATGATCATTAATTTCCCATATATATATATATATATATATATATATATATATATATATATATATATATATATAGTCTAAAGGTTTATTCCTCCACCTCTGCACCATTTCATCCCTCTGCAGTCAGGAGTTTTGTGTTTCTGGACAAGTTCCCACTGCTGCAGCAGTTATGCTTTATCGGCCCGGCTCTCTGCAGTAGTAGCAGCAACTTCGTCACACCCTCCCATCCCATCCGTTCCCCACCCCCTCAAAGTGCTGCAGTTTAGTCCGTCCCCCTCCCTTTAGAAAAATCAGGTGTCCTCATGGATAGAGAGCAAGAACTACAGCAGCTGTGTTCAGAGAAACACACACACACACACACACACACACAAACCTCACGCATATGTGAATAGCTTCGGTAACTATTATGATTTATAGTGCGCTAAATCCAGAATGCTAACAAGGCAAGATCTGAACTATACGGATATGCAACAATACATTATAAACATGGCGTTTTTTTGTGCTACAAATGATGCGGTGCTGCATCGTGTCGCTGTATAGGCTCTCGGTGTGGGCTGAAACATGTTCACACACACACAAGTTCAGCACAAATACACACACACACACACATGCAGAGTCAGCACTCGGCCAGGCGTGTTACTCAATAGCAGCAATACGTCAATGTCGTCTCCACCCACCCTTTTACCTTCATGTATATTTAGTCCGTTTCTCTCTGCGGTCTGTGCCACAGCAGAGACGCTTTAAAACTCCTTCGCACGCACCATGCACATTTAATTGCAGAATCCGTGCATTTCTCAGGAGATAATAGCCAAACCGTTGTAGTTTGAACGCTACAGTGAATCCTGCGTATCTGTATAACTCTTGCTTGTAAATGGTCGGGTTTATATAAGAGGTCTGACTAACATTGACATCTCTAGCCCACTCTTGGGGTACCGATTTGACGGTTATATATCAATATTCACCGGTTCAGAGAGCTGTAGGCATAAAATACTGCAGTGGAGCACTCTCTCACACAACGGTCCCTGACAAACCCCATCCCTACACCCTCCCTGCGCTTGTCTGTGTCCTCTTTTTTCTGCTCTCAAGGTTATGGTTAAAGGAGAAATGTGGACAAGGTACGTTGCGGAGCTGGATATGCATGCAAAAAGAAATATTACACACACACACACACACACACACACACACACACGCATACAGTGCTGGGTAGATTACTTACATATTGCAATCCATTCCTAATTCAAAATTACATAACAGAAAGATCTATTAGATCCCACATTTGATCTGATTTACTTTTTTATTTCCTTTTAGATTATTTTTGAACTAATTTGTTTATCATATAGATTTCACTTCAGTTGTTTAAACGATGCATATAGTTTCAAATCAGCTTTAAAGAAAACGTGTTTGTTATCACCTGACCAAACCGGAAAACGAGTCTCATAGCATCCATCAGTGATATCTGATACTGATATCTAAACAACATTAGCATATGCGATGGCTATTAGTTATGATCATTGATGCGTGCGCTGGCCTACTAGAAGGAAACGATCTGTTGTGCGTATACGTCGTTCGTTGTTTACACTGCGCCGGCTTTTGATCATCGTCTTAAGTCCTCAATATATTGTCACGGTTTCATTTATGTATGATTTTTTTGACTCTCAAAGCCGTGAGTCCTATTGGCTGCCGTTATATGCCTGACAGACTGCAATAATTTGAGTTAAAAATCTTTGTTTGTGTTCCCCAAGTTACCCACATCTTGGATGCACTGGGGGTAATTTTTTGGGTGCACTATCCCTTTAAGTTCTAATAAGACTCTAATCATACGAAAGCATTTAAAAGCATGCACTGCTTAAGCACCTATAGTGTCATTTATTGTCGGAAACTGCAACGGTATGCACTTAGTGGTATGCATTTCGAGTCTTCCGCATTTGAAACATTTTTGTCTACATTTCCAGACTCAATAAGTAAATATGTTATCATTTACATATAATTCTATAATCCGGTTAGCTGAGCAGCGTTCTAAGTGTGCTGATATACAGTCTAATAGCACTGAGATGTTTCACTGTTCCTTTCACTTCTTACTCATATTCATGTGATTTTTACTAATTACCGAAAATCACCTTGTTAATTTCAAAAGTGAACAGAACGAGGTTGTTAAAATGGATACAACCTACGACAAATCTGCTTAGATAGTTTCAGCACAGCACATTTGTTTCTGCCTAATGGATCAAATATTGTGTGTCAATCCAGACATCTGTATCTCAGTGAGAAGTAATATACCATATGTTACCATACAGATAACCGTGTGCTACTGCAGTTGGATCCTATCTATCGATCCACTATTCAGAGTGATAATTCACCCCCAAAACGAATATCATGTCATGAATTACCCACTTTAATGTCTGTCATCAGTCACCCAGCCCTATCTCCACCATGTCTTGAAACCAGACCTTTTGAAACACAAAAGCAGTTATTTACAGCAGAATGTCCACGTTGCTCTTTCCCATACGATGGCAGTGAATGTTGACCGTGACTCTCGATTAAGTGAATAACAAAAAGAGTCTTTCGTGTCGCTTTTTTGTTCAGTTTTTAGCTCTAGTTTCATTCTATGAAAGGAATTCCGCATGATGTTCCACAGAAGAAAGAACGTCCTATCCTTATTTTTAACATACCGTGACTGTTTGTAACCTAAATGTGCAAGGCTTCCAGGTGTGAGTTATTTCAAATGTATAGTTATGCTGCTGGATATTGCAAAGTGGTATTTCTTATCTTGTCGCGTTAATTCATAGCTGGTTTGTAGTGCAGACAGTTTTGCAGTTCACCACGCTTTGTTATTCTAGTTCTTCAGCAGCTGATAAATTGGAAGACTCACACATTGACAGGAAATAGCTAACTTCTGCTTTTAAAGATAAGGTGGATGGTTTTGGACTAACATGATGGTGAATAAATGCTGACAGACTTATATTTGCTATGCTTTATCGATCTAAACACTACGCTACCATTCAAACGTTTGGGGTTGATATGTTTTTGAAAGAAGTCTCTTATGAGACGAACTTGTAGACAAAATTATAATAAATAAATAAATACACAATTAATAAAAAATATTAAAATATAATGATATAAAAAAATAATATAAAAACTGTAGCGTAGTGTAAGTTTATATTGAAAAAAAGAGGTGTTTTCAATAGAGAAATCGAATTCAATAGCTTTTGGGGCTTGTGGAATAATTTAGTATTTTCCAGGAAGCTGACTGAAATGTATTATTAAATTCAATCATCTGGAGTAGAGGATGCCACACAAATGTTGCTGAAAGCCATAGTGTTTATCTGTATAACTGAATATGGTATTGATATGCAAATCATTTTACCAAGGGAAGAACAAAAGAAAAGAAAAATAAAACATGCAATAACATATTTGAACACTTAAGCCGCATTTCTGAATGTTATTGTCGTTTTTTAAAAAGTATTACAGTGCCATTTATATTTAAATAAATGAATCTGAGCATGTTAATACATGATACATGCATTCTTATGGACATTTTTCATCTACGTTTAGAAAATGTCTAATAGCGATATGGCCATGTCATTTAAATTTATTAAATAATATAGGATTAGAAGTATGAGGATTTTTGGAGGTAGACAGTTAAGTGAAACTGGCTTTGAGTTATAACTGCAGGTCATGTCTTTTTACTGTCACTGAAAAACTGGGTTTTACACCCTCTAGTGGCTTTTTAGAAAAACTGCATTGTTTGCATTTGAACTTGAATCCAACTTCCCACTTCAGAGGTGTGAAACTCTTCTTTTTTCCCTTTAAGCTATGAATAAAAATAATGAATTATAGTTCGTGGACTATGCCACATGGATTACGCACAAGAAAGTAGGTCATCTGCCTTCTGTTGAAATACATAATCCTCATGCAACCTTTAACAGAAACACGAGGCCACAGCTATAGAAATAAACATGTTTGCCAAATTAATTAATTTAACTAGACATTATATGTTTTATCTGCATTTTGAGCAGAGACATATTAAAAATGTTTCTACTTTTTGTTTCCTAAAAAAATGCACACAGATTACAAAACAAACATCACATAATGTATATAAAGTTATATATATATATATATATATATATATATGTGTGTGTGTGTGTGTGTGTATGTATGTATGTATGTATGTATATATATATAATTTCCATCACCTAAAAGTACTGTATTTTTATAAAGTATTATTAACGATGATGATCGTTATTCTTATTACTGTCGTTTAAATTCTCTTTTATCAATATCTTTACTGAACAGTCAATGGGAGGGAGGATGAAGTTCAGCTTATATTTTATTCACAATAAGTACAATTATGTTTTGTTCCACCAACGAAAACAGATTAAGACGAAGCAGAATAGCAGTTCTCTCGTTTTTGAGTGAATCGGCGTTTTGAAGGAATCGTTTTAGAGAAAGATTCTATGACTCGCTCATAGCGCGTTCAATTGCTGCCACCTACTGGTGTAACGATGTAACTTCAAGAAAGACTCGCTGGTAAAACAGTGATCCAAACACTACCTATTGACAAAATACGACACGTTCCTAATCGCACAGTGTTAACAGATGATTAATCCAGCCTACTATTTCTTCTGTGGCAATGAATATAGAAAATAATTATATATATATATATATATATATATATATATATATATATATATATATATATATATATATATATATGTGTGTGTGTGTGTGTGTGTGTGTGTGTGTGTGTGTGTCTTGTTTACGTTCCATAGTCAAGATGAATGCCCTCACAATTGCTTCACAATCAAAACAGTGAATGCTGATGTGCAAAAAAAAAAAAAAAAAAAAAAACTAAAACAAAAAAAAAACAACCACAACAAAAAACCCCATCACAACAGTGTCGCTCAATGTTTCTGTAACAATGCTATGATGTAATGACACATTCGTAATTTCACGAGCATCCTTCAACGCATACGCACGGCTAGATGAACACATCTGTCCTCCTGATACACTGAAATGATTTAAAACGTCGAATGGAGCGCTTTAATCCCCCCCTCATATTAGAAGCTGTTTTACTTACCCAGAATTACCATCATTGCAACACAGGATAATTTCAAAGCGGACGCCCACTGCGCTTTCCCAAAATGCAATAAAATAGGCATTTTGGTCGATGACAATAAACGTAGCGGAAAATAATATCTGAAAAATCTATTTCTTCGCTTCAATTGTACACAAAAGCGCGTATAATGTTTATATTTGTGCTATGATATGGCTGGCAGTGTCTGTAGAAGGAAAACTGGTTGATAGTATGGTTGTGGTTTGCCTTTTGAGGTGCTTCAGGGTTCGGTTGAACGGCGTTACAGTACACTATGAGAGCAGCAAATAAAACACGATAGGACTCAGTTTTGCATTATGAAATAAAATCTGAACGCATATTTATATTACGTGCCTCTCGTCAACTGAGAAAACGAAAACAAACAACGCACGAATCTGCTTGAGGAAAAACCAAACGGCCGTTGACGCAAAACTAAGTAATGAAGCGCTAGCTTGCAGTAGGACCACCTCTCCTCATCTCCTCACTAATGGACATCAAAGTGCACTAGAGATGAGCAGGAGGTGGAAATACACATGAGAGATGAGAATGGTGCCAAAAAAATACGATGATGATTATTAAAGATATACAGTAGGCGGTTTGTTTATCGGTTTAGCGAAACGAGAGCAGATTCGTCGAGGGTGTGCCCATAATGGTTAGCCACTAGCTTTATGATGATTTATAAAACTCTTGGTCTGCAGTTTATCAAATTTTAAAGGACAGTTTGCTTTAATACTTGTGTGTGTGATGCTTAGAACCACTTCTCCACTGTAAGAAAATTGTGTTGTTGTTTTTTTCAGAGACAGAAACAGAAGAAGTGGAAGTTTCATGCTAATGAGAACTCGCTGAGAAGATACTATACTAACTATATTGTCCACTGTCGCCATCGGGTAGATGATGAAAGAGGTGCATGAGGAAAAAAACATTTATTATGAGGGATAGCGTAAAAGTCAGCTGGTGAGTATTGAAAAAGAGTTTACAAAAAAGTCCTTTTGGGGACTATATAATGCGTATCTGACAATACTTACTTACTAATTTAAATAATCGCTTATTCTGTGTCTCATCTTTTAAGTGATAAATCTTGGTGGCAGGGGACGTATACGGGTTCCTCGTCATCCTTCGGCTTCCAATCGGAAGGAAGGAGTCTGCTGCGTCCAGCTGTGACAGGAGCATCTGGTGCCAATGGGAAACCATGCTGAGAATACGCACAAACAAAAAGCATTTTACATCTCGTGAACACACTTTTTTTTTCTGTGATAAATGGTAAATAGTGTGTTTACACATGAAGGGGTGTATGCATATACACATTTCACTCAAAATAATAAAGGTTCTAGGCATTAAGAATAGATTTAAGGTGTATAATTAATGTCCACATGGAATTTTATTGAGTCTATAATTATGTTGTGATATACTATGTGCTTAGGTTTATTTAAAATACATTCAATGTAATGAAGCATTAATATTTATATAATAAATAGGCTATAGATGGTTTAAAGAGAGTTTTAGAACTTTAGTACATCTTTATGTAATATCATAATTCTGTTGTCCATGAAATATATATTGAATGCACTTTTAAGCATAAAAGCTTAAATTCAATTTCTGTTGAAATGTGTATGTCACTTCTTTTTTAACCTTTTGTAATTTAGTTTATTTCATACTAACTTTGTAATACTGAATATATTTAAATTACAGCTTTACACACTTTACATGCTAGTCAGGACGCCGAATAGAAACACTTATTTAAAATGTACTTTGCACCTAAATGTTTAATTTGAAAACATTGTCACTTTTTGAAAGTGTACTGAAGTGCGTTAAGAAACATAGTGTACTTTCACTGAGTACACTTAAGTGGACTTTTAGTTCATTGAAACGCTATACGCGAAACAGGTTTCTAAAAATATAGTTTTACGATTTAAAGTGCGCAGCGAATATCAGTTATGCACACTTCTTTTTCCACGAGCAATTTCAAATCTACTCAACATTAACAGTAAATTCTACAACTCAAATATTCACGTTAATTTGTCTGTTTCATATTGTGTTTTCATGTCCATACCATGGTAACATAGATGTTATCTGGACTGCCGGGAGGACTGCTCGCGTCCGCAAGGTCGGGCATGCTGAATCCCACCTGAGACGAAATTTAAACCAAAGAAAGTTTGATTCAATTGACTTTACCACTACAGAAAGCAAAGAGAGGAAATGAGAGCAGACATACAGAAGTAAGTAACGTAGATGTGTTACCCTGTATGTCACTCCCTTGTCTTCACCGTGAGAGCTGTTGTTAACCACTTCTATATTTTGCCTAATAGAAAATAAAGCATATTAAGCAAGAAAAAAATGCCTTGCCAGCTGCAATTTCTCTCCGTGAACCGACAGTGACTTACTTTGAGTTGTTTTCTCTCTGGGTTGATCTGTAAGCTTTCCTCCCCAAAAACATGGTGCCTATTAGTAACACGAGCCCAGCCACCGATGCCAGAGACGGCCACCAGAGAGGAGGTGTCTGCAGACGATTCACACCTGGAAGGATTCTCCTGGTCAGTGCTGGGGAAAACGAAGAAAACAACTTGGATCTACTGCACAAACTAATTCACAAAGAACAGGTATTTATTGTACGCTGGGTGTTTATAAGCAAGCTACGCAATGCAAAAAGCACTCAGTAACTAATATGCGCACATTTGGGGTTGTGATATTTATATTTAGACTAAAAAGAACAAAAAAGTATGTTATGCTCGCAAAACATTCATTTGATCAGAAATGCAATGAAACACTACGATAATGTGAAATATTATAACAAAATATTCCGCAGTCATTTCTCTGCTCTTTAGCGTCACATAGAAATATATTTGAGCTGGTTGCTCTTTTTAACAAATTCAAAGGCACTAAACCAAACACAACGATTTATGTATTCTTCATTAAATTTATATACTGCAAATTGTACATTTAGCATGTGAACTAAACTTAAATGAATTAATACTACTACTACTAATAATAATAAATAGGGTAGACCCATCATCTACACAGTCTATATATGGCCATCGGTCCTGTCCTCTAATCATACTATCACAGAACATCCACACATGCAGTTGAGTAACTCTTTGAAATGTCAAGCATAACTAAACATTAAACAGATCTTCACACATTTCTGCATAAGCCTCCAATTGGACCAGCATCAGCACTGGTTTAATTAGCAAACATTTCATTAAAATAAGACGAATTTCCCTCATTACTGTTGTTTGGGATTAACTTATTGTGTTAATTTACTGGCTGTGTAATAATGTCCCAAATCTTTGTCACGTGAACAACCGGCCCACGAATAAACAGTACATAAACTGTTGAAAAAAAGAAGGGCTTTCCTACCTGATTGCACAATGAGGTGTGTTTGGTTCTTGTGAAAAATGCCATTGAGACGCAGTCTACATAGATAAGTTCCATTGTTCTTATCGGTCACGGATTGGAGCTGTATATCAAAACTCCCTAATTTGACATCTCCCTTAAAAAACACACCAGGAAGTGGCACAGTTCGGTTTCTGATGTAGTAGAGGATTATTTTTGGCTCAGAGGAGATATCCTGGGTTTAAAAAATACAGAAATGTAATAATTGCACAAATGATACGATACGAATAAGTAAAAAGTAAAAATAAAAAGTGTAATGTATGTGTGTTTCTGTATTCCTAAAAAAAAATATATACCATGAATTCCCACTCCACACTAACAGACATGATGTCTAGAGGTCCAGGACATTGTGAGAAATTACATGACAAATGGACATCCGTCCCGGCTTTAACCTTCTGGTCTGGACTGGTCTTCACACAACCATAGGTTCCATGTACTGTCGACCGAAAGCATATTATATTGAAAAAGTAAATCGATGCTTAATACGCTTGATTAAAATAACGGATCAAAATAATTGTGCTTACCTGTGAAGATAAATACTATAAACAGGCACCGCATAACTGAGCATGAAGACCCTGTGAAGTTTGTTTTCTTCTTTATAACGGAATACATAAATATGCTTTATTTTAAGTAAAGGCCAGTAATTCCAAGATCCAGAAGATCTCGTGTATGGAGTCCGGATCTCGCATGCCTCAACATTTCTTTGCTTCCGTTAGAGAAGTGCTATATGCCATTTCCTGGCACATTCTGTTGTGGTTAATTATCAGTGTAAAAAAAGAAATTACCGCATCCTCTGTGGTCAAGCGCATGATCAGAATAAAACATGTTTCTCCTTTGTGCACATAGTCCTTTTGCTTAAAGAGAGCTAATCAGCACTGAGAAGCAGGCCTAGTTTCCTTTGATCAGGTTTTATGCATCCTATTCGTAAACACAGCGACAAGTACATTATTCAAACTATCTCTTTTATGTTCCACAGAACAAAGAAAGCGTTCAGTTTTAGAACGGCATGGCTAAATTCCGGTGAGTAAATAATGACTATCCTTTTAAGGAACGGAGAGGAGGTCGGTCAAATAAACTTTTCCACAAATAGTAAAAACGAATCTCTTTCGCCCTCTAGTGTATCGTTTGATGTCAGCTATATTAGATTGAAGAAAGCGAGAGGAGTTTTCCTCAGGAGAACAGAGACATCATGTTAAACGAAGCAGGTACATCACCTGAGGCAATAAACAAAGACATCTGTCGCATTGATCGATTTCTTCTTCCTGATTCAACTCCTTTAGCTCTCACAGAACACTTTGCCATTTCTGTTGATTTGACTGAAAGACACGATTGTCAGCTGATGATGTCATTACATGGGTCAGAAATTTCATCGGCGTTGTAAAAGGAATTATTCATGAACAAAACTTGAGCGTCGCGCCGAATACAACGTTTGTTGTCAAACCGAAACAGTGCTTACGCAGCAGCTATCTGAATCACTTATGATTGAATCATTGAATTATTCATCAGATCATTGAGTCTATTCACGAGTAGCAGAATATATAATCAATTATTTGCTACTGAACGCACGCGGTGGCCAGATGTTGGAACAGAACAAGCCGACTTTAATGCGTATTAGATGATAAAACGATTATATGATGCAAGATGCAACAGTGGCGGTATTCATGGGATGTATCGCAGTTCGCAAAGCCAGCTGCAGCATCTAGTGGCTCTCATAATGCAAATTACAAGATTCAGAATAACCTTTATTTATATGCAGTGTGAGTCTTCTTGGTGGATCCTGAATTAATTAGATAATGAGAAAGTACAACCGTGATAAGATATCCATTTGGATGGTTTTTGGAGACGAAGAATATTTCTTAAGCTATAGCTTAAAAAAAGCATTAAAAAAGTCTTTCTCTCCTCTCTGAGCAGATAATCAATGGATATTTGTTGCTACATCATAGCAGGTTACAGTTGATCTAAAATTAATACATAATGTTATGTAATACATACAACGCAGCCTCTTTCGGGTCATATAGCTTGCGATGAAATGTGCCTTATGTGTTTGAATTGTATTGCACTTTACTATGTACTAGTAAGTATGTTGTTATGTACTTCTGAGTTACTGTATCTATCCAGAGTCTTGTCTTTGACTGTGCAGGCCTAAGGAATAGTTAAAAAAATGAAAATGAAAAGCTGCATGTTTGTAAGAAACAAAATACATCAAGACATTTTTAACTGTAAACCAATGCATCCATATTATATCACTTTCTACATCGAAAAGGTCAGCTTGTCTGAATCAGGGGAGGAATATGCACAAATCAGGCACTCTTTACAAGCAAAAACATGTATGTCAGTGTGTTTTGATGTGAGAGGACAAAAGGTTTCATTGTGAACCTGTATTTTGGCCAGAAGCAATAGTTCACAGTTCAAATGCCTTAGCAATGTCCCTCCTAAAGCACGGATCCCATTCAAAACAAAACCTTAGAAACACTAAGGGGTTAATTATGGATCTTTTTGACATCAATTGACAAACTGGAGTTGGATTACTTGTGGATTATTGTGTTCGTACATTTATTCGTACATTTACACTATATCGTACATTTCTCCCAATCTGGTTCGATGAGCAAACAAATTAATCTATATATCCGCTTGCTTGGCGAGTACATTTTAAGGAAATTTTCTTTTTTGGGTGAACTATTCAATTAACGAACAAAGATGCAGATACCTGGTGGTCATACTTGTTAATGCATTCATCTGTCTGACACCGCAACGAGACTCTTTGCAGTGTAGTTTAAATAAATGGTCTTTTTGCACATTGGTGAAACTTTTGAAAAGGTCAAGGACAATTAAAGAATTCATTATGTGAGTCCTTTAAGAATGAAAATAGACACATTTTTCATACAGCGGCTGAAATAGCAAGGATCGAGGCAATAAATGAGACTGTCTTCGGTTTACAGTAACAGTCTATGTGTTTCTTCCACTGACAGCTTGTTATTTTTGAGCCAATTGGCCGGTCCCATCTCAGAGAACAGCATATGTCTGTTCAATCTTGTACCTTTAATATTGCTCATGGATTCGCAGTAAGTTGGTAAATTGTGGCGCTTGCATTAGTAAATATAACTCAACGATTTCGCTAAGTCGCATGCCAGAATTCCTTAAAACTGTTGACATTAAAGACTTAATTAAGAAAGCAGATCCTTGTGATTGGTTTAACTATCGGTCTATTTCACATATGTCTTTTATCTCCAAGGTACTGGGGACTGTTGCTCAGCAACTGAGCTCACTCTTGCACAGGAGCAACACTTGTGAGATGTTCCACTCAGGTTATAGATTATCATAGAGGAAGTGGCTGTATTATTTCATCCAGACAACTGCATAGACAATGGAAGATTGAAATATACATTTCTTTGAGAAAGTTCATTTCATAAGTACATGAATGTTTCACTGAGTTTAGTGCACTCGATGAACTATTGACTGAAAAGTTTCTTCAGTTGGTAGATATTGTAAAGGGAGAGACTTCCTTTTTATTATTATTATTATTGCCACTGAAGTAGTATAATACACAGAAATTCATTATGCAATGTCTTTTCTCACTGCACTGAAGACAAAGGACCAGTACGTTGACCAATGTGCTGTGGGAACACCTAGTAATACCAAAAATTAACAGAAAGTAAGAAAATAAATGTTGATAAGGTTCATAGAAAAGAAGGATGGCCGTGCTCGTAACTGTATAGCTCATTATTGAGAAATTAAAGGCATAACAGTGGCCCACCTCTTTAGACAAACAGTTTTTTGAAGCTGCGATATGTTGCATGTCGTACAGCTCCCACTCTTTTTCAATCCAGGCATTGTATGATGGAGGGTCAGGTTTTAACCTTCTGCATGTAATGCACTTACTGGCTGGGCGTACATCCAGAAGGGCAACTAAATGGTCTTCGGGGATTGCATGATGAAAGATTTCTTTAAGAGCCTTAAATACCTCTTCCCGAAAGGTTCTTCATTATGGACATGACCACAAAATACGGGTGTGGTTACAAACATACTGCACACAGTTTCTCCAACACTTGTCCAAACATTTGTATCCTAAGAACATGAACATAAACCATATACATAAACCCACATAGCAACTAAAATAGTTATTAAATGAGCATGTGTCCTATTTGGTTTAAAAATTGCCTATTAGTGTCTCATATTTTAGATCAGTAAATGCAATTTATGCTGGGGTTAAAAGTAACCATGAGATTTTTTCCAATGCATCGTTAAAAAATGCCCATTGTTCTATGCCAGTGTTTCTTGTCTATCAAATTTAAAACCATTTCATAGCTAAGTATTTCTTGTTATAGTCTTAAATTTAATGTACTTATATAAGTATAACAGTAATCAGCGTGGAGTACAACTGTAATTTAACCAAATGAAAGGTTGAAAACCTTCATAATTTCAAAAATGTAATCAAATGTGCTCGGTTACATTGCTTTCAGAAAGTAATTAAAATAGTTACACTGCTTATTACATTTTAGGGTAACTTATAATCTGCCAACAAGTAACATGGTCCTGTCAATAAGCAGCATCATTTTGGACAATCTGAAGTTGTGACATCATGGACAATGAAAACAAAATTGGTCCCAAAAGGGATCCTTGAGGGATCCCACCTGTATGAGAGGCTAGAGGGGATCTAAATTTATCCAGGGTAGGTTATATAGGACTTAAACAATTTTAAAACAGTGCCATCAATCCCTACCAACTGTTTAAACTGTACAATACAAAGCAGCTATTTATTATCAAACAACTACATAAAAAACCTGCTAAGGCAGTCTTGATGGGACAGTATCAAGTAAAAATCTGATGGTCTCAATTAGTCAACTTTTTCAGCCATGGTGGAGAGATAAAGAAGTGTTATCATCATTACAAACCTTGTGTCACATAGTTGGACTCTGTTTTTGTTTTCATGTGCCATGTGTTCAGTGTGACCTCATTTCTGTTAATTGTCTTATCGTGTTCAGCTGTGTCTCGTTTATTAAGTATTTACTTTGTGTATTTAAGTCCTGTTGTTTCAGTTCAGTTTGTCCGATCTTGTCTATATTATGCGTGGTTTAGTTTGCCTGTCTGCCCACCTGCCCGAGGTGTTCTTATGTCTTTGTAGGTGAATGAAAGTCATTGAAATTACATTATACCTTGCTTTTAACTCAGGCTAAAAGTGTGCTTGATTCCACAAGGCCAAAACATTTGCGGGTTCTGCTAGTTATAAAGTGGAGATTCCATCACAATTGATGCACGTCCCATATGTGCTCTGTCAGATTCAGAAATTTTGTTGAATTTAGAGGCCAAGGTAAATCCTTGATCTCTGTCATGTTCAGTTTTTGTTTTGGTACAGCGGCAGGGTGCAAGGTTTCCCAGAGAAAAGCACTAGTTATGTGTTTTTCTCTCTAATTTGCTGAGATTTTTTTATTCCACAAGGACAAAGTGTCCGTAGTTATAGAAAAACTGCTAGAATACCCTTTTGTTTACACAGCCTTGTTATTCTATATAGTGACTTTACTGTCGATAGCCATTGTCTAGTCTATCATCTGGTGTTTGTGCACTTGAGACCAACATCTATGGAAGTAATGCAAAGTCCATCCCAACTGACCCCCTATCGATTGCTCTCCATTGATTCAGCTTATGCCCCTCTTTAACTTAAACGCCATTCATGATGCTGGTCTCTTAGAGGTGCCTCTTTGATGCACAATTACGCCCTTCTGATCATAACGCTGCTCTATCTTTAAAAGAGTAGTAGATTGTCATCACATAGATGGCTATATTTTTGTATATGCGTAAATCAGTTTCCAGGCCAGATTTCTCTGTACTGTGGAAGTCGACTGCTTTCTTGCGTCCAATTTTCTCTTCTTCATCAATTCAGAAACTGATTTAGAACAACTTGACGTGGCGCACGTGATTTTGTTTTGCATGCTCAACCCCAGAAAATGCATTTGATGGATTTCTTGTAATACAAACACTAACCACTGGAATGCAGTGTGGTACCACTCAACGCACCAGCTTTTCCGCAACCCCAGAACAAACAGATGTTAGCATGTGTGTTGGCAATTTGTTAATAATTTATGAGAAATTAATTAGCATTCTTCTAATTACCTCATGAATATTCCACCAGGCCGTTCACAGTGTTGAGGAGTTCGAAATGGGATTAGCAGTAGCACACATCCTGCTGCACAAGATCAGGAGACCTCTTTTCTGCGATGTCCTGGATGTTCAAGTCCAGTCAGCGCTTTGGAGCTCAGCTGCATTAGTATGTGCAACGCAGGCCAGGTAAACTGGTCCTGGGCCAGCTGAAACGAGCATCGGGTCTCTTGTGTGCTTCTGAACAACAGCAGAATCAATGACAACAGGAAATTGCTGATGGGAGACTTTGGCCAGACTTCACCCAGGAGGCCCAGATCAAATGAGGGGCCTGTGATTATCTCACCAGGAGATTAGTGTGAGAGATCGTAAACCACGGACAGTAAATAAACACTAGAGATGAAGTGGGGTCTTTTTTTTTATTGTGGAAAATTATTACTTTATCGATTTGGAAATAAGGCTTTGCGATGGAGACATAAAAACGGCAGAGAGTCTATCGATTGCAAATGTTAGTGGAATAAATTAGATTATATGCTGATTAATTAATTGCAAATAAGTGTAAAGAAATATTTAGAATTATAGCACCAGAGTACAAATAATACTAAACTGAAGTGGTTTAATTAATAAATATGTATCTACTTTCAAATTTATTTAATGCTATTTTAAAATCTCTTTTATTTTTATTTTAAGTATTCAATTTAATTTTTGTTTACATTTTTATGTGCTTTTAATTATTTTTTTTTTTTTGGTGCTAAAAGCTCACAAACGCTGGAAAAACATTTGGAAAAATTAATCCTTGAACGAATAAGGTAAAAATAAATTTTTATTGTAAGAAAATTAAAGTGTTTTTGTGGACCTTGCATGCATGTTAACCCGTTGTTTGGGACTCCTAAAAGCTTTCAAGTACCATAATAGGGTCACTTTAATATACCCAGAATATATTATGCAAAACAATAACATATATTTTGTATGTGATTAATCACAATCAATTAGTTGATTTGGCACTAATATATATATATATATATATATATATATATATATATATATATATATATATATATATATATATATATATCTGTTTTTCTTTTGTTTGACTCTATCGTAAACTAAGCCATTTAATGAAGGGGAATAAATTAACAGGGAAATTAAAACAACAAAAATAACGAACAAATTAAATTGAATACAAATCTAATTTATTTAGTCCCCTACTTGATCGGCTTGTGTTGGTATTATGGTTAATCTCCAGAATGGGAAACAATCCCCAGTTGCTCACTCTTATTGTTCTTTGTTTTCCCATTGCAAGTTTATCTCCGGCAATCTGGCATCCTCTCTATAGTCTTGAACTCTCTCTGCTCTCGTACTACTTTTCTCTGTTAATGTATCCAGCTTTCACACATATAGAGCGGATGAGATTAAGGGATTGTTGACAACAAACAAACAGATTACTCGGTCAAATGTTTGTATAACATGGACACTCTCTTCACAGTTGTGTAAGCATCATCCTTAATGAAAATAATATCTAGTACGTTTATTCAACACACAACAAAACCAGTTCCTAAAGGGTTTCCATACCAGAAAAAATCAGAAAATTATGCAATAGACATAGAAATAATCTAAAGAGTGTCTGAAAGATCTGTTGTTAAAGTCTTTGCAGATATCTGCTTTTTAAACTTTAAATTAATTAAACAAACAAGATGAAAGTCTGCTCATTTAAACGATTCAAGTTTCATTTAAGGCCTCATGAAATGGTTTGATGAATGCAAATTTCTCTTTTATGTTGCCGTTTCAGTTCACATCGAATCCTATAGCCTTTCTATTGGTCGAGAAAGAATCTATTTTGCGCCTGTTTAGAAATGATAGAAGTTGTTTTATGGTATATTTATTCTTAATACGCCATAAATAAAATATGCTAACTAGTGCTTTTGAAATTACGTATCACATGAATTAAACTAAAATGTTCAAATGCCTTTCTTTGTTTTCATTTAGCTTTCAATGTAAGTTAAAAGATCACATCAATAGACGCAACTAAACTCATCAATATACATAATATTATAATGATAATAGCATTAGTCTCAGTCTCAGACATCTGACATCAGACATGGCTGAACGTCTGATGCATATGGCACATAAAAAAATTGTCGTCGGATCGGTTAAATTATACAGAATTTCCACGAGACGTGCGTGGCGTTCTTTAAAGCTGCAGTCCGTAATTTTTATCGTTATTTAAGAAAGAACATAACCAGACTAGCTTATAATTATGTTTTCTAATTTTAGTGGTACAAGTAGGTTTTTGCGGGAAATTCGAGCATGACACTGGGTCGTTACATCATGTCTGTAAACATAAAGAAGCTGTCCCGGCAATTCGCCTGAGGATCCTGCAGGTGGTGCGTTGTTTAATTACAGCCTATTCTCACAGCAGCTGGAATAATTAACATTATTTTAATGGCGGATTGTAATCCAGAAAGGATTAGACGAAACACAATTCAATTAAATTGAATTATATTCCAGTTTTACATGTGCTTCTAATTACAGCTAGCCTGTGATTACACAAGATTTGTATTTTAAAGACGACCGTAGTTTGCTTTTTGGGTTAAAAGTTCAAATTTAATGAATAAGACAGTCAGATTAGGCTTTACATAAATTGAAGTGTACGTGCTAATAGACGCTAAATGCAATGTTGTGCAATGCTGTTGTTAACATTAATAATTTGAGAATAAATCGGATAATTTGCAGGGTTTGATGTGATATGAGCAAATCAGTCATTAGATGTAATCACCTTAGATAGCGCAATTTTTCCACAGTTAGAACAAAGTGTGGCTTATTACTCCCTCAGAAGACAATATCCGGTGAAAAGTCATATTTCCGTCACATATTCCAAGACTTGGCTAAATCTGTGATGACTAACAACAGGATTTACTCCGGTTGCAGTGACTAAAAGCTACACACACTCCTCTAAACAATAAATTCATCTGCCCTGGGGTACAACCCCACGCATGGAATATAGTTCTGCAATAAAACGCAATTTAAGGTTTTCAAACACAGAGGGCGACAAAGAGGCAAGACGTACAAACTGCAGCTTTAACAGTCTGCCTGGAAACAATTATGCTGTCATGCCAAATTCCTTCACGGAAGAAAAAGCTGTTGTGTTTACAACTGTGACCCCGTGCGCTTATTAGGATCAAGTACATATTCAAAAGTATGTGAAATATTTAAATTTCATGGCATAGAATCTTTAAAACACCTCCAAGAGTTTTACACGCATTTTCCCACCCCGAAATGTGATGCTGAAAGAATAAACTGTGATTGGTTGTTTGACATGCGAGCAAATTACCTCATGGTCGGGCCTTGGCCAATGAATGTTGTCGTGAATTTTCAGCCTTAGGTGAACTGCATAACATCGTTGAACTAAATATTACACATAAGCAAATCGTGTTTCGTATTCGTTAATAAACATTTATTAACAATAAAGATCCAAAATAAGAAATTACAAATACTTTGTTGTAATTCAAAAATGTGATGAGTCGTGCAGCAGTAATAACGTAATAATAACATGTACAATTTCAAGCGGAATTTATTTCATCATATTTACAACATAGTTTATCGTATTTAGTTTCATTAAATGTCAGTAATAAACTGCATAAATTATAGCGATGCCGAAGAATGTCCTTTTTCCCAAACGTGTACAGTAGGATATAGTTGATACAATAACTCCTCATAAGTAACAGTGGTATACTGCCCCCTAATGGCAAGTTGTGAGGTGAGTCTGCGTTCCTCTGCATTTCACATGTGGAAGCTGCTCTATCTATCTATGTATCTAAATTAGACACCCATGCGATTCAGTTTTAAGTACATGACTATATAGGCAGTAGGCCGCTTCTTAGTCGTTGGAACAAAGCTCCAGTGTGTGAATGAGCTTACCTTTGTATACCCTGTGTATGTGTGTTTTCCCATGGCTTTAGCTTTCTACACTTCACATCCTGGACTACACATACAGTACCACTATTCATTCATTTCCAATGAAAAATACATCTATTGTCCAAGTGCATCAATTCAGCCATACACAAGCCGAAAATAAAGCAATATTCTTGATCTGACTCATCTCCAACAATAGAGGATGTTTGGAGAGATGTCTGTTGTCCCTTATTCTAGAAATTTTTGCATAAACCCTGCAGAGTTAATGATATCTTTAACTCCACAGTGGATCCATATAATCTTTGTTTTGCCAGTAAGTGAGGGTCTGGGATCAGTAGGAGAAAACCCCCAGTCAACACTGGGCGTAGAGCATGTGCCTCTGTTGAGATATGTAAACGTAGGGCTGATCAATTATGCAAAGGCACAAAAGGAGGTCTGTGGACAATGATGCATCAGCCGTCCTCTCTGAACTCTCTCCCAGTAAAGCAACTGTCAGTAAACCGCTTGAGAGGATCAGCCAAAGAACAGAAGAAAAGACCTAACCAGCTGAGATTGTGGTCCTAAATGAATGTTAAAAGTATTTTATAGATTTTCCTAACTCCTAAAAAAAGTGGATGGCAAAATAACAAAGCCTACAGTTTATCTAAAGCCTAAAGTCTATAGTTTACAGTCATTGTTATCGTTATAATTCTGTTTCATCATGTCTATATCATTACCTTCACTAATATCATTGTTATTATTATTAATATTATCACCATCAACTATTATCTTTGTTATTGTCATCATTATCATCATAATTACCACTACCGCCAATCCCAGTATTTTATCATTAATATTGCCAATTTCACTATCATCATCATAATCACCACCACCACCATTACCATAAACTTTTTAAATCATTACCACCATCATCATAATCATCACCACCACCAGTTATTGCCATAATTTTAATCATTACCACCACCGCTGTCATTATTACCATAATGTTTTTCATCACTACCATTATCATTTCCATCATTATTACCACCAGCCTCCTCCTCATCATCATTGCAATCATCACCACAACCACTGTTATTATTTCCATTATTACCATCACTTTCATTATTATCATCATCATTCTCATCATCGTCTTTATAGTCATAATCACTATCAGTGTTGGTAGTCATATCATCATTACCATCATTTTTATCATTACCACTGTCATCATCGTTATCATCATCACCACCACCACCATCACTTTTGCCATTTGCATTATTAGTCCTCACCATTTACATCGTCATCCACACTCACCACAACTATTACCAACATCATTATCAATAATCACCTCAACCGCTGTCCTCATATTCAGAATCACTCTCTCTTACAACTTATATCATTACCACTATCACCATTGCTATCTTTTCCATCATTACCAAAATTATCAGCAACGTCATCGGTACCATTGTCATAATAATCATCACTGTCATAATCATCACCATTAACAATTTATCGTTTTAGTTGCTTGTTCTAAAATCCGCCAGGCAATGAAGAGTATAAAGGCTTAGGCCTTGTTGAGGCCACTTCTGAAAGTCTGCAGGAGACACATATAATATTAAAAATCTGGGACCCCCAGTAAAGGTTTGTTCCTCATTTCTCTGTCTAGAAGATGAAAAATGGAGATCCCAATTGTGATTTCCTTTTTTCACCCTTCCAAATGGAATACACTCCACAGACTTTGCAAAGGTCCATTTCAGTGCTTCTAACTCTCAAAGATTCTTTGCAATCTTCATGTGAGGAAATATGAGTCATGTGAGGTCTCTCTTTTGAAACAAAGCGATCATTAATTTGAGGATTAGCTCTCATCTCTCCTCTCTGTCTGCCTCTGTTTGCAGGGCAGAATCAGGCCAACAGCACCCGGGGCCCATCACTTTGAAAGCTGCTTCCTGCGGCATGCTGGCCTTGTGTCAGAAATTGGCTTTTTGAAAGACATCTGACATCCACTGGAGAGTACAGTGCTGTAAAGGGGGAGGCAGGGAGAGAGTGAATAGATCTGGAGCATAACATGTTCATATCCAGCCCAGCATTTTAGGGCATGAATGACCTTTAGAAAGAACGTGATCTACTCAGTTTCAGCCTGTGATGCTCATTACTGGCCTGTTTGGGTTAATGAACAACAGCCTTTCTTTAAGACCCTTGTTAAGAAATATATAGAGTTACAGTGCATTGTTATCACCTTTCACTCAAAACATTCTGTAATCATCTTCCAAACATAAAACTCATTTGGAATTTGGCCATCTTGGTTCATATAAAATATAAAATACATAGGATCTTTTGGATGTCCATTTCTTCATGCCTTAACTGGACGTAATAAGTGTAATAAGATTACAGAAACTGGCACAACACGGCTAGAACCAAACATGACCAGTCAAAATCAGTCTTACAATTTGTAAGTTCTTTTTCCAGCTGTGACATTGCAGAAATAAGTGGTTATTGGCCTAAAAGATGCCTTCCTAGAAAACACACGTTCTGATATATAAAATTGTCAAAAAGACCAAAAAAATGGAAACGGTCATCATGAAAGCTGTATTTGACCTCTAAGTATCAGAGACTCAGAAGCCCCAAATTCAGTATGGTCCTCTTGTGGATAGAGCCAGATCAGAAGTCTCTGACTCAAACTATGATCGTGGATTTGCCCAGAGATTTCAGATGAGAGCCCATCTCAAATTGAGCGACACAAAACAGCAAGTGCTTCTAACCTCCTCAAATAGTCTTTCATATGGCACACTCATTTTTTGGCCAAGATTGCTTAAAAATGCAGTTACTTCTTTGCCTACACTTCCATCAAAATCTGAAAGGAATCCAATAATACAGTTGGTCATGGCAGCCTATTTAGATTAAGTGGTATTTAGGTCATTTCTTTAAAACTAACTTACTTATGCGTGTATATTTTCTTCTAGCAGTTTCACAAATTGCACTATTATTGCATACAAACTCAGGTTTAATGAAACATCTTCAATCAAAAACCATAGCTTTTTATATTATTTTGCAATGCAAAAGTAAGCTATATTCTTCGATTGTGCGAGACTTCTGATTCATTAGTCACTACACAGAATAACAAAGTGTAGTTAACAGCACACTTATTTGAGCTACAAACCACTGTTTTCGTAATTACATCGATGCAATTATAAATACCAGTTTGCAGCATCAGCATAACAAGCTGTTTTGTATGACTAAAAATAACCGTAAGCTGCTGATGACACTAGAAGGCTTGTGCATTCAGGATACAAATAGCCGAACGCGTTCTTACATTAAAAATAAGGTGGATATCAAGCGACATTTATGCTATTCCGAGCAGAAGATGGCAGCTCTGTATGTGACAGGCACTTCTGTTAATGCCATTGGCAGAGTGATAATGAGGCGGTATGGCGCAGAACGGCTTGAGCTGTGTCCAGTTCATTAGAAGCCGACCATTCCGTGACACGACTTGCCAAACGCAGACTGACCCCGCTTGTCCAGTAATGAGCCTCTGGTAAGGTCAAGAAGCGGAATGAATTAATATTGATACAGCTCATAGAGGTTGGTGAATTGTGAGAGAGCGCTTGAGAAGACTGACCATCTGGAGAAGTAATATTTTTGGCTGGCGATTTGAATGAACTGATGGAATAATCAGCTAAATGTGGGGTTGAACGTGACCGCTGAATACTGAGTGGCGTAGGAGAAATGGTTATTGACTTGTCGTTAAACAGTTGCTTTCCATGTTTCTCATATCCTCAGTTGTCAATTTTTAGACACTGTGACATTAAACATTGCTCTCTTTGAACATCCCATCCAGCAGGATGGTGCGTGATTAGAGTGGGGCTTTAAAGTATTTTGCATATTCTTTTTAATGATGCTAAGATGTGTAGAATTTACAAGCGATGATTTTAAAATTCTTGGGAACTTAAAGGATAGTACGCCAAAAAAATTAATAAGCATTCATTATTTCATTCATTATAAGTGTTAAATAGTTTCAATTGTCACAGGTAAAGTGAATAACATTGATCATATCCTTCCAATGGCAGCTGTCAAGGGGTGGGATATATTAAGCAGCAGGTGAGCAGACATGTTTGGAATTTTATGTGTTGGAGGCAAGCAAACTTTAGTCCTTTTCAGATGGTGATTGTTTCTCATGGGCACCTAAGCTATTTTCAACATTTACAGGGGTTACTGTAATGCGATTTTATTGCTGTTTCAATCTAGAATGTCTGTGTTTTTCTCCCACCACCCAGGCATGTAAAATGACCAGCAAAATTACCTAGGTTGTGTCATAATTGAATTGCCATCCAAACCCCTTACTCTGAGTTCACAAGAAGCGATCAATTCAAAATTCACGGTTTGAATCTTTTTTGAGCACTGCTGACCACTGTATGGTAATTGTTGAACTTTGCTGCAATTTGCATGCATTTCAGACATAATTACTTTCCAGCATTTCACTGATAAAAGTGTACAACAACAGGATTTCCGTTACTACGGCTGTTAACAACAAAAAGAAAGAGAATTAAAAAAAACACGTACAATTTTAAAATTGGCCATTTTGATGACAGCGACAGGCAAATCATGCGGTTGGTGCATTCAAGAGGGTTGGTAGCTCCGCCGTGCATAGTTTAGCATCTGAATGCATAAGCTCACAGATGTCCACATTGACTACCTTCCTCATAGGGCTTTTGCCAAACAGTGATGGCTAGACAAAGCTGGGTCAGAGCATTTGCAAAACTTGTCTTGGGGACTGTTCTAGGTTTGCGGTGGATAGTACTTACAAAAATGGTACAAGAAGGACAACCAGTAAACTGGGGTCATGCTTGCCAAAGGTAGGTGTAACTGAAGCTCAGATTGCTTAAAAACCATGATAGAAAGATGTTAGAACACAGCATATCTCAGTTGCTGCACAGGAGCATCAGAACTGAACCATGGAACAATGGAAGAAGGTTGCCTTCTCTAATGAATCATGTTTTCTTTTAGATCAGGAAGATAGCTGGGTGGGTGTATATTGATTACTTGGAGAAGAAATGGCAGCAAGGATGCATTAAAGGAAGAAGACGGGTTGGCAGAAGCAGTGTTGTGCTCTGGGAAATATTCTGCTGCGAAATCTTGCAATCATGTGGATGTTATTTTGACATGTACCACCTACCTGAAGATTGTTGAAGACCACGTACGCACCTTCATCGCAGAGGTGTCCCTGGATACCAGTGGCCTTTTTCAGCCGGATGATGAAGCTGCCATATTGCAAAAGTTGTTCAGGAAAGGCTTGCATGGCAAAAGGTTCAAGCTTTTTCCTTGGCCTCCAAATTCCTCAGATCGCAATCTGACTGAATATCTATGGGATTTGCTGGACCAATAAATCCAATCCATTGAGGCTTCACCTCACCACTTGCGGGTCTTAAAGGATCTGCGGCTAATGTCTTGGTGCCAGATACTGTAGCACAGAAAAATGTAAGGACAATGAAATTTAACGGGAACAAAAAATGTTTGATTACCAACATACCTCAAAATATCTTAGTTGTATTTTAAACCAAAACAATATTATCTTAATATTATCTTTTAACAAACACACAACAACAAAAGTCCTGCTTATGCATATTTGTATAATGGCAGTAAATATCGGTCATCTTCAAACTCAGAAAAAGAAATGAAAACTTAATTAGTGCCAGAGTTTATAAATTATGTACTAGGATTATGCCTGAATAAAAAGTTTTACTGACTAATAGTTGTTCATTTAATCATTAGTCGGTTAATTGCACATTTCCATTCATTTAATTACTTTGATATGTGTATGTGTGTGTGTGTGTGTGTGTGTGTGTGTGTGTGTGTGTGTGAGAGCAAGAAGGTACACTTAAAAAAAACAAAAAAACAGTAAAGGCTAACAGTAAAAGTAAACAGTAAAGAGAATGTTCTGAACATCCAATAGAGCTTAAATTAAAAACTTATATCTTATCATCCACTGTACCATTTTTTTAACACCATATATAACATTTATAACAATATAATATTTTCTTACACACATACATATGCTTATCCAGTGGCAGCTGGTGGGAAATTTTCTAGGTTGGGCGTCACATCCCAAAAGTTTTGCCTACAACCCAATATGATTTTCCCAGTATTACAAAAGGAAACGTATTAAGACATTAAACATTTTAAATAAAGAAAATTGACCAAATTCAAGACTGGTGACGATTCTCACAAAACTATTTTCTGCAAGCTTTTTTTTTAAATGAAAAGATTTAGTTTATATTATTTCTAATAATAATTCAAAATTGATTGTATACAGTGCAACAGCAAAATCCGTGAAGATTTTTATTTATTTTGTGTTTATTTTTTTTTTACATTTGTTTGGACCATTTTCTGTATAGAAATAACTACGTCCAGCTATGTCTAAGTCCACCTGCAGGACCACACAGAGACCACTTAAAGTTACTAATATACACAGATCTGTATTCAGAATTATTAAACAGAGCAAAACACAATTTTAAAAAAAGTAAATAAAAACATTATTAATTTGTGTGGTGATCTGAAGGCAGCTCACCATGACTAAACAGTGTTCCTCAGTGTCAATATTGATGCCAATATACACCATTGTACATAGCAAACTTCTATACAAAATACATGCTTCTTCAGCGAGTGTCAGATCATACTGAAATGTGCTCATAAAGCTATCAGAGAGCGCACTTACACGTTTTGTTTATTTGCACACTAATAATAACAGAGTCACATGCATCTAATGGTGTAAGTTATGAAGTTATGACTGACTACAATCATCTTTGCCATCATTGCAATCGTCATGCATCAAAACTTCACTGGTAAGTTACATAATATATATACATATATATATATATATATATATATATATATATATATATATATATATATATATATATATATTTGAAAAGCATTTAATTCCATTCTTATGCAAACACGAAAAATTCCTTTAAACACCAGAGCAAGTAATGACTATGAATAGCAAGGGTATATTTTAATTATTTATTAATAAACTACTATTTTCTGGGTCAGTGTCAGCTGCAAAGATGAACTGGATCACTATCTCAGTGGATGCACCTTTATGGAGACATGCATCTTTAAGATTTTTGTTTTCAATGTCTCATTTCTCAGTTTTGTTCATTTCTGCATTGCCTAACAGTTCACAGAGACACACGGCAGAAACCATGTCCTTTTGAACCATTTGATTTCTTTATTTTACAAAAGCACAAAGTGGTTGTGATTGAGTATACACACATTAAAGCTTTGTATGGCGTATTACCCTTAAGGGGTTAGTTCACTCCAAAAAATGTATTCTGTCATTACTTGTTCACCCTCATGTTGTTCCAAATCCGTAAGACCTTAGTTCATCTTTAGCTGAAATCATGCACAATGGCCAAAAAATCAGTGACAACGATATTTATTATGCTATTATGTAACTGTTTTAAATAAGTGATTATCCTGCTTATTACACAGCTACCTAACACATACACTATAATTAGACAATAAATATAGATTTGATTCAAGGGAAAAAATATCTATTAAGGTTTAATAGCAGTATTCAGCTTTTCAAGAGTATTCGGGCAGAGGCCGCAGCTTTGCTCATCTGAACAGCTCAAACACACACCGCTGGTTAAAAAAAAAAAAAAAAAAAGAAAGGACAATGTTGATGTGTCACAAGAGTGACAGTGACATTGTTTACTCTCTTCGAGAAGATAACCTACGAATAACGTCCTTATATATCTCTACGCATTAAACTGGGATTTGAGAAAGTATTTCAACATCTAAATTCCACACGTCACCCTAAATTCACATAAAGCTCTTTATTGCTTTCAGCAGTTTTGAATACGTCAGATACAGACTCACAGCCGCCCTACATGAACTAAACATGAAAGAAACCTCCTCTGATTGCAAGTGGCTCTTCACACTGATAGGTCGGGCATAAGACAGCATCCATCGCTGGTCTTTTCAGTTCAGTGCAAATTGAACTAGCATTATCTCATGGGCCAATCTCTTATCTTTCGGCCCTGAGATTTGCATAACAAGCGTAGCGAGGGTGACACACTGCTGAATTTATGTCCTGTGACTCTGAGCGCTTTGAGCTTCCCATGTGAGCTCCATGTGTCATGTTGAACATGGCGGATAAAGAATGAGGTGAGGCAGGCCTGAGCCAAGAACCCTCGCATATTTGAATGTTCTGACCTTATACAATTTACAGCTGCGCCAACACGGCCTGTTCTTGGCAGATCCATTACACTGAACTGGGACGATGCAAGATGCATGCAGAGGTGAGTGGATATATTTCAAGGGTCAATATTAGTAATTAAGCAATCAAGTCTGATTCTAAGACACTTCCAGCTAAGAGGCTTGTAGGTGTGTGGAGTATCATGCAAGCTTTTGTAGCAAATTAGCTCATTAAGGGACATGTATAAAAATACAGTTAATTATGATTAATTACAATTATTTATATCAGCTGCCATTAGTAACTGTAGCAGAATTACATTGCCGTCAACTAATCCGTCCGTTCAGTGAACATTCAGTGTAAGTTCATACTGTAAGAAGAGCTTCTTAGTATCAATGCAATAGCAATGTAGCAAGAGTCTAAATTGTAAAGGGACATTAATTTGCAAGACAGAACCAGAAACTAATGTAGTATGTGCACAAAAGTTTTATCAACTAAACTCTAACTCGCATAACTAAACACACGAGCATAAATACACTCATATATGGGGAAAGTACAAAGGCTTGATAGTAAACCATCAGGAAAAGCAGCTATGAAAAGTCAGTTAACCACCTGTAAACCATCTATAAACCATTTATAACGCGTCTATAACTAATATTGAACCTCTGTTTAGTTTAGTTAAATGTATAATACTTGCATTGCCTCATTGGTGAGGGTCCAGATGCAGTCTCAGATGAAAGTTTTGATGGTTCTAAGGTTTTGAACTTGCAATCCTGTTCTTCTTGGTTTGAAGAGCATTGAACTCCAAAGTCCTGCCTTGACTATGACGATTGGGAGTTTCTTCTAAAGGGTTGCAGAGGTGCTCAATTTCTCATCTTCCCAGTGTCCAATAGAACCATTATGTGACCAGAATGCGTCCGTTCAGAGAAAGGTTTCCTGTAAATTATCCTTTTTTGAGGACATTATGCGTCTTTCCAAAAGAGGAATGGAGTTCATGCATTCATTTAGGCAATACGCAACTGTTATAAGTTGGTTGCCAGTGGAACCAGAGGCCTGTTCTGGCTTTTGGAGATGCATTTTGGGGGAAGACACATAAGAGATTATTTGTTAAGCATAACAAATAGTTTGTGTCTGATTGGTCCAAATGCTACACTTTTGTATAAACATTCTCAGCATACTCTATTATGGATGACAGCACAGCACAGTGTTTGAATTAAACCAGAGCTTCTGAGAAAGCACTTCTCGTCTATTAAAAATAATAGCAAGGTTTGTGTAAAAACATAGCATTTTATAGCATTCAATTAAAGAGGAAAAAAGGCCACAGGAAAAAACAAAAGGAAAAATCAAAGTGAGAGAGAGCGATTTTGTAAATTTGCAATTTGCTCCATACAAACGAGTGCATAGCTATTATTACTTACAGTACTTTTCCCCCCTCAAAGTTAATTCATGCACAAAATTAATACAGTGACAACAATATTTATGATGCTATTATGTAACTGTTTTAAATAAGTGATTATCCTGCTTATTACACAGCTACTTGACACATATATTATAATTAGACAATAAATATTGATTTGATTCAAGGGGAAAAAAGGTTTAAGCCGCAGTATTCAGTCTTTCAAGAGTATTGGTGCACAGGCCGCCACCAAAAACGTATACTCATATTTTAATACTCTTTTTGCTTTTACTTTGTTTGTTTTGTAATGATACAAAACAGTTTGACTGATTATAATTATAAAAAAGTGGTTCATTTATGAATCTGACATCCCTAGTTCTAATTCCAAAATATTATCAGGGGGTAATTATTCTCATTATATAGTAATCTCTGGGTTTTATCAGTAAGATTTTACAGGGGCACCGCTTTATTTCATTGGGCTTGTGCTCACCCTGGTGCTAAAAATGCAAATATGAATGGGAATACGCTTACATTTTACTCATTATTTGTGTTACTTCAAGTAAAGGTTAAATTATTTATTTATTTATTTATTTTTTAAATGAAAGATCAAATGGATAAACAATGCATATTTATTTTCACTACCTTCTTACCAAGGGTATGAATAATTTTGAGCACAGCTATAAATAATGATGGGGACATGAAATATTGATTTGAGAGGATCCATTAAAGTGCACAAAGCACTCGTTCTTTCAACACTTCAACAATATTATAATAGGTCTAGTACTAATACCAAAGTCCTTTCATTTTATTGTAAGCACAGACAATAACTAAGGCGCAAGATGGTATCAGCTGTGTTTGAATGAAATGAGAGAGAGAGATGAAAGAAGGCAGCCCTCAAATATGCAGATGAAAAGTCATTATACAACTTTGCTATAGACTGTAGTCAGGGTAGCACTATATAACAAGAATTGTGAGGGATAAAAGTACAGTGCTTTCGATGGATTGTGCTGTTGTTTAACATGATACTGATTGTGCAGCTGAAAAAAAAATCAGCAGACAAAAGCTCCAAAGAAGTGAAAAGTACATGATTTAGGACCTTCATACGGTGTTAGCTGCTGTAATGACTATCTCTCACTGCTTCATTTTCATCTGTGATAAATTCACTATGGCATCTAACCTGGACAAGGACATTATCAGGGAATGACCAATTAGATCAAGTAAACCTGTCCAATTAGAATCCAGAGATCTTGCATTTCAAGCCATTGATCACAACCTGACATTATTAACAATTCTAAATGTCCCTCCATGAATATACTTTATAATGACTAAAAATACTCTATCACTTGAAATTACATGGCATCTGCAGTATGAATAATTGTCTGGCATTCATGCCAAACCAACTCTTGTGAAAACTGATTGGAAGAAACTGAATTGACCACATCTGTCAGTTCTCTTTGGTGTCTACGCGACCTCGACCTTTCTGTAGATATCAGAGTAATCGGCAATGGTTACTAATATGGCATTTATGCATTTCACTTCCTTTTCTGACTAAATAAGTACTGGCACTGAGATTGCAAGAACAAAATGAGTGTCCACTTTGTAGAATGATGCATCGCAAGGACGCAGTCGCTTCTCTGCCTGGATTTGAACAATGTCGGGTTAAGAGAATGTTTTTCTTATGCTAAGTGGGGGCAGGCAAGCAGGCCGCCGGGCCTACGGCATCAAAATCTGTGGGCTGAGGAGTGGAGACGGGAATAAGAGGGAGGAATGAATCAGCGCACTCGCCACTGAAATGTCAAAGCAACCTTGTTCCTGTTAAACAGTTCCTGTTAAAAAGCATTATTTTCATCCATTATTTCTTTATTTTGCTTATCCCTTCAGGCGTTTTTTTTGCTGTCTCCGGTAACACTTTATTTTAAGGTGTCTTAATACAGAGTAATTACCTAATTAGGTACTTAGCAGTTGTCATTGTACTTACATGAAATTAAATGTACTCATCATGTAACTAAGTTACAGAACAGCCTATAATTTTATAGATGTAACAGGCAGCTACCGAGTCTGTTACACAACTACTTACACTTAAGTACAGTCTTGATACACTTTATTTTAAGTAGCTTATGCCTGTGTAATATTCTTAATATTTTTTATGTAATTAGAAAGGTATTACATGTATTTACGCTGTGTACTAATGGGTTAAATCAAACTAAGGTGCAGCTAGGTAAGGTGTACAGTATGAATACACATAAAGTTACTCTTAAGTATAATCTTGATACACATATACTTCAATTTATAATCACATTGTTTAAAGTCTGCAACACATATGTAACAGTCTTTTGGTAACTTAAGTAGTTGGGTGTAATTGTAAAAGCCTATTACATTTACATGCTAAGCACATTTTGTTTTAAGTACAGCGACTACTACTAAGTACTTACTAGGTAATTACTCTGTATTATCGAAACCTTAAAATAAAGTTTCCTCACAAAGCTGTGGAAAATGCCTCCCCTGCTTATAGAGGATACAATAAAAAAATTTGTCCTTGATTAGCCAAATATGTGGATTCAATTCATTTACACCTCAAGAGAGGTATTAGTTCTGCCCATTTGGTGCTTCAATAAATCGTCTCGCGTTCTTTCGCCCCCACCCAGTCAGGCTGAAGTGTTTATGGCTGATTGTCTGGGCGAGATGAGAGATGGAGTGAGTGTGCGAGAGACGCAGTGCCGCTCAAGATGAATGATTTGAGGAGAAAGTGGCAGTTTCTTGGCGACTCTAGGTGCCAGGAGAGCTTTGAGGGTCAAAACACACGCCACAGCGGGATGGATTTCATTTCCACTTCTGAACTACCAACTGCGTGTCAACTGCTTTCAATGACCCTGATCTCCTGAAGCGACCCTGAAAACAACACTATACAGAAATTATGACACAATAAAAGATGTAAACAGAAGTTTCCTTCACATTTTGAAAACATAATGTTCTGCACCTGTGGGAGAGCTCCGTAATTGATGTTTATGTCCACTTACATCATTATATCTGAATAATAACCTTTTCGCCTTCGCTTATTTACCTCAAGTGCTGTGGCACAGTAATTGCATACTTAGCAATGAAATTGCCACCATATTGTGAGGCCGCCCAGACCAAAGATACACAGATTATCCAATCAGGAAGACCAGCTGCTGCTGATTCCCACTTCATTTCGTTCTTTGGAGCAGCAGCTCTCGCCCACTTGACGCCTCGTATTAGAGACTAATGAGACCCTCGGCTAACTGCAAGTTTTAGCAGAAACTTCCTGTCAATATTATGCAGAAAATTAAAACACTCAATTGCTGTCTTTTAGTGTAATCGCGGTCCGTATTAAAAGGATAGTTTAACCAAAAATGGTCGGTTTAAAGCTGCATGACAATTATCTGACTGTGGGACATAAAACAGGTCCTTAACAGAATGTCTAAGATGCTTTTTGTTCAAGCACAAGTGAATGGGAATGTAGTTACACACACACACACACACACACACACACAGTTTTCATCCGAAATATCTTAAATTGTGTTCCAAAGACGAACAAAGCTTTTACAGGCTTGGAATCACATGGGGGTAAGAGATTAATGACAAAATTTTCTTTTTCAGCACTAAAACTCAATTTACGTTAAAATAAGTATGTACTCCAGTGGTTCAGAACTGAAATATCCAGGGACTGTCGCTAAATACTCTATCATGCTGGAAATGTACCCTAAACCTACCCGATAATGTTAACAAATGCAAAATCATAGTTACACAGGATTTGAAAGAGTGGTCCAAGTACATCTCTGTACTCCTTGAGCTACCAAATAAACCTGGTGTCTATGAAAACCCATAGATACAAAGCTGGATATATGTGATGCTAATGTTCATAGCATGATATTCTATAAGTAATTGTGCGAAAAAAACGCTTTATTAATCACAGCTCAGTATCTAAAATGTCTATTAGAAGGAATAAAACATGTCTGAGTTTAACCGCCTCTACTTCTTTTAGAAATTGCAGCGATATGTACCTGTTGGTACAAAAAAAAAACTCCACCATGTACGTTCACGCCACGAGAACAGACAGGATTTTAATTCAAATGTAATTAGAATGCCGTTAAGTTTCCAAAAACATAAGTTCACACTTTTGTTGTTTTAAAGTGTATTGTTTTGTTAAGTATTTTATGTACTAAAAGAATGCTAAAGTTAGTGAGCAGTGAGAACAATATCTCCTTTATTGTATGAAAAATAGCAGCTTTCTTTTTGAGTCTAGAATGGTTTTGTTATCTGGTGAGATGAATGTATACCCTACAGGTATGTGCAGTTGATCATGTGCATGGAATCAGTGCTGACACTCCCAAGAATACTTCAAATCCTTTGACCAGCCGGAGAGAGTTCCTTATTGTGACAATGAGCTCTGAACAGCCGGCAGTTACGGAGAAATATGATAGAAGTGGAGGACAGAGTTATCTATCGGGCTGTGATCATGACAGCTGTATTTTTTCCCTTTTCTTTTACGCTTAGTAAGTTCTCTGTAACTGAAGGCCATCCTGACTGGCTTTTATTCCTCCTCCTTCTTCCTCTGCCTACACTCTGGAAACTGTGAATAGAGGGGAGCTCTAAAGAGAGGCAATTTGCTTTCACAGTCCAGAGAGATGAAGATATAAAGATGGAATGAAAGAGAGTGAGAGCGTGTCCCAAACCCCTCGGGTTCCTCCACAACACCCACTCACCACATACAACATGTGACTGGAGGTGAGGACGTGCACGCATGAAGGAAGAAAAGAGGTAGTAAGAAAACAAATATAAACAGCATAGAGGGTTTAAAATGGAAAGACCTTGCCAATTCACTCAAACGCATTGCTGTTCCAAAATTACATTTTTTACATTTTCTTCTATAGAAACTAAAGCACAGCATATCAGTTACCGGCCAATATTTAACATTCTTTATTGGTCAATATTGAATGTATTATGTATGCTCATTTTCCATATTTTTACATTTTAAATAATGCTTAAAACATAATGTATTAATCAGCATATAATATTATACCATATTTAAAGGTATTGTCGCATAGACATGTATTGAATTTGAGCAATTCTGAACTATTTATTTATTTATTTATAATAAATGTATGCATGCATGTACATTAATGTTACATATGCTAATGCATTATTAAAACCAAAATTCATGAATGTTAAATAAATAAAGATGTCTTTTTAATTTAATTTAATGTTACTTTGCAATTAACTGTAAAGTGGACTTTATGTCATTCAAAGAGACATGAAATATCAATGCTGTCCATCTAGTGTGTTTGGAAAAGTGTTGTGGAATGCAAAAATATATGCTGTCTGAACAGCTCCAAAGATTTACGTTTCATATGTGCATATTGGCCAAACTTGTAGCAGTACAATACTACTACTGCTACTACTAACAAAAAAGCCTTTAAAGCTGTGTGATCTAAATGGCCTCAAAAATGCTTTTGATTTAAATAGTACTACCAGCTGTGTGTTTACACATCAGCTTTTCTGGGGTTTTTTTTCTGTGAGTTTGTGCAAATGTTTTGATCGACCTATACATGGTGGATTGAACACAGCGATGCATTTGTATTTTGATCTCACTGCATTATAGTAGAAATCAAACATTCAATGAGTTAAAGCGATGAGTCAGGCGAATGCATGCGGGCCAGCGGAGGTCAGGAGAAAAAACTGTGCTGAATGTGCAAACTATCTGCATTTAAACCAATACTTTAGGCACTTTTAATAGACGATATAATGTACATCCCGTAAATACGATCCTGCGGGAGCTCTCCGTGTCCCTGCGATACGACTGATGAGCTTGCAAAATGATCTCGAGAGAAAACACATGACTGCATGAGCAGCAGTGGAATATGGATTGAATCTTAAATTACCATTCCCTCAACTCCACTGACCCACTTCCTCCAATCCCAACACGAGACACGCGGTGATTATGAATCATTACGGAGCCTCTGAAGACCACGAGGGTGGTTCATCTTTGTTCCTGACTGCAAAAATAAATTAATTAACGAAAAAGGTTCTTCCAGCAGCCACAAAATGATTTGCTATTTTATGAGGCAAATTTAGAAAATTCGCTTTTGTCCAATATTGTAATTTGCTGTGTGATAACAGGTGTTGGTGGTAAATCAATTGCACAGTGTGCTGATGGCGGAAATAATTGGAGATGATATGTGTGTATATTATTGCGCTTTGTTACTTTGAAAAAAAAAAAAAAAAAAATATATATATATATATATATATATATATATATATATATATATATATATATATATATATATATATATATATATATATATATATATATATATATTGTTATATTGTTATATTAAATTTATATCATGTAGGAAAACAACTGCACTGCATCGTTATTATAATATTATTATATTATGTTGTACAATATTTAAAATACATTATTAAGCATAAATATAAGTAGTAGATGTTTAGAAAATATATATTAATTCAATTCAGATTATATTAGTTATATATTTGGTGAAATGCCCAAATAAAAAAAAGTTTTTTTAGATAAAAATATAGTTGTTGAAACTTAAAATATGTAATAAAATGTATTATTTAAATGCATAATTTGCACAATTACTTTACTTTTATGACTTCAAAACAAAATGAATATGCTGGGATGTTTGAATGGTTTTGTTTACGACCAATTTGTACGTATTTTTACGAATTGGCAAATGTGTGGCTATTTCGTACAAATTTGTACGTACGATTTGTCCAAAACCCAAGTGACCGGTAGGTTTAGGGGTTTGGTCAGGTGTAGGTCATTCGTACAAATTCATACAAATTGGCGTCTCGTAAAATCCGTACGATTTATCAGAAATCGTATGAATTTGTACGAATTATCCTCCTTGTGAAAACTACGAATTGCCATGAGATCGGGCTGGTTTGTTCGGTATAGCTCAGAGAGGCGAGGAGCACCAGTGCGAAACCCACGTAACTGCGTGCTTAATTCGAATACAAGAACAAGTTTAAAATGGAGTAGAAAAGTAACAAATAACAAATAATAACGAACCGAGCACCATATATAAGCTAAAACAAAGTCTAATCTGGCTGCAGAGAAAAACAACTGAGGTTGCCTGATATGAAAAGAATAATCCCCGAAATAGAGTTTCTCATTTTCGCATTAAACACAGCAAACTGCTCTCTTTATATCAGGCATTCCAGTTGTATTTCTCCGTGGCCTGATTAAACATCACTAGATGAGGACAATTAACCGTTTTCATGAGTCAGCAAGCGAAACATTTTATAATAAAAGAGAACGAAATGGGGTTGTAAAGAAGTAACATGTTTTTAATTTCAACAACAACTTGTAAGAAGCCGTAAACAAATGCTCTAAGCAGTGCAGTCACTGGAAATCACCATCAGCAGATACAACAAAGACATCGCTTTCCTCGGCGGACATTCAAACTCACGTTTTATTGCGAATATGAGCATGAGCTGAATAATGAATGCTGTATCAGATCACATTTGCACAATGACACACAATGAGCTTTTAACAGGGTAAGCTTTTAACGAAGCAGCTCGTTGTACTATTTTGATTTTAATCTCATTAATACGTTCTATAAATATTTTTTTTTTCCGACTGTGAAGTAAATTCCTGGCTCCAGGCCCATGACTGGACAATACTAAACACCTGTGTGAGAGCTGGCAGGTGTCAAAGATGGTTTTCAGCGTCCACTCAATATCACGGTGACGTGTTTTGATATGCCTTTGTCCACGGAGCAGCGAGGATTTAGGACATTAGCCTCCAAGACTGCATGGAAAATTCCTATAATAGAAACAGTCTGTCTCTTTTCCTCTTCCTCACACGCTCGCGCGCACACGCACACGCTCACACGCGGTCTCTCGGTTCTCTGGAGCTCACACTGCATTACTTCTCTATTATATTTTCTCTCAATCACAGTCATCCTCACAACCTTTGTTGTACATTTTTACATCCACTTACACACATGAGCAAACAAACGACAGGTTTTTGTACTACGTTTAAACACAAATGCACCGAGTGGGACGAGTGCTAGCTGGAAAAGGTATACAAGTATTCTTATAGTTTACAAGCAGATAGTAAATTGATACCGCGGGAGGGTTGAGTCCCTTTATTAAAGCTTCACAGACGGGAATCTCATACCGCTGTGTGGTTGTTGTATTCAAGCAAATCTGACAGCAGTACCTCTCAGAGCACATTGCCAACTCCCTCCTGATGTATAAATACCTACAGCAAATGAAACACTCAAAATAGTGACAGGTGGTTTCCTCCTTTTCCACTGTCCTATGCACAAAAACACACACACTCTTGAAAAGTGTCTGTGTAAGAGTGAAGAGCGTGAAATTAGGCTACAGTCCTCCCAGCTATATGTCCTTGATTCAAGGTGCTGGGGATTTTACTTTACAATTATTTATTTATACCTGCCACTAGAGATTGGTGGCGTGAACATCCTATTTATGGTAGGATTTATTTTTTTTATAATACATGCAGTAATGTTTTTTTTTCTAACCATTAATATATATATATATATATATATATATATATATATATATATATATATATATATATATATATATATATATATATATATATTTATATTTATTTATTTTATTTTTTCTTACGTTTTATTTTTATTTTTTCTGAAACTAGTTCGATCTAGTGAATTGTATACTTTACAATGGCAGGTATATTTAATTTAATTAATTTAATTTCATTAAACTTTGTACAAATGTTCAATATTTTATTTGTAAAGTATTTTTAAGTTTTGTTTTTGTTTTTTTTTAACTGGTTCGATCCAGTGAATTATATACGATTGCATTGTGAATTATATAAAATGACAGATTTGTAATGGATTTATTTAATTTATTTTATTTTGTTTTATTGACTGTGCACATATGCATGTCTGGTAAATTTGTCCGCTCTTGCCAGGAATGTGCTGCACTAATAGGTTGTCCATTAGATGGCAACCCTCAAAGTGGAGCCATTGCTTTCCACGACTAGTCAAAACGATGGAGAAAGACTGAATGGCAGGAGTGACTTTCTTACTGTCACCTGTTGCTGGGATGTTGTATTCTTGTAGGCCAACTCGAACAACAGAATTAGCTTTTTGATTGTTGCAGATAATAACCATCACAAATTCTATTAAGCTGAAGTAGAAGGAAGCGTTAACATTTCCGTGTTTTAAGGCTTATTCCTGCTGAAATCTAATAAGTAGTGAAGTATTGTGATTAGAGATGTTTTTTAATTAGAATTATATTATTAATCTGGAACATTTCTACTTTGACACGCCATAATGTCACCTAGACCTAATTAGTAACGCACGAAACCCTGCACTAGTTTCCCTCAAGCAAAGTTTTGAATTTAAATAGGACCCATTCTTTCTTTTCAACCTATTGACTGGGTTTATTATATAACCCTTGATGCCATTTTTGCAGATGGTTGCATCTCGAAAAGAAGGCCGACTGTGGCTTTCAGCTTTACATGCACACCTTTACTATGGATAGAGGAGAAATGAAATGAAAGGCCAGTGTTAAAATACACCCGTGAATTAATTGCATTACGCTTGACAGCTTTTGCGTATTCATCTATCTATGGCAGCGCAAAGACATTACAGTCCCCTTAACAATGCTCTATGGTGATAATCCAGGCCTACAGATTTTGAAAGCGGGCTACAATGGCACTCGAGACCCCAATTTAGAGCCCTTTTACAGACAGCCTGTGACTCACAGAGATGTTCCTGTCCTTTATTCTTCTGGCATTTTTCACTTCTTTCTCAAGAATACCTCAATGAACCAGCCAGCCTGGAAAAATACAACCAAAACCGATCATGTGCCGATCAGTGAGGAAGACAGAAGTGAAAGGAAGCGAAGGATTCGGCCCCTAAAACAAACTGCTAGCATATAATGCAGAGAAAAGAGGGATAAAAAATGAGGAGGAGGACTTAATCCATTTCAAATGTTTGCTTTCACTAGCCAACTCTATTCTGAACCTTGTATATTCTGCGCGAGGATTTGCTCTCCTCCTTCCTTCGGGATCGCTGGCTTTAAAGGCGTTGGGTATACAGTATGTTTTATGGTGCAAATAACAGAGTCTCTCTGACCAATGATGGTTGAGATTAAGGTGTAAAAAAAGTGCCTGGCTTTGCAAGAACTACAACTTGCTGACGCCTCGTGGGAGATCTATTTGGCACACTTTGCATGGGCGAAGCCAAGGAGCTTCCAGTCGCAGAATAATAGGTAAATAAATCGAGACATAAAGTATGCGGGGAAGGCAGGATGCCGACACGGGCAGTAATGATGGGACCGAGGATAAGCCGTTGAATGTGGCGATCGCTGGAGATGAGATCATAAACTAGAGAAAGACACTGTGGCTATAGGAACGGGGGCCGCAGTGAGGTAGAAAGTGCTGTAAAGAGCTCTTGATATATAATGATGCCATACTTAGGACAAGAGGGATTGCAGAAACATGCCCGAATCGCTTGTCCGGCTGTTTGTCATCTCCACACGTGGAACGCAAGAATCTTTCTACAGCCAAGCCACAGACTTTTCACGGTCCTGCGAAGGCCCTTAGGCACATGCTTTTGGAGGTCACCTGTCCTAATTAGTGCAGTGACGTACCTGTTATGCTACTTTATATGACAAGGACAATTTGGCTTAAGGGTCAATGTCAGGAAGGTATAGTTTTGTTTGGTAATGGTTTGGTAAAAAACTAAAATTCTGTTATTAAAGTGCCCCTCGTATGGATTTTTGGAAATTGGCATGGAGTGCGTAACACAGCTCTAAGTGAATGAAAACATTCTGCAAAGCTTTAAATCCGAAAGGGTATATAGTGTATAAAGTCGTCGAATCTGAATCACTGAAACGGGTCCCAAGCCGTTTCATGTTGTCATCAACATTTGCATATTCCCCGCCTACATGTTGATCTTTTCGTGTTGGTCCGAATGAAAATGCTAATTAATTATTTGACCCTAGGTGCCGCTTTTGGAGCGGTGAAATAGCGATAACGCTGTACTCGCTATTTTAGTGCTGAACTCAGAAGCGCTGCTTTATCAGGCATTGCAGGCATAATGACATGAAAATAAGACCAATCACCACAGATTAGAAAAATAAATCGTTAAGAGAATCTTTTGGATTCTTTTGGATCTTTTTGGAAGAGAGTCATTAAACCTTTCATAACCCATAATAGGGACACTTTAAGTACTCACCTTCATGTCAGTTCAAATCTTCACGACCTTAGTTCATCTTCGGAACGCAAATTAAAATATTTTTGATGAAATCCAAGAGTTTTCTGACCCTGACATGTTCAAGGTAGAACTGTAGTTAAAATAGTGAGAACAATAGTTCCATAATTTTATGTAGCTTTCTGTGTGCAAAGAAAACAAAAAAATTGACTTAATTCAACAACTTCTATTCTTCAGTGTCTGTCTTTGACACGCATTCATGTGAGTGATACTGCTGACACAGGAGACACATTTGTTACACCATTACAGTAAAAAATAAGACACTATAGTATAATAATGCACGAAACATTAATATATGTATTTATACTTTTATACTTTTTACAAAGACATTTATTAAAGTTCTTCACTGTATAGTGCATTTATATTTTGTTAACAAGTTTTTACTATAGTATTGTACATGATATATAGTCTTTTACCCCTAAAATGATCTATGCTCCGAAGGTTCTTGATCATCGTGTTCTTTTTAGAAGTGCATTTAAGCCATTGTACCTTGCATTAAGTCAGATGTTTCAAGGTGAAACAAGTTACTGTATATCAAAATAAAGAAATCAAACATCCGTTATGAAAGATTAGCATAACATTGTACATTTTTTTCTTTTCTTTTCTTTTCTTTTCTTTTCTTTTCCTTTCTCTTCTTCGACAGACTTATCATTTGGCTGCTTTGGTAGGCTAAGATTAGATCACTAATAATATCTATCTAGCGAAAAAGGGGCCCCGGGGCTCTGGTGTTCATCTAGCAGAAGACTCTCTGAAGGCCTGTACAGCTTGTATAGAAACTAAATGGTGCAGGTGTCCCACGTATGGTGTTAGCTGAGAGATCAAGCGCGTACAGAAACCTGGTGTTCAACCTCCTCTGTCAGTCTCAAGCCGCATGGCCCGAGGCTCTGAAGGTCCCAGATGGACCCACCTGGTGCGGCCCATAATCCATTCCTGATCTGAACCTGTCAAAAACAGGTGTGCAGAATGGGACGTTTTAAGGCTTCTTTGGCTTCTGGACAGTAAAGATTTGTATTACCGCTTTCTCTTTTTGGCAGTTATGGAACTTGCTGGAATATTTACATTCACAGTCAATATAATATCAGCTGAGTGAATGCCATGTGACTAATTACAAAATAAAAGTCTCTCACATGCTTTTAAATGAGTTAGAATATAATATAATGAAATATTAGTGCTAAGTATCATCAGTCATCCTTTATTTTTTTTCTAATTTCATTCTGCAGGTGTTATATATGTTACATTAGGATCTTTTTCAGTCAGAAGTCTCTCAGAAAGGTGTGATGCAATCGGGTAGCAACATTCGTACTGTTTTTAGACACTTTCTTAAAGAAAATCTTTACGTAGCTAAAAGGAATTCACAGGTGACAGAATGATCTATCTTCGCTTATGAGGCATGATGCTTTATACTAATCTGTATAAACCTGCAAATCAATTTATTTTAAGCTAAACCAGAACGAGATGAGAAGGTCGAGAAATAACCGGCGTGTCTCTGTGACATTACTTACTCTTTGCTAAGTAACTAACCTCTTTACAAGCAAACAGAAACACTGTATCCAGACAGATCAGAGGAGGAGAACTGTGCGTGTGTGGAAACACAAACACTTCCGTCATTATTAGACAGACTAGTAGCGCTTGTATGTCTTTGATTTGCTTTGCTCATGTCTCTTGCATCAGAGCATCAAAGCAGTGAGAGTTAGACTATTGTTCCTGAAGTTAAACCATGTATTTTATTGCAATTCTAAATAAAGCTGCCAGTCACCATAGTAACTCGCATTAGATAGTGATTTTTATAAGCTTTGCAAAAAGCAATTCGCATACAAAATAAATGATTCAATGAATAGCGCGTCTCCTTTTGAAGCAAAACCATGGTAAGATTAAATCAACTATTTGCTGAGTGGTTTCCCTCAATGTAGTCCTAATTTGTTCCTTAATGTTATTAAGTCAAGTAGTCGTTTAGGTGAAAAGTTTTTAATTGTGACGTTTCTACCCACAATACATGAACATGCGGGTTCTGAATATGTGTTTGTGTCTGCATTTTCCATCAGCAGGCCAGACAATGTTGCTTTAAATACCCTGTAGACAGAGAGACCCCTGTGGATGGTCCCCCCGGGGGCTTCGTCACGACTCCAGAGTTAGTGTCTGGGACTCAGTGGGAATGTGGATCAAAGATGGAGTCAGTCAGTGGTGGCCTGTCCCGCTGCGCTGTATTCACAGGGACTGACGGATAGAGCTCTCTCTGGATCAAATTTATCGACTCCCCTCAGTTTGAGTCCTTGATCGCACGTAGTTACATCTTTGAACACACACCCACTCACTCCTTTCGGGGCCATTCATTGTCTTGTCAGAGAACTGATCTAAAAAAAGATAAGCGATCCATGATATTGATCTTTTTTCATTTATCTGAATCATTTTGGCCAGAGGAATTTAAATGAGGAATCGATGTCTTGCGTGCTGCAACTCACCTGAAGGGCTAAAGTTCGTCTCTTAAAAGAGATCTTAAGACTGCTTTCAGTTATGAACGAGCCTTTTCAGACAAAATCTCCAGGGGTACTGTTACAGAAGAAAAAAAGTTCTCAATTTTATGTGTTGGAAATGGACACCAGAGGTGGATTGACGTGTCAACGGAAGAAATATTGTCCATTTACCAAATTTACTAAACAGTTGCCATGATATACAAAGACAACACTTTTATTACTGTTTTAGTAGTATTGTGATACTGTGTCATTATGGTCATAGTTATAGCTATATCATGCTGTTGCATTTGTGTTACGATACCCTTTAAGGATTTTTAAAGATATAATATAATGCTATTGTTGTTTTATCTCTATTTACAAAATCAGTATCACTATTTAGGGCTTCTGCACACAGACTACAGTATAATACGGAGTACATCATCTATTCAGCAGATGACTGCATATTTTCTGGAAATGAATGAAAACCCACTTCATTAAAGTGGCAGATAATGTACAACCCGACCTCTATCGTAGACTATCTAAACTTACCGACAGTCAACATCCTCCAGCACTCCAGAAAACACAAAAATAATCTCCAGTTACAGCCTTGAGCAGCTCCATTGCAGCCCAATTTAGCCTCTCAGAGCTTAAGCTGTCTTCTCAATGGCCCTCATTTATCAGCATGTTCTCAAATAATTGATCAATTAGTGGCCAACCAGAGCTTGAAACATCACTCAGACGAAACAAGTCGCGTGTCAGGCGGTGAGAGCTAATCTTTAGCACCTCCACAACATCGCTCGAGCGATCTCGAGGCATAGAATAAGTTGCACAAACCTCTGAAAGCGCAACTGCAGGGCCGTAAGCCTCCGGGAATCAGGCTGTCGAAGACTTCATTTCCCATAATCACCCATGAGAGTTGGAGAACAGCAGCCAGTGTTGGTGTAAGCACTGAGTCAGACGTAGAGCAGATGGATGATCCCTCAGTTCACGCTCTGGCAGGCAATCGCCTTCCACCTTCCCCTGGCTCACACCTGTGCTGCGAGCTGCTGTGTATGGTGTTGGATCAGACAAACGCAAGAGTCGCAAATAACCAGCTACACATGAGACATGACTTAATCATTCCTCGGTGTGAAAGAAAAAGAAATATCTGTGCGAGCCAAGAAACTCTTTCATATGAGACAGCTTAAAGTCAGTAAGGTTGAATTTTGTTTGCTAGGTTGAATTGTGCATTTAAAAACATTCTTAATCTGAAAATTATGGTTAAATACTGCAGCTAATAAGGCATTATTTTAGAGTTTTGTTGTAACACAGACTTTTTAATATCATGTCCATATCAATATATACATTAGAACACATTAGGGCTGACACAATCAGTTGCTTTTTAAAATTTTAAAATTTATATATATATATATATATATATATATATATATATATATATATATATATATATATATATATATATATATATATATATATAAACCCACTGACTTTCACTGCAAGAGAAAAAAATCTAAACAAATATTTTGTGTTCAACATATTGTGTTCATTCATTCATTCATTCATTCATTCATTTTTTGTCCAACTTGACATATTAAAATAACTACAACTACAACTGAAATAAAAACTACTTAAAGCCACATAAATAAAAGCTAATAAAAAAGACAAAAACACAGCAACACGTAAATTACAGTATCTAAATTACGCTAAAATATTGTAAATATTATAGAATACCATCAATAATGATGTTACTGTTTAGTTCGCTACTTAGTCTTCATGGCCATCGAACTTAGCATGCGCTACGCATTTTTTGGTGTTCTGACACTGTTCGTTTTAGAGAACCTGAACTTAACATCATCTTTGAAACCACAAAGCGTTGACAGAAGATTGAGAATTCTGGGAATTCTGTCTCCACTGTGAGTTTGGCAATCAAATGACGAGTTCACAGCATGCGGTCTAGTTTAAACTGCCGCCTGGCCTCATAATATTCCCTTAATAAGCCCTGTTAGACTTTACTTGTGACTGCTAAACGACTGCTACTGTAAAACATGCTATTAGTGCTATTATAGACCCCGTCATTACGTGGATTCTAACCAGGTTTTATGGCGAATAAGGAAACAAGTTGGATCTGAGGAAGCACATTCGTTATGTGCTTTCGTTTTAAACGAGTTAAAGGAATAGTTCACCCAAAAATGAAAATCACGCCATATTTTGCGTAACTTGCATCGTACGTCGAGTCAGAAGTCAGCCAAGGTCAGTCAGTCGGTTATTTACGTTATGCTCATATACGTTATACTTTTAAAACTGCTTCAGAGGACATGTGATGACCCCCGAAGGCGTTAGTTTTACTTCGATATAATTGGTTGACGGAGCTTCAAAATAATGGCTGCCGTCCACATTACCAAGCTTGGAAGAGCCAAGATCATTTTTTTTTAAAACTCTGACTGTTCATAAGAAAGCCATATACACCTAGGATGGCTTTGGGGTGAGTAAAATATACCGTAATTGTTATTTTTGGGTTCTAACTATTCCTTTAACTAATAGAGAACATTTAGTAGCATCACCTCAGTGTTACTTTCTACGAGGTTCTCGAAAAACCTGACTTTACAATCAACAAACGCAAAAAGGCTCTGACCTTAAAACAGCTTCTGCTATGAATCATGGGAATTCTGACAGAAAAAAAAACACAAATATAATATAAACTCGGATCTAATTTTATGGTAGACTGAGAGCAAGACCCTACAGGAATGAGTCGCTCATTGGTGAAATGACACTGACATAAATGTAATGATCAGAGTCAGGCTACCATTATAAACACTAACATTTTACATATTTTGTTTCAGGTCACTGATGAGCCTCTTTTTTAGTTTTTTTTTTTTTAAACTCTGAAATTAATTTTCCTTTCCCATCAGTGATTCCTGCCTGTATGTTATCTTAACTCACCATCAGGCAAATCACTGGTATTTGTATAATGAAATTAGTGCTCAGTGATGCATCACCACCAGAAATGTAAAGAAACCAGGAATGCACATTTTCGTGTGGGATGTAGGTCTGGGCTTCATGTGTAAATATTTAAGCATCTTTTGAAAGATCTTTAGATTTTTTTTTTTTTTTTTTTTTTTATTAAATATACTTTATTTAGTACACCAATTAAATTAAATTAAATTAAATTAAACATTATCAATAAACATAATATTAAAAAAATAAGTAATTAATATATTTGTATTTAAGATTAATTAATTAGGGGAAAATTTGAAAAAAAGAAATATGAATAATACTGGCAACACATTATTATTTTTTTTGAAATAAACATTTTTACACTATTTAAAATTTATTTAGACATCTCAAATTTACAATGTACAGAATGATCGATGGATAAATATGGTGCTCTGTTATAGGGACAGTTCGTCTAAAAATGGAAACTGATTTTGTCTTTAATTACTCACTCTTAGGCTGTTCCAGATCCACAGGACCTTTGTTCATCTCGTCTGGAAACACAAATTATTTTGATGAAATCTGATAGCTTTCTGATCCCGCATAGACGGGAAAACTAACCACCATTTTCAAGGCCCCAAAAGGCAGTCAGGACTCTCAAATTTCATAAAAAATATATATTTTAAATTGTGTTTCCAAGATGAACTAAGGTCTTACAGGTTTGGAAGAATACAGGGTGAATAATTAATGACAGAATTTCCTGTTAAGTTTCTATATGTGCAGGGCTTTTATCTCAAATGCTGTCTCTGTCTGTTCACTTATACTGAAAAACAACTGATTCTTTTAACTAAGAACAAATGCGTTTCGCAACACGGTAATACATTTTTCCTTTGCCTCTTAAGAGAATAAAAGAAAAGAAATATCACGGCGTTCTTTAGAGTCCTTCGTAGCGACGCTTTTGGGTGGATTTGAGTCCACTCACCTGGTCAAAGTCCTGTCAAAGCTGTCCTTTCCTCACGTGGACCCAGGCCATGTTTCTGCCGCAAAACAAATGTCTGCCCACTGGACACGAGCTCGTGTTGACTCATGCAAACAAATTCAAACACAAGGTCACAAAGCCATGACAGAAAACATAAGGCACAATGTGCACAGGGTTCCATTTTGTGAATTTCAGAAAAAAAAAAAAAAAAAAATGCACCATGCAGATTATCCTATCAAGGTCCGAATATCTCTCTGCCATAGACATATATAAGCTGCGTTGTGATGTTTGAAACAATGAAAGCGCCCGCTCACTGCAGGACCGAGGCCAGTGTCGCATTTTCGATTATAATTATTACCGGTTGTAAAACACATTACGTAAACAACACCCTGTAAAGAACATTAGTAAATTTCATATCCATATAATAACATTAGTAAACAGAAACCCTTTCGATCGTTCGGCGTCTGTGCTTCTAACGCCACTGTTCGAACGCGCGGCCAAAAGAAGAGAAAGATCTGTGTGAATGCCCAGAAAAAGAGCGTGGGAATGAGAAAAGCAAGATTTGTGAAGAGTTGGACGGATATTTTCCTGTAGCATTATTAGCGCGAAATAGTAAATCCAGAGGGAGGACATCGCATTCTGTCGCTCGGACGGAGGGATGGTGTGGACTGATAGTTCTGCCTCTGTGAGCATCACAATAAGAACAACTGCTTATCCTGCTTTACGCTTTAGTTCTCGTAGCATGGTCTCGTAGCACGGCCTCAGATTTGTTCTTCATTTACAGTCAGAGAACACACACTTATAGGGCGAGATCTTTTCTTGAGAGAAATATTATATGTGAGAAACTTTGAAACGGGAGATTAGAGGGTTCTAGAAGGTCATTGGTATTTATAATAATAATAATAATAATAATTTACAATGTCTAAATGCACATATTTAGCACATGCAATAATAATAATAATAGATCATTCATTATTGAAATACATTATTATTATTATTACAAAATTATTTGACACTTTATATCTCATTCTCAAAGTCTAAAGACATATATATTTCCCAAAAACTTGTGTTAAATAATAATAATAATAATAATAATATGAATTATTATTATTGACAACAACCATTTAAAATGGTTTAAATGACATTTATTCAATATACTTTGGTTCAGTTAAATCTGGAAACATTACGAACATTACTGTTAAAGTAGCTGGTATTTAATATTTTAATAGCGAAGGGTCAATTATGCTTACATTTGGCATAATACGCTTGAAACCGTCAAGCCGACATACAGTAGTCGCAGACTGGCGGTTTGGTGGGGAAATGTTCTCACCCTGTCAGAAATTTGATTATATAACAAGCTTTTTCGGTTGTTGTTTTGTTTCGCTCCTGGGCCATGGCATGATGATTTTTCAAGTCAGCCACACCAACTCCACCAACTGTCAATTAAACTTAATGGCCGTGTTTTTTTGACAGCAAATTATATGGCTGGGGTTGGGCTCAGTAAAAGTGTTTTCATCAGAATTGACTGACTTCCATAATGCTTTGCCGCATGCCGAGCTCAGAGACGAGAGAGCTCTTCATTTCTTTCACTGGACAGCAAAAGTCCCTGAGTGGTTTTTGTCAGTTTCATGGGAGGGAATGGTATGAACCGGCCGCTATCGATAGCAATAATTTACTAGATGTATTGACTGACATATATATATATTTAAACAGACTGTGAGATTGTGTAAGAAATCATAAAGTGCATTACACCATTATATCAGCTATTCCTTTGAAACTCTCCATAAATGTTAGTGGTTTGGTATAGTGTAAGACTTCTGGTTTCTGTGCTTTTACTGACATTAAGAAATCTTTATTTTTAAATTTTGTATAGTTATTTCTATTTGTTCTATTGGTATATATTTAACTTTAAGTTATAAGGTTATATATATATATATATATATATATATATATATATATATATATATATATATATATATATATACACCAATTATATGTAATAAAATTATATAATATATATTTATATATATTTTAATTATTTATTAAATTATCATTTCAAGTACTATTGATTTTGGTTTTTAATGCTAATAATGTTTAATCCTTTTAGTCACTGCACAAGAAGAACTGCTTTATAATTCTACAAAATTTTTTGTTTCTCAGAAAACATGTCAGACCGTTCATTTCATTGTGAGCTATCCCTTTAATAATTGCTACATCCACGTTCAAGTGAGACGGATATGGTTTTGGGAATTTCTTCTTTTTTGATTTTGTTTGGGGTTTTTTCTCCCAGTAGTTGTGTGCTTTTAAATTCCATCTCATTGTTTTCCTCCTCCATTCCTCTATCCCTCTATCACCTCTGTTTGTTTCAAGGACATTCATAGTCAGTAGGCGATCTTGCCGACCAGTATTTCTCATTCTCTCGTTCTATCCGTACCTCCCTCTCTCTTTCAGCCTGCCAAGGTCTGTCTTTATTCATTTTGTCTTAAAGCTTGGACTGTTATTGTCTGATTCTGTTGAATGAGCTTTCAGCATGAGACTCACCACGAGACGCTGCAGCACTGAAGCCCTGCACAGCTAAACAAAGCATCCTACCGCTCTTCCTGCATGCACTGCTCTTTATTAAGACATCTCTGTGAAATACAGCCATACAGCACAGCGGCAGAAAAAAACAACACAAGGACCAGTGAGCGAATTAAAAGAGGGTCTGAGTAACAGCTGAATAACATTCATGTATTATTTAGGTGTGTATACATGTATGTATGTGTGTATCTATTTCTTTTAGTCTTGTCAAACAATTAATTGCAATTAATCAAGTCTTATATATATATATATTGTGTGTGTGTGTGTGTGTGTGGGTGTGTGTGTTTGTAAATGCACACACATGCAGTAGATATTTAAAAAATATTTAACACGTATTTATGTGTATTTATTTAAATGTATACTATTTATAATATAAAAACATAACATATTTTCTTAAATATATCCATGTATGTATACATATTTATATATCATAATTATAATACAATGTGGAAACAATAACTTTTTTTTTTGGATGTGATATTTATATATAACATTTCTTTCTGCCAAAAAAAAATATTCTGAATGAAAAGTTTTTTTTTTTTTTTTTTTTTTTTTTTTTTTTTTTTTTTTTATGAAATATAATTTTGTTTTTGCCTTGATCCATAGACACCATATGGGAATTACTGTATAGAAATATCTTGGCTGCTTAAAATATGGAGAATCTGCCTCGAGGGTAAGCTGTGCCTATATTCCATTTCTTTAAATAATAGACAATAAATAAAACATTTTACTGCTTTTATTATTGTGTATTATCAATAGATTTGGCAGGTATACGACTCTTGTTTGCATATACCGAAGGACTAAGCATTATTTAAAGGTATTCCATCATAAGCAGCTTCCAAAAGTTTGGTTCAGGGGTAATATTATTTTTTTATTTCAGGAGTAATCCATTTTGTTCTTTAGGTCTGAATATTTATTGGGTATTTCAGATGATGGAAAGATCTGTACTGCTCTCCTTATGGCATTTTGACAAAAAGGTTATATATAAACCTCAACAGTGCTCACCTATCGACAAAAAACCTGTAAAATATTATTACAATAAAAAAAATTTTCAATCAGATAAATGCCGCCTTAAAAGTCTAAGACACTTCCGTCAGCAACATAAAAAATTACATTTTAACCTGTGCGCGTCCAACACATAATGCTTCAAATAAGAATGTCAGTTAATGGTCAAAAACAATCAGACATTATGTTTGTATGAAACCATATCTAGGCCTTCCTCTAATCTTGGGACTTATTGTCTAAAACGAGGAAGTTCAATTCAAAATTCAGCATGCACGAGACTTGGAATTGGACTTGGACTTTAAGTGTTTGCCGATTTTCCACACGGGGGCAATTAATAGGACCACGGCATGTTAAAAACGGGGATTCTCTGAAAGTAGTAATTAAGTCAATCAATTGCAAATTGAACAGCTGTTGGGTCATAATTAGCTTTTTCACTGAGCACTTATCCACTAAAAAATGCTAATGTGACAGATTTGGTCACCGCAGACTTCGCCGTGTTCCTCCAGAGACGACTTCTAACCTTTCCTCCTCTGCTTTTCAGTTCCAGCAGTGCTCTTCCGTGTATCAAGCTAAATTAATGTCGTTAAACTCAATTAATCGAGGCGATAAGTGATCTTGCGCACGGCGCCCTTGTTATCCTTTGATACAGACTGACGCTTGAAAATGGCAACGTCTCTGCCTCATTCCTCCAGGCCTCTGTGACGCTTCATCAATGATGCATCGGGTCAGGGATGTATTGACTCACCCGTTGTAAATGTTCACTGCGTCCCGCTGACATCTGAGAATCAAACAGGGGTCCGCGTTCTTGTTGACACCCACCCTGCGATACCAATTTGCGGATGGCTACAGGCTATGATAATATTTGTCAGATCATTTACATGCTGCGGGAGAACGTGGGTGTTTGAGTGACTCGGGCATCGATTTTGTGCTTTTTTTTTTTGTTTCGTAAGCACTTGACCTTCGTTAAAACTTTGATGAGCTATCGTTGATGCGGTCGGCGTGTACGGCATGCGTGCGAGTAATCCCCGTGGCGGTTAATTCGTGTAATCTTAGGTTGCCAGGTTTACCTTGTTTTGTAAAAAAAAAAAAAGGAGTTATAATAACTGTAATGATACGGGTTGCAAAGCAAAACGCCATATGATGATTTAAAGCTGACCTTTCCGTAGGTGACCTTTCGATAAACATGGTCAATACTGGAATGTGGAAAGTAGGAGAACACACACACACACACACACACACACACACAATTTGTTTCTGTGAAATGTGGAGTCTTTCCATAGACTTCTAATACTTTTATACCGACTAAACTGTATTTTCTACCCTATAAACCTATACCTTCAGATAGGTTGCATTGCGTCTTATTTCCACTGTTTTGTGACTTTTTATGCTAATTTAGCTGCTTCCTGCACGTTATGTTGTGTATCGCTGGAGTCTGAAGCAAAGCATGCCGGGAACGTGAAATCTGCCGCAAATCAGTCTGAGTTCTGCTTAATAATCGGTTGCTGAGTTCACATAACTTTTTCTGTTAGCTGCAATGAGCTTTCGGTAACATTTGAGTGAAACGAACTCATTTGATGTAATAAATTTGACCGTAATTGTGGCGGAATTCAATTCGGGAGAATTGGAAACGCTTATAAAAGTTGTTTCACCATTTAAAGCATTGCTTGGCAATTTTATACGTCGATAAAACAGTCACTCGGATGCGCCTGATTGACATCCCGTGAGAAATCATTGGTTTTAAGTGAAAACATTGAGTGTTGGACTTTTTCATTAAGGTGTTCCCAGAGGTGCGCTGAACTCCCTGCTGGGTCTGAGCAGCAGAATGAAGGAATGATTGAAAATATGGTTGTTGGAAATGAAGGGCAAAGTCTTAAGAGGAGAGAGAGAGAGAGAGATGTGTCATGCCGCCTCTTACGGCTGTGACATCCACCGTCAAAGCAGACTCTTTAAAGCAAACCACATCTGACTGGTAATGTAGTCAGTGTTGACATCTGCCATGAGCAACGGGGGCAAAGCGCAAAATGTTTCCTCTGGGGCTGGGCTGGGATTGCGTGGTGGAGACGGGGAATGTTAAAGCGAACGGCTGCGTAAAAAAAAAGAAATAATAATAATAACAAAGCTTTAAAGAAAACCAAAGTCTATCGTATGTTTATAGATAACATACTGTGCAGTTTTTTTCTCCCTGAATGCTGGAGTGTAAACCTCAGCAATCACACATTGAAATGTCTGTCATCATCACAAAATTGTAATGTATTTGAATCGTCTTCAAATGCTGACTATTATTGTGATAGATTTGCTTAACTCTCTGGTGCTGGTGCATTATTATTATTTTTTTTTAATTAATTATTGGAAATATATATATCCAATATATACAAAATATACACACACACACACACACATATATATATATATATATATATATATATATATATATATATATATATATATATATATATATATATATGTATATGTATATGTATATATGTATATGTATATGTATATATATATATATATTTTATTATATATATATATATATATACAGTATAATTATATATATATATAATCTTAATATACAAAATGTATACACTCATAGTTTATTCAAAATCTTTTATTTTCACGATTAAAAATCCTATATTACTCAATTAATTTAGTCACATGCGTGTGCAATTGTATAATTGTACGTTGGCTCTCTTGAATATTGTTGTACCTAAGTGAAAGAATTTCTGAAAGCATTCATGAAAACGACCAGCTGCCTTCCGCGTACAACAATAGTGACAAGATAAATTATTGACTCCGGCTTGGCGAAATGATAAATATCAGATCTTCGGGAAGGAGTGTGTCATTTTAACCACAGTGCGGAAAAGTCGATAAAAGATCAACCCATGGAAGGTCTTCCTGTTTCCTTTGTACACGATTGGCTGTGTAAACAGTGAGGCATATAGAGATGACATTTCCCGAGTCTCTTGTTATCTGTGAACCCGGCGCAGGCCTTGAATCTTCTGTGAGGATTTCAGCTGCCCATTACAGCCTGCTAGCTGTTACTCACACACTGAGTCAGAGCCTGAAACACGCGCGGATACCGACTCGCTCGGCCGAGGCTGACCTTCCCGCACCACCAAATGAATTTATTCCCAGCGTTTACTCATTTGATTCTATTTAAAAGTCAGCCGACATACAAAAGCGTATCAAGTATCAGAATAAAACGCCCTCGTATGAAAGTACCACCATCAGTGGGAGTCTTCCTTTGAATGCTGACCGGTCTGCCGAACAGATCCATTAACATGCTCTAAACACGAGGAAGACTGATGTGCTCTGAGTGAACTCCGTGTTCTTTACACGTGGGTCCGGCGGGAGAGGTCTTGCCCCGGTGCTTGGCTCTGCCAGACTTGACTAGCCGCCTGCTCCAAAGATGATAAGGTTATATTAAGCCGAGGATGCTGTCCGTCTCTTTGACAGCCCTCACTGTCGTCCTCAAAACCCCTGTCAACCCATTCTCGACTGTGTGTGTTCTGTGGTCTGTCAAAATTCCCGAAAGCTGCTGTGTCAGGAACCGATGTGCATTTACGGGCGCTTATTAGCCGGGATGTTATGAAAGCTGGTTTCTACCATGGAATACGTAAATGATAAAGGTGTAACGCTTTGTTTCGATAGTCCACTTTAGACATTGTACTAACAGTAAGTAACTTTGTAACTACTTGTCAACCAGAGTATTAATAGACAGTCTGCTTAATAACTTATTCTGATGGGTCCGCAACGTACTGACTATCAGAAACTTAGCAAATATATGTCGACTTATTCTACTAAGCCAAAACTTGTAGCAGATATGTACAAAGTTACTTATAGTTAGTTAGTGGAACGTCTGAAACGGACCTTTAAAATAGCCTTTCTTCTCTCTGACTTTATATCTCTCATTTCTACCTTTTTTTACTTAAAAATTCGAAGTTCGCATCTCTTTTTTTCTCTCTGTGAATTATGAGTTTACCGAATATCCCGCAATTCCAATTTTCATCTCAGTTCTAAATACGCATCTTGCAATTATACGTTTTTTACTCTCTCTGAAATTGAATCTTGCATTTCCGACATTTTAGCTCATAAATCTGAGTTTACCGTATATCTCAAAATGTGTTTTTTTTACCCATTTTTCCAGTTTTTTTCCCTTTTTTTCCTATGAATTCCGAGATTACGTTTCATAATCATGAGCGTTCTGAGTTTATGACGTATTGTCATTCGCAAAAAAAGGGCATTCTTTCCTCCCTTGTGAATTAAAGTACACTTACTTATTAGGAAAATGATGATAATAATAATAATAATAATAAACATCAAGGTTTTGATAATTTTGACAAACTCTTGTTTGGTTTACACAGAACGACTTGCTTCAGGAAGTTATCCATCGACATGCTAAAGTGAAAAAAGCGTTAAACGCTAGTGATTTTTGACTTGTCACAATCCATCTTCTGAATTTGTTATTATAGCCGTCCCGACATCTTTTGATGGCGCTGGAGACTCAGGACTTCCCTGAAAATGTCACAACCTGCTTGAAGCTCTGCCGCTGACAGTCCCCCCAAATGGCCTGAGCTGTTCTCTTATCTCTACAGCACAGTCCTGCTGTCAGTCAATTTTCATTTTTTATTTATTTATTTTTTTACACTATGGAGTGAGTAGCCTTCAGTTAAATCGTCGAACTTCACAAGGAGAGCCTGTCACTTCCAGTGCCGCACGAGCGAATGCGTCTGTTACGCAATTAAGCGGACTGAATATCTAAATAAAAACGATTTAGTCTGACTCCTAATCCACCGGTGCAGTTTCAATACAGTATCATTTAAAACGAATTTCACATTGCTACCAACCAGAAATAGTACGGACATCAAATGCGAATCGCCGATAATAAAGACACTGCACAGCTGAAAGCGGCTGAAAGGAATTAAAGACTGGATAATGACCCGTGGATTATCGTGCGTGAAGAGAGAATATAGTATTCAGGAAGTTGCCGCAGTCCCCTCGCTCTCATTTCTGCTTGTTCAGGCTCCCATTATGAGCTGAGAAAGATTTCCAATGTGATGCATTCTGGGTTTTAACACAGCTTTCTTCAGTCACTGGAATTCAGACTCATTCCCCGTGTCTCTTAGACAGGAACATTGACCCAGAACTATTAATAATGCATGAAGAGTAAGACAATCCATGTGAGTTGAAGGAGTGCAGGAGAAGGTCTAAATGCCTTGTCAAAAACTCCATATTCTATGGGGCTTTACACTTGTAGGCTACTGCTCCTGCCTTAAAGGGATAGTTATCCCAGAATTCGGCCATCATTTTACCCTGATATTACCCCCTCCTAACAATTTTTTTTAAGATGCATCATATAGTATGTAGTAGATATGTAGTAGCCTTATTTTTGAGGATTACGTACTGTATATAGTTCTATAGATTCAAACAAAGTCTTAAAAGACGGCGTCATTCTTTCAAAAAGCAAATCTATGACGCCTTAAAATTTCTTCCTATATTTACTTTCTCACCGAGCAGCTGTCTTAATCTCAGGGGATGCGAATATCGTCCCGGTTCATAATCAGACCCTCTTTGGCACTGTCTAAGGTTAATATATAGCATTGATATTGTGTAGAGAGTCCGCCCGAGGTGGCGTGAAGTCCACTGCGGAAAAAGCATAATAACTTGAGCCTGGGAACGCGTATCTCAATCAGGAAAACCTAAAATAACACTACAAGCGGCGAACGCAGCAGAATGATGGAATTCCAATTGCTCTTCCTCCACTGCCTGTGGCCAACAAGCAATTTGTTTGCTTTTGCCAAAGGAAGTATCTGATTTACGGCGTTTTTCTACAAAACCCATTAATAAGCTGTCTTATAAGTGTTTGTCTCTTCCAGGGGCAGTGCACACATCGTGAATGGGGCACATATGCATGACCCAGATAACTGTATGGGTATTACAGCAGCTGGTGTTGCTGCCCTGCCTTCAGCTCTCGCTGATATTGCTGACAGATTTAGATTGGATTCACTGCAGACATTCCCCCAGACCAATTTACCAAGCCAGGATCACTTGTATTCTATTTCAGGTAATTTATTGATTTATTCATCTGTATAGCTTTTATTACTGAGGAAACACATCCTGCATTTTGACGCCGATTCCATGCGTGAACATCTTTAATTACCGTTGTTTTTGTTTTATTTATTTCATTTGCTAACATCACATAGTTAATTGTCTTTTTAACCATGGACCATTTTTTTTCGCAATCAAGAAAGAAAGAAAGAGGATCCCTGTCAAATACAAATAACTGGTAAAGTATTGAAAAAGTTACGTAAAATACCCGTTTTGTGCTGAAATGCCATTAGCCAAATGCAGCAGAGCCGTTTAGCAAATTCATCCTTACATCTTTCAGCGAAACGCTGATAATAAAAGGCGCAAATATAACAACGCGTTTGAAACCAATTCCATTTCCAGAGATACTGTATGTACAGTTTTCTTTTAGATGTTTTAGATTCTGTTTTGTTGACAACTCCCTTTACTATTTGTGCTAATCGACCTCTGCAGAAAAGTTCAGTGAGATGGTAGACGTGATAGGTACTTGAAATGATTCCTTGCCAGAGGCAATCATTCCGATCTTAATCTCCACTTCAAGAGATTCTACCCTGAAGGTTAGACGCTATACCACATTGAGCCCGTCACAGCAGCGCTTCACCTGCAGAGGACAATCGCAGAGGACAAAGGGAACTCCGGTGCCCGTTTTAGTCTTCATGTTAATCAAATGGATGAGACATCGGTGAATACCAGCCCGCAGAGGACAGATGTCAGCTTCATTCCTCCTCATTCCCTCGGTCACAATTCCATTTGCAAGTAAATTGGTGTAAGATTAATTAAATAGCTTATCGTTTGCCTGTCCCAGCATTCAAGGGGGAACGGGAAAGAGTCTGAAGAGGCCTTAAACCCAGTAGACTTGGGTTAGAGGAGTTTTCTCAGCAGTGCTGTAAAATGACAGGGATTAGAGAGTATCCTTCACAAAGTACTCCCTTCTTATGGGAACATTTCAACTCAAACATTCTTCCGGCCCTCTATAGGGACATCTTCTGCTGTGGATTAGAAAACTTTTTTTTTCCCACTTCTTGTTTCAGAACTTCTAGATTCTGTCAAATGAGACTGTGAAAGGATCAGCAATTTATGTTCAATGCAATCATGAAGACTACACCATATCTGATATGCAAAGTATGTATAAATATATATATATATATATATATATATATATATATATATACATATATACATACTTTGCATATCAGATATTGCATATATAGTATATATATATATATATATATATATATATATATATATATATATATATATATATATGACATATACACAATCTACTATATACCATGTCATCTTATTATTTGTGTATATTTTTTTAGCAAGTAAAAGGCCTTACTGTATAATTGTAAAAATTGTAGCCTACACATTTTTCTTTCTTTTTCTCCTCTCTTATTTTTTTATAAAGTAAACATACAAATAGCTTCTGTATTTATCATTAGTAATAACTCAAGTTGAACACGCACTTTTTATGTCAGACTTTTTTGCACGAATGCCTACTTATCTATCAATCATCACTGTTTATTTATTAATTAATTTATTTAGCAAAGCAATAAGCGAGCTTTGTGCCAAACTCCCCGACTAAACAGCGTGTTAAAGCATTTTCTGATACATAATGCTTTTAATTAATTACATTCGCGTGGGGAAAAAGAGACAGACGTGTTTTACTTAGCCGATTGACTAATCCAACTGTGAGCTAATTTGAATTCACATTTTATCTAAAAGAGTTAATGTAAATGACTTCAGCATGCAAATAAACTTCTCGCGAATCGGTGTGCACAATACTTGACCTAAAGCAAAACAGGGTGACAATAAGTCCGTTATTAACAGCCTACTTATATGCTTAAATGTCAAACAAGAAACACCTGATGTGTTCAATCGTTTTTAGATTTTAGAATTCATAGAGTAGAACATGCGATGTAAAATGCATTCATCAACTATTGCTTTCTATGATTTCACTATGAAGCTACGATTTCGTCAGTCTATTTCTAAAACTTTCCTTTTGTGATAAATACAATTAAATATGTAATATTTATATATTTATTTATTGATTTTTGTTCGCTTAAAGGAGTATTTCATCCAAAGATTCGCATGTTTTGATTCCCTCACCTAAGAAGATGATTTAGTTTCTTCATTGAAACTGATTCAAATAAATTTTGCATTAAGTCACTTGCTCACCAACAGATCATATATTACACAAATATGCATTTTTTTCTCCTTTACATAATAAATCATTTTTAAATACAGACAACAACTTCTTTTAAAACCAACTCAGTTCACTTGCATTCATGAAAGCTAAAAATGCTGTATAACGCACGCCAAGCCAGCAGTTGGCGATTGTTACTGTTTTCACACATTTGGATAATTTATATGCAGCTGATATCGTTTCAAAAACGTGCATTTTAAAAAACGTGCACACTTTTTTTTTTTAGGTCTTGCTTTAAAATAAAACAGGAACGGATTATTGCAAAAGTTCATTCCTTTTGTTGCAGTACAAAAAAATATTAAACGCATATGGCGTTTTGCTGTTAAAGGACAACAGGGGTCAAAAGGTGAGCAATTTATGTAATTCAAAATTTCCCCGAATCTGTTCCAATGAATGCATAAACTTGTCTGCATCTTGGATTGCCTGAGGGTGAGTAAAATCCCAAATGATTTCAAAAAAGCTTTCACTTGATACAACATTAACCAATTTTCTCTAGATGTCTGTGCAAAAACTTTGTATAAAGGCATTATTTATGAATAATAAATCCTTTCTGTTCGACTGTTCCGTTATCCATTATTTAGTATACATCTCGCAGGGTAAATGTTTATACGATAATGATAAAATGTTATACCAGTCACACCTAATTACGTAAAAGGGTTTGTTTGTTTACAGTTTTATAGGCTCTGCAACCTTTCTATTCGGTAATATTTTCTTTTATATCTTTCCCGGTCCGTGTTCTCTCTCTCACGCGCTTTTTCTCTTCATCTCTTTCCTCTCGTTTACACAGCTCTCTGTAATTCGTAGCTATTTGTGCTGGCCGCCAAAAGGTTGCCTGCCTCTCTGGCAATCAATCTTTTCACATTTTTTTAGCACGTGAGGGGAATGAACAATCATCTTCTTTTGTGGTTTGTGAGAAACAGGGCCTCCTCAGAATTTCATCTCAAACCGCGTCTGCATGTCTTTCTAATCCCGCTGCGTCTTCGGCTTCCTCCTGCTGCAAAGACACGAGTAATACTGCCTCTCTTGTAAAACCCATCCTTGTTCTCCCTGCAAGGGTTTCTGCTGCTAGAATTGAAGACACCATGGGGCAAATTCACTAAACAGTTGCACCATTCTAGTGCATGCTATTTCATTGCAAACACCTGCGTCTTATTCATGAATCAGCCTCGGTACAATTTTACCAGACGCTGTTTCTCCTAGCGCTCAGAACAAACACAGCCTCTTTTATTAGCATATAAAAGATATAGATTTTATGTTAAGCGTTATTTAATTGACCCAATTAATGTTTTATTGTACCACCTGTATAACTATGTTTTAAAGAGATGTTTGTTTACATTGGTTCGCAATGAATCTATCTATCTATTTTAGATATATATAAAATGTGTCCTGGAAGCTAGTGAATTGCAGCATGCATTACTTTTCAACTCTTTTTGGGGGCCTTGCATGATCTGTATGCTTCCTTGAGTGAATCTGTTGCTCGACCAAAACCCCATAACGTTACGAGCCGGCGCCATTCGTTTTCTACCGAATCCCTCCTTTTCATTTCAAAGCGATGCAAGTCTACATTTTCAAAAGACAGTCCAAAACAATACCACAGCTCGCCTCAGTCAGTTCAAAGCTTTGCGGTTGAGCACAGAAGCCTGAGCGTAAAGTAACACGACAGCTGTTCACCAGTGTAGTTTATCTGCGGGATGTTCACCTTTCTCCGCCCACACCATATGGATTGGACTGTCACAGAATTGCGGAGTTGGGATAATGTACTTAGGCGGGAGGGCTGTGGTTATGTGTGTTCGCGCCGAAGCTGCAAATCACTGCAGTGATTGATTCTCCCGTCAGACAATGTAGACTCTCTTTCTCAGCCCGTGTCAGTATGATTTACTCACAGTATAATCCGGGCCTTGAGCTAGTCTGGTCTTTTCCTGCGGCGGCTTCTAGCGCGATCCAGAGAGAACGGATTTCTCTGCTTATACGCCGAGGCGTTTATTGAATTACCGCGAGAACCAAAGCCTGAGCGTCGTATGAAACTTTCTTTGCCCCGTTTAGATGAATCGCGTCGGATGGAGCTGTGAAATAAACAGCCGTCGCCACCCCCCGTGTGCGCATAATAAACGTTAACGTTATTTATTTACAAGACTTGAAACTACAAAAGAGCCGCATTAAAGAACATCAGGGAAATACTGAAGTTATGATTGCATTATCTACAGCTGCGCGTGCGAAATGAGCAGCACTGTGAGCTTTGTAAACTTAGATTCACCTAATGAATCGGAAATCAGAGGGGTGGCGGGCGAAGAGCGTATTGTCGGCATCACGGCAACAGATTGTTTCTTGTTTCACTTCAGTAAAGCTGGGTGCAATTAACAGTGTTTGGATGATCATTCAATTGCGAGACGCAGATGTGCAAATGTGTTTGCTGATGTCACATGCCTGCCTGATAAGGATACTAATATTATAATTTAATGAGCCCGAGAGCATCGGTGCACTCCGTAGCGAAGATTTCTTTAAAAGATTAGTTCATCCCGAAATGAAACTCATTATTCACTTACGATAATCTCTTTTGCTAAAACCTCTCAGGTCACGTTTGCATTTCCGCATTCAAACTCGCCGCATCCGGTACAGACAAGAAATCATTCGTTATGTCACTGATAAAATAACGATTGTTAGAGATGCTGTGTCTAAAGTATTCGTCTGTGACTTTAGCATTATTGCCACATAACAGGATACTCACGGCTTGCATTCTTTCTTTCTTCTTCGTGGAAAGGGTCATCTTGTTCTTAAGTGCCTTTATTATGGATTTATTAAAAATGACCTTTCGTGCAACGTGTAGCACAGCTCTAACATCCTTCAAAGTTTTAAATCTCAAAGTGCGCCGTGTGTAAAGTTACTGTCTCTCAAAAGAAAAAGTTGATTCTGAATCATTGGAAAGAGTCATAAGTAACAAAAAAAAGTATCCCAAGCCGTTTCATGTTGACATCAAAATGAAACATTAGCATATTGCCCGCCCATTTGTTGTTCTGAATGCGACATAATTCTTAACGTAACATAATTTTAAAGTGGTAAAAATAGCGCAAAGCTGCTCACAAACACTGCTTTAAGAAGAACTACTGGACCGTTATCACATGAATGATATCTTGATATTGGTTCGGCAACCTGGTCACTCGTGTTTGTTTCAGATCGACTTGTTCAGGGTAACGAGAGACGATTGCGCTATTGCAGACATATGAGGTAGACGTTAGAAAAAATCTGGCCTCTGTAGGCTTTTTTTTTACTAAGCATCTCTGTTGAGCGGGTCCATGCTTTCCCCTCAAGAGAGGTATTTTAATTGGTCTCTGAAGTTCTCATTACCATAAATTTGACATTTAACTATGCTTTATGATCGTGTTTAGACTACATTTGATGCATTTTTCATAAAAATACACTTTCCAGAAATATAGCCACTAATAAGCCTTGACCAAGTTGCACATAAGTTCAGCACAGCAGTTCACTACATGTCCTTTGGTGCGATGATGTTAATATAATTGTGTGTCATATCCAGCTTATCATCGGTTGATGGCTATAAATCATCGGGAATCCAGTGTAATCTGGATTTTTACTGTAGTTATGCAATCAATCATTTATTTCTGGAATGAAACATTGCATCAACGGCACGGATTGCATCATTTTCTTACGGGCCCTTCGCATTGATATGCAAGCACCTTCACATATCTAAAGAATCAGAATATCCTAGATACATCTGGACTCTTTTCACTCGGGGCTGTAAGCAAACATTTGGTATTGGCCTAGACGCCCCTAGTAACGCCTCGAGCAATCACCCAGAATGCTTTAGCAAATGTTTTAACATCAGAAAAAAAAAAAAACACACAGCCAAGAGGCCGGGGCTCCTCTGTGCCAGCGACTCCAGGATCCCGGTAGTGAGCTGTGCACCAGAAAGCACAGTCACATCGCGCTCCAAATGTTTTCTTCAGAAACTGTACCTCATTAAATCTTGTAATTATTATTCGTCACTTTGAACAGCAATAACTTTTCATCCTAATACTGCAAACTCACCAAACTTTGCATGCATGAAGGGTCTATGGCTAATTGCGTTTTGAGTCATTTGCGGATGGGATGTATGGTTACCTAGCAACTAGTTGGCTCTTATGGTTGCCTATTGCAAACTAATTTGCAATATTCAAAATGTCAGCCACCCTGTTAAATGGGAAGCAAAACTGACAATTCAAAAGATCTGCCGTATATAACAGAAAATAAATAATTTAAAGAGATACACTTAAATGCGAAAATGACTGTAATGCATTTTTTATAAATAAATAATTTACTGAATGTTAGGCAATCATGCTTAATGTGCGTTTTCCCGCTAAACGAACACATCTGCTGGATTCTGTTATTGGTTTTGCTTTAAGTTCGCACATCTATGGCACAATGCATATTGAGTTGATTCATTTTATTATATCTAATTAGCTTTTACAATAGCATTGCGTGTTATATTGTGAACAGCTTGGCTGACTTGTTAAATTAAATCTGTTATTCACAGCAGACTTAAACGAAACTGCCTAATTTAAGGTCTCTATATGGCACTAAAAAGGATGGCTGAGTGTTTTGCAAGCTATTTACCTAATCTGCAGCAGCGACCGCAACTGACTTGTCTCAAATCCAGCTGTTTTAAAGGATAGTTGAAGATTTTGCCATCACGTCTTTCTAAACCTGCATGACTTTCCTTCTACTCTGAAAGATATTGAAGAAGTAGTTGTGTTTATACAATGAAAGTCAATCCAATCTCAGTCCAAAACAGTGCCCCATTCAAAATATATTCATTTGCGTTCCTCAGAGAAAATAAAGTAATTTAGGTTGGGAACAACATTAAGGAGACCTAGGGAAAAAAAAAACGCTGAGATACTATTTCTTGACAATATATCAGTGACAGCTGGTTTTATAACAATTATATAGCATATATATAGCATTTACAGAATATCTTCATTGGATATTTTTTTTAAGTAGGCTAATTTTCTAGCTGCCCTAGAGTTAAACAGATGAGTTATACTGTGTTTGAATGAATTCAGCCCATCTCTGGATCTGGATAGCACTTTTAGCTGTAGCTTAGCATAGATCAGTTAATCTGATTGAACCGTTAGCATCACGTTCAAAAATGACCAAAGAGTTTTGATATGTTTTCTATTTAAAACCTGACTCTTCTACAGCTACGTCCTGCACTACGACCAATCGAAAATGAAAAGTTGTGATTTTCTATAGGCTGATATGGCTAGGAACTACATTCTCATTCGGCGCATATCATTGCGCCTTCCGCAGCCATGGTTACGGCAACAAAGTTCCTTGATTATTACACCGTTCATCTTCTGTCTGTCTTAATACCTCTTATCAGCGCATGCATGTGCAAACCTGGCTAATAATTAGTATTTAGTTGTGCCCATAGTTGCTATTTCCTCTATTTCCTCTGGTCAAATATTCATTCCAGTCACACACTTGGCCTTTCATCAGATGTGAAATTTTCAGGTTGATTATGCTGCAATTCCTCAAGACCTGCAACCCTTCTTGCTTCAATACCCAGACCGGCGTCTGGCAATGGGAAAGTGGCTCAGTTCCTTTTTCGTAGCATCCGCTACGCACCGACATTGGACTTCAAAGTTTCCCCTGCGGTGGAGCGCCTCAAGGAGAAGCACATTTGTTGCAGCCGGGCACTGTTGCATTTTCTTATCGTCTGTTCACTTCATGCGCAATGCCTTGGGGCCGTGGCGCATAAATTGACCGTTGTTCGGTCACTTTGAACTTCTTGCCAACTTAGCACTTAGCAGGCGTGCTAGTTTCTCTGAGGCCATAAGAGCATGCCCTGTCTTAACAGACTTGTTTGAGGTGGCTGGTTGAGCAAGCAGGAGAATCTCGTGTTGTTCCTTTGTGTCCTCTTGAGGCAGATATTTTATAATTCTATTAGCTCTGCTTTGCTCACAGCTATAAAAGTCTATCCTCAGCCAACACTTTAAACAAGAGAATTACATCTGAAGGCCCTCTGTTTATTCATGTTTAAAACGGAACACATTCTCTCACCCAAGGATAAGGTGTATATGAAATATTCAGGAGGACAAAGGAGCGATTCACCCTTCCAGTGTGAATCTACTGCACTGGGCCGCAGCTTTGAACAATTTGCTGTTTGCTGGCTGAAACCAAGGATAGGCGTTAAAGGTCGTCAAAGAGATTTTACAAATGAATCTCACAAATTACCTTCGGTGCACCTCGGGTTTCCTTTTTAGGTTCTGTAATCCAGGAAGAGGTCATGTGTCGTTTTGTAGATGTGTGTATGGAGGAACTCACTTGTGTAAGCATGCTTAATTTGTACCGTCTATTTGCATAATGAGCTTAGTACTCGCTTTAATGTGAAAATCCTCACAAAAGGAATGTTTCCAGTGAGATATGTATGGCGTGCTCTAGTGATGTTTCATGCCAAGACAAGAACATGCATTTAAAAATAGCTGTTTTATATATATATATATATATATATATATATATATATATATATATATATGTGTGTGTATATGTGTATATGTGTGAGTTCGTGTTCTATTTTTGAACATTTTTGCTACTATAAAAAGTCTATGCAGCTGTAACCTTGAAGAGTTCTCTCTGCCTGATCTAACCTTTAAAAATGACTTCTGTTGTAGACTAATGTGAGCCAGTCATAGTGAACAACAGTTTTATTCACCAGAGGTTAAATGGGCTGGAACGGTTCAGAATGACATTTCAACTCCTTTGAAAAGAGAGAAAGGAGAGAGAGAGAGAGAGTGAGAGTGAGTACTGGAAGTTTGTTTGGCAATGTATTTTTGTATGCTTTAGTGCAGTTTTTGTTTAGGACATGGATTTTGTTACAATTAAATCTATTGTTCTCCCAAAAATGAAAATTACCCCATGTTTTACTCACCCTGAAGCCATCCTAGGTGCATATGTCTTTCTTCTATCAAACGTACACAGTCAAAAAAAAGTAAGCTGCAATTATAATGTAAATAACCGACTTGTGTTATTTTCCGTGAGAACTCTTGGCTCAGAAGTCAGTCAAGAAGCCGATACATTTTTTTAAAAACTGATGGGGTAATTTTTATTTTTTGGTGAACTGTTCCTTTAAGTGAGTGTACTACCACAAAATATGCATGTACACTGTTTACCTCTGTAAAAAAATTCATCTCTCTTCTGAATAAGGCAACATAAGCAATTTAGCAATAATAAATCACAACAAGAATATTCAGCATAGTTTATTATAGTATTCAGTATAGTTATTTACATAATAAATATATTAAATAATACAATAAGTAATATAATATAAGCAATATTACATTTACATAATGTTCATGTAAAGAACAAAGCATTGATGGATGATAACATCACATGGCTCACGAGACAAGTTGTCATGAACTTAGTCCATGGACTTTAATTCACTCACCACCAGATCACTCTCCCATTATTACACGCAGAATGTTGCAACCCTCAACCTGGACTGCGTTTCCCATCAGCCCTGACTCTGATTGCGCTCGCACAGCTGTCACAAATCTCACCCTCACCTGAATCACATTACACACAGTATTTAAGTTGGACTCAGACCCTGTTCTAATCGGCAAGTATTGTAAGCGTTTATACCTCTACTAGAGATGAGTTACCAAATCCGCTGTTTTCCTGCAGAATTGGGTTTTTGATGTCCATGAGTTGAAACAACCCCAAATAATGTGATATTTAGCCCATGGAATGCAACTTTTACCACTAAAACTACACACATATAAAATATACAGTATATTATCCCACCGGAATGCAATTTTTACCTTTAACCCCCACCTATTTTGGGCTAGTTTTGAGTAGCAATTAGGAGGATTTGCTGCAAAAACCTGGCAACCCTATTTCGTACCCATTCGCTCAATATCAGCTGTGTACTGTATATACACTGGAAAATGATTAAACACTGCAGCCGTATTAATTATGCATATGGAATATGCAGAGGGCAGACTGAATGTACTTAAGGAGGAATTGCTTGCAGGCTTTAAGTAAGTGCAAATAATATTTATTCATTCAATTATCTCGACAAGAAATCAAGCACAGTCGATACCGGGACACATGTTTATTTGTTTTCCCACCTTTTTTCCCTAGCGGATGTATTTAAATTGCACTAAGTAGAAATTTCAACATAATTGTGATGGGAGAACGTTTCGGGAACGATTGATTTAGTTCGGTTTATCTGCCCGAGCGACGGCTTACTCATCAGTCACGAGCAAATCAAAGTTCATCGAATTCTGCTTTAACAAGGTCCTCGAATTAAAAATAACTCAATGCGCTTCAAGTGCGATCGCACGTCAAGATCATTATCGGCCTGCCCACTCTGCCTTATCACTGGAGGAACAATAATCTCATTTCATCACAAACATGTGCACAGCGTACTAAAGAGTGTGGATTATTATTCACTGCGCGTGGTTTTCTCAGCTATATTCATAGATTGCTAAATTATATGCACAGACTGCTTTAACGGTTGTAGACTTTTCCACAATGAAATTAAGTGAGCTCAGTTATTCAAAGAATTCAAAGAGGCAGTTCTACCGTAAAAAACTGCAGTGTGTTGTGACTGCTTGTAATTACATTAAAATATATAGATGCTCCTTGCTTGTACATAAACTCATGTGTGAATAATCTTGATATTAGTATTGTTTTGAACATTAAATGCACAATAAACGTAGGCTACGTGCCAATAAACGCAACATAATGAAATGCAAACCTAACAAACTGTATATGACGTTGCATTACAAAAACCTAAAGAGCATAACCGATCGATAATAATCGTTTAAATTAAAGGTCCACTTTTTTTTAGGTGTCGACGAATATACATAACACCAATCGATATTTAAGATGTTAACGAGCGAACGTCGTCATCGTTTGTCCACAGATTATCTGACATGCTGCAAGCGGCGCCGTGTTTGCCGATAAGCTCATTAGATGTAAGCGTTTGTGCAAATAGTTTTTTTTTGTGCAAGTATTAGAACACATTGGGAAAGGCAGCACGCACTCTGATCTCCTTTTACACTACAAGAAAATGTAAAAAGTGCCAATTTGGTAAACAAGGTTTTCATGTTATGGCATTCGATCAAGTACAATAGACAACGCTGTGTCGGAGTGGCCTACTGGTGTTTCACTGCTGCCAACAAAACGCATGTGGGAGAGCAAGAAAAACACTGAATGGGTGTAAATCTCTTTTTAAGTCTCAAGCATACACACTTCAGCAACAATCAACTTTGGAATGCGTCCAAAAATAGCTAGCTAAATAAATAAATAACAAACACGTAGATAACGACGGCTCTCAAAAATAGCATAAGAACACAAGCAGAGCATTCGTGGAAACATGTCGAGTGAAAGCGTTTCGCGCCTCGTAGCCGGTCGGTTGCGAATGTATTCCCAAGCAACTTGATGGATGAAGATAAGAGTCCTCGTACGGTTGCTTCAAATTACTACAAACCAGCAACAGATGGTGGAGGGCAGAAAGTGAAAGTACAGTTAATTACGCAAGCGGCGTTGAGCTCTGCGCGACAACAAATGTCGAAAAGCAGATCTGTTCAAGGTCAGAGCGTCGGCGGTTAGGTAAAGGATAACGCGTCTCGAACCGACCCTGACAGGGCGATCTGGACCCCTACACCAAGCCCGGGGGGGGGTCTTCTGTCACCCGCAGATTAATTGTGCAGTTTTGCGGGTTTTGTTATATTAAAAAATGCAGATTTAATGAACTGTTTCGCTGTTGCTGATTTGCGACGTGATGGCTGCATCGGCTAAATAAATTAAATCAGAGCTGAGGGGCGTTTATACGATAAAGAACACATTAAAAAGACTGATATTGTGAAAAACGGCAAGAACAACAAAACAATACAAATTCACAATTGCAGTAAAAATTATGATTTCTTAAAAAAACATTCTGATATACAGATTTTCTGTTTATTATTATATATTTTTTAATTATTATTATTATTATTATTAGTAGTAGCATTTTAAGTTATTAGTATTCAGTATTTAAGTTAACCATCAACAAATATTTATTTAAAATAAATATTAATAAATAATACACATATTTGCAGAATAACAGTGTATATAAAGTGCATATAAATATAAATAAATATATATATATATATATATATATATATATATATATTAAAAAATAGATAAATAATTACATAATAAATCTATACCCAATTTTTTTAAATTGTAGTCTATATGCATAGAGATACTTACATTTACCTATTTTACAAATAAATCACGTGTTTGCCGTTTTTATCGTGATTCTGACCGTGTAATTGGTCTTCCCATTATTTCCCGACCCTGCATTAGCTCAATCCGAAAACCAATGATATACATCCCCCCCCTCGAAAAGCCTGTTGACACTGGAGTTAATGAGTGCACTTGCGGGATGTCTTCGATTAATTAATACGCTCGCGCAATAATTGCGCCTCCTCTAAACCCCACATGAATAAGGTATTATAAATAACGCTCAGCCTTGGAACCTCCACGTGAAGTTCTTCACGCTCTCATTATCAACAAAGCAAATGTTCGCAGCGAGACGATGATGATTCAGAGCCGGTGAATATTTCCTGCAGGTTGACGGTCACGCACCGCTCGCTTTGATGTCCCATTGAGGGGCTTTAAAAAATGCGCCGCGAAGCTGCTGTTAAACACAGATATTCTCATATTTCCTTGTCGAAGCGGAGCGAACACCTAGCCGATGATTAAAGGTGATCTTTACCCTACACCTCTTAAACCGGGCTTTGTTCCCCCCACCCTCTTCAATAGCAGGTAGCGCCATCGCACACAGAAGTGCAAACATCCGCACACAGCCAATAGTCTGAATCAATAATGGAGATTTAATTAAAGGGCTATGGAGCGCAGGCCACACCTCTGCAGCACCGAGAATCAGCTTTTATCCCACTGGAAGTGCTCACACATAAATGCATGCTCCCGCATTCAGACTCTTTTTGGGTGTGAATGGGATTTCGTTTACAGGTCTACATCCTTTCAGAATCCGTCACATTAACTCAAGCACGGACGGGTTAGCTTTAAAGCCATCACACTGACATTTAATATTCCCTGAGAAAGCGTGAACTGATGAAATGTATAAAGTAGCAGTTCGGCCAAAAAAAAAAAAATATATATATATATATTTATGTTGTTCAAAGTCTGCATGACATAAAACAGAAAGACAACAATAAACAAAGGAAAAACAAAAGTTACAACTTGACTTTATACTTATATTTTGTTAAAATCCTGATGCTATTCTCTCCCTCTTAACGCATATTTTCATTTTGCGTTGCACTTTAGCTATTATTAAGTATTTTAATATCTGAAAATCTATTTATTCGTATCTGACAATACATACACTGAAAATAGTAACTCTCTGAACCTCTTTCATCTGAGCTTTGCTCTTTTATCTTTCAGTGGGTTCTGCTGTAGCTGCAGTACATTTAAAGACGTGACCCTATTTATGCTATTCTTGCCTTATTGCACGGTACATCAAGCGTCTTAAAATGAGCAGAGTTCATCTTTAACACCATTTTGTTATTCTATTGACCGGGTCTGGTCAGTTTTTCGTCATTTCGAACTACAGTACGTTATTTACGAAACGTCAAGTCATTGGTTTTAGATATAAATGCATGTTGTCTCACCCGCCTTGTGAGTTCAGATGTCATTCAGATGTCCGTCTTTTCTACATTAACAGCGTTCCTCAGTTGCATGTATGGCATTGTGGCGAAGGTTACATCACAGCAACCACTGTAACTAAAAACACCAGATATTGATTACTGTCTGAACAAACAGAACCGATTTCATCAAGTAGTCAGATTTAAAAACCAAATCGGATTTGTGTGCACGCAGTGTGAACAAAGCTTTAGTACAACTGCTATTGTTAATGGCATTGTGCTCCAGCTGATTAAATATAATGCCTCCCTCTTTGCTCTGTTTATGAGCTGCAGAAAAATTGGACTGCTGCGTGGAATCTAATTAGGTCGCTAATTGGTAAATGGGGTCCATATAGATAGGCCTTGCATTAAAAGGTATATTACCCGGATGACTTGGCTAATTGCATCAGTCAAAGCTGCAGTAGTCAGAGTCCTGTTCCAGTCTTATCAGAGATGTTCGTGCTTTTTCTGCGTCCGCCATTTTTAGGGATTCTTACACTAAAAATGGGCCGTTGTACAAAATGATGCAGTCGTGTCATGTATTGAAATGCCTTGAACATTTTGCTGACGCGAACTCAACAAGAGTCGTTGTTTTTCATGTTCAAATAGTTTCTGTATTGGTCGTGTGCATACTTTAATTACCAATTATTTCCTTATATGCTTTTAACTTCTTTACATGTAATACAAATATCCATTGCTATTTCCACTGTTCTTTTCAACTCTTTATCTATGTCTCTAGGTTGAAATCCTTCCTAAATGATGCCCGTGTGTTGATTTTCCAGGAGAAAAGTCTTGATCACCAGCAGCTCCCTGGATACTGTGATCTCGGTGAGAGAACAGCACTGAACTGCAGGTAGCGTGTCGATTAGACACTAATTACAGCCTTCTAGTAACTGTCAAGAGATCTTATAATCTCAGCTTCAAAACAAGCATAACAGCCATGATTTTTCAAGCATGATAGCTTAAATATACCTAGCAGAGGCTGACAAGCTAATTAAATGGATTTGGAGAGGTGAGAGGTGTATGCGTGTTTTTATGTGTTCACATATGTTGGAGTGTGACTGCTAGTAGACAAGGTTAGTCTCATCCAGACGGCACGCCCAGGACCGCCCACTGATCATTCACAGACCATCTGATTCATACACAACCTCAAAGCACTTGTGAAAATCGTGAGCTTCAATCAAAGTGTCCAACTGTGAATTGGAATATACAGGTTTTTATGTTTTGGGATATTACGTTTAAAAGTAGTGCTGTTAATTGATTTATAAATTCAATTCAATTTCTCCTTGAGCCTTATATTCATCAAATGCTTTGCAACCGACCGATCCACCGGAGGAACCTCCGAATGCCCACATGCTGCACCGCCATCAAGGGTGGTGAAGGAGGAGAGCCACCAGAACAGTTTCTAGCAGTGAACGGTACCGTCCATGTTCCAGTGAGCTCTTCATGCACATCCAGGCTCGGCAAGCATAGCCACCATTTTAAAGATCCTATTCAGTATGGTCAAACGCCTGGTAGACGCCGAGCCAGCCGGATCTCCAGAAATGTCTGACTCACCTTCGGATGCAGCGATTGACATCTGATCATCGGGGGAGCCACAGAGGAGACAGCTGATACCCCATGTGAGGGTCCGGACTCCACTGGTCGCAGAGCTCAAACCGTCCCGAAATGGACCTCACAGACACAAAGCTCCGCCCCCTTTCAATGTGACAGAGCCTGGCCCGCAACTCCGAGATGACCACCTTCCCGTAAGGAGAAGATGACTTATCCACAACCGCCACCTCACCATCACCTAACGACAGGTAACGACCGCATCCAGAAACACACGGGGGTATACGTCGCCTGAAGCAAGACCCACGCTGTCTTCCAAGACGCAATGTCGAGATTGCCAGATGCAACGTCATCTTAAAAAGATGCACCTGTGAGTGCTTATTTGGTAAAAAAATCTCTTTTAGTGCTGAGACAAACAAGAGACGGCCGATTGCACACAACGGGGGGAGGCGGTGCAACCTGATGTGGCAACATCTGGAACGTCCTCGGCTGAAAACGCCGTACTGCCAGTTACTCTTAGAAAGGGAGCAGAACATGTTACGCTCGGCTCTGAAGCGAAAACTTGGCTTGTTTTAATACACTCAAAATAGATTGGTCTCTTGAAGAGAGATCCCAATTCGTCGGTCATATCCTACGTGACTCGGAGAGATCGACTGAAAGGGAACACATAACATCAGCTTTACCGTCACAAGAATAACTGACACTTTAAGTGCATATTCAAACAGAAAACAATATTAACAATACCAATATAACAATATCAATGTTTTAACCTCATTTTATTCACAAAATAAAAAAATCAGTGAAAAATGCATGAAGCTTTCTAGTCTAAGGGTCAACTACTGTCAACCAGCATACTTCCGAACTACCTGCAGTCTGTTCACTGATCACCTCATGCATATTGGCCAAGAATCTAGCGCACTTTAATCTGATTGGCTGAATATACACCTCTTCCTGGAGTGCACAGGCATTTTTTATCAATCCGTCTGGAAAGGCATGTTTACATGGTCCAGGGTTGATGCAACAAGCACTTCTGAAGATGAAATACGCACTACTTTCAGATGTTTGTGACATACACAAACTGTACACATGGTTTTCTTATTTATGACTGTCTGTGTGCATTGATTTTGGATATGCAGAAAGTGAGTGCTGTACACATTTTCTTCTTTTTTGTGTGTTCTACTGTTTATAAAGATGTTCTTTTTATATTTACCATTTTGGGTCCGAGGTGATTTTGGGGCCCTTGAGATGTTTTTGCACGCCCTGACATTTGCGCTTATAACACACTATCGGTCAACAATTTTATGTTTTTGGTGAAATGGTGGTGAGTTTGCGTTATTTGATTTCTATTTATTTAGATTTGTGTTATTTAGGAAAACGTATGCTTATTAGATTAAACGTAAGCATGAAACTACATTCCTAACATACTAATTAGCAAATTGTATGAAAACATGATATGAATTTTCCACCAAAAAATTACCTCAGTCATGAATGATTCAGGGTACCTTGAAAACTATCACCAAAAGCACATTACCACGCGACACGAGGGAATTAAATCGTACCACTCATGTGAGCAATGAAATGTCCCAAAGCTCTGTTCTTAGGATCATGCTGTAATACAAAAAGCTCCTCTACCTCCTTCTTCTTGGTTCCTTCAGTAGATGGATAGCGCTTTGGCTTCATTAGCCGGGCGTCCTGCTGTGTGGAGGCTGCTGCTGGTGTTCCTCTCTTACTTATACGGGTTATCTGAAAGTGTACCTCAGAGAATAAAACAAGCCAAGTAGCTAAGTGTGTGTCCTGCCATCATGTCATTATCTCTTTAAAACTAATGGTAGAAGAGATCAGTCAGGAAGGTGCTCATTACGGCTTTATTGTCTAATTATTTTTTTTATTGTACAGTGAAATTCTTAGCTTCTTGGTTATTGTTTGATATATTTATTTTGGTTTTTAGCTCATTTGAAACCCTTCATAATCTAGGCCATTCTTTCTCTTGATTTGTTTAAAAGTGTTTTCATTTGTTTTTTTTATTCAGTTTAATGTTAGGTACAGTGTAATCTTGTCATCATCAGGATGCCAAGTATTTTTATTTTTTATTTGCTTATTATCATTTTTGCTTTATATTGATAGAAAAAAGATAGAAAAGCATTTTCACTGACACTTACAAGCAAAATGAAACTGGAATAGAAATAAAATAAATTTAATTAATAACATATTTAATTAATTAAACCCTTTTCATGTCATCTGACCGTTATTGATAAAGAGGTCAGATGATCAGGGGGTTTTTTTTATTAGGTTTGAAATCCCAGATATTACTTATGGATTACAAGAAAGACATTTTTTTAGTACAGGTCCACCAGAAACATGTCAATTAGAAGTATGAACTGCCACAGGAAACCCTGCATGCAGAAAAAAAGGGCTGCTAAAAGAAGCACCTTTCCTCTTTCTGCAGCCTTGCAGCCTTCTCCACTCCATACAGTATGTGTGATCCCATCAAACCCAGAGAGACATAGAGAGAGAGAAAGAGAGAGAGAGATCCGTTCCAGGTTGTACCCCATCTCACCTTCCACCCTTTAGGGAATATTAAGAATTCTTTGTGTTTGTATGTTTCTCTGCTCAGTGCCACAGAGAAAACTTATGCTCTCTTTCTTTTCCAGTGACCTAGATTTCAGGGAGCGTCTCTGTCTGGAAGATCCAGAGATCTCTGACTGCATATACAAAGTATATGCACTCATGGTTTATTTATTACATTCATTATGAATGACCGTCCCGTGTGATTCATCGGTCATAGGTCTCCTGACATGGTGCTGTTTTGTGAGGGGGTCTGTATAGAGTCTTTTGTGTGTTTTAGGCTGCACAGCAGTATCAGTCGTAGGTTATATTGCGGGCTACTGGCTAATATTATGAACCTCATTATCATCAGCATTAGAATTAGCATAATTGGACTAAAGCATATGGTGCGAGCGCTTCAAGCTCTTACCTTTCATCAATTCTCCCTGAGTTAACAGAAATACAGTCAGGTTTTCACATGCACCTATTTCCTGCTGCTGTGTAATCAGAATGTACTTGGACAGGATAATTGATTATTTACGTTGACTAGGTTTTCTTGTCATTATTACAGTTTTATTAATAAAATCAAAGGAGAACACAGAGCTTTTCTATTTTGCTAGTTGGTAATATGTAATGGCCAACAAAGCACAGAATTTTTTTGAGCCATTAGGAAGCATATTTCAGTTACGAAAATTTCGTTTTTTTATTGGAGTGGGGCCATGAAATGGACATACATCTGATTTTGGTAGACAAAACTATGGCCTTCCCCTAAAAGTTGAGTAATCGTTAATCGACCAGACAAGGCATTGTTGACCAAATTTTTATTAGTCAAAAAAAACTAAACAAAATGGAGTCTGTGACTAATAGATCACTAACAACTAGTCTATGGTAATACAATACATTTGTACATCAACCTAAAAATATGTAAACATATTACTTATGTATATTTTTGTTCTCTTACAATAAAAAAACAAAATGAAATAAATAATGAAAAAGCAAACAGGATGTATTCAGTTTTCTGCCATAGTCAAAACACTGTATATATCTTACAGACATTAAAACTATATCTATAGGGAGTGAATTTTCTACTTCCAAATGAACCAGTTCATGGAAAACAAATATTCTCAGACTGTGTAATCCATATGAAACATACAGGCGCATTACTAGTGAAGAGATGACGAGTCGCTGACTTCAAAGAAAGCATTAGTTTATCAAAATATAATTTTAATGCAGTCTCTTTACTGTTTTTCACAGACGCATTCATAATAATTACTTCTGCGGTGAGCTGTGGCAAGCTTTATGCGTGTGCTTGAGCGCTTTTTAGGCTATAAGTAAATAAAGGCTCATTGTAATGATTTGAATGGGTTATTAAAAAACATATTAGTCGACTAGTGCTTAAAATGAATGACTACTGGTCGACCAAAAAAAGTCATTGGTCAAAGGCAACCTCGGACAAAATCAAGGTAGACACTACTGCTGCTGAGAAAATTTGTTTGAAAATTTGTTCAGCTTAGTTAAAATAACATACATAATAAAGTATAATAAATTTTTGAAGACCCAAAAAGGTGGAGCTGGGGAAGAATATTCATGTCATACTGCAGGACAATCAGCAGATAGAGAACAATAGTAAAGGGTTAAATGGATTATAATGCCTGATTGGCTGCTGCAATAGAGTTATAAGAACCAATGAGCACTCAAATTAAATTTCATGACTGAACTATGGATATTCAGAAACAATGGCAGAATTTGTTTACATTTGTCAAAACACGGTGAAAAACGTCTTCACGTTACGTATTCAACCATGGTTCCTTGAAGGAACGCCAGCGCTATGGGGAATGCCTTTCAGCTTGACAGCTCTGAATCGTGTGTAGCATAAAACCAATGAAATGGCGTTACATCATAGGCAGGTGACGTCATTGGCCAGAAAGCATAAAAGCATGTTGAATGCTGCTGGCTTTAGCTTCTGTCATGAAGTGAGAGAGGGCAGGTATGTTGAAAGTGTGGTTACGAGACACATACGTAACCTGGAGACGTTCCTCTTCAGGAATTGGAGCCACGACATTATAGGAAAAGAGATGCGGCCGCAATCCATGTGCTTTTATGCTTCCTGGCCAATGATGCCTATGACGTCCCACCATTTGATTGGTTTTATGCTACACACGATTCAGAGCTTCACGATGGAAGGTGTTTCCCATAGCATTGTCGATGCGGCTCGAGTTCCTGAAGAGGAACACTTTATTTCGATAGTCTAGACAATCTACTAACAGTAGGTAAACTACATGTCAACTGGCCTGCTAACGCCCCACCTGCTAGTCCAGAGTCGGCTAGCTTCATGTCTACCAAGCCAGAGCCTGCTCAAATCATGCCTGCTGCTCAAGAGATTCTTAACAAGATGGCTATCATTCAAGATCTCCATTGCATGATGGCTGCCACTCTTTCAGAAGTGAAGAGTTTCGCTTGTGCTATAGACTGATTGCCGGTGTGGAGGATCCACCTTTGATGTTGGTGCGTGCAGATGACCATCTTGAGTGTTTGGGCTGCACACTGCACTCCTGAGGCGTCTCTTTTCCATGAGTCTGTTGCTCCACAACGGATTATTTTTAATTATTTATTATTACTCGATTATTTTTAAAAGACTAGGTTTTGTCACAGACTGGAAAAAATAAAATAAAATAAAATAATATAAATAATTGCTAAAAAAGTGAAATAATTAAATCTAATGTTTATGTATGTAAAATCTAAAAAGTTATGTAAGTTTGTTTACTGCATAAAGAAAATGTAATGTACTAAATTAGCTAAATATTTAAGTACATTATATAATGTACTAAACATTTCAAAAATATTTTAGAATTTAAAATTACTTTTAAAATCAATGTCATACATAATTTGACTTTTTGTAGCACTATTATTTCTAAATAACATTGCATCTATCTTGTCGTCTGTCTACAAAATAAAATGATCTGATTACAAAATATTGTAGTAAAAATTTAATATAACACTTGACACAACCCACTAGTAGGAGGAGCCCACTAAAATAATTTAAAGTATGATTTCATTGCAAACCATTGTCTAAAATCAAAAGTGTTTAAACTTTTAAAAGGAATATAATTTAGATAATTACTAAAATATGCAAGAGTAAAAAAGGCAAATAAATAGTGACAAGCGTCCCCCCTAGGAGGATGCTGACTGATAACAGGTAAAAAGATAAGAAAAGAAAAAAAAAATAACTTTTGAAAGGTAGAGTATTCCTCTCCATACTTCACCAGATCTGCAGCTTTCTGGAATTCACAATAAATATCTAGACCAAAGTCCAAATTTCCATATTGCAAAGGTCAGTGTTATAAATAATGTACAGTGCTGAAGAGACAGACATCAAATGTTTTTAGAACTCCAAGGGAATCGGTCACTCAAAGTCATTTTCAAGAAGAGAGAGAGAGAGAGAGAGAGCAGAAAGCACAAGGTGAGGCCATTTCTGTGAAATCTGTGAAATACTTTTACAATTATAAAACATATGTGGTCTTATGAATAAAAAAATAAATTTGCCTTAATCTTGTAGATGAATGTGTCTTAATCACATTCATCTACAAGATGGATTTTATATTTTGTTGCGTAAAGCAATTACGGACTGATGTCTGTGATGCAGGCTTGACTTTTCATGTGAAATGTTAATGAGAAATAAAAGTCAATTTATTTTAAATTATCATCCTGACACATTTTATACATGCTTTCCATTATGCTGCATTACTTATGTTTGCTTTTCTTCTGCACATACATCTGCTTGCATGTTATATTCGGATCAACCGCGGCCACAGAACTGTGCATAATGTGTAATTCATACAATACCGCAATGTGTTAGAAGATAATGGGCAATTGATTTGAAAGTTATTTTTTGAAAGTTTGGAACAAAGTGATGATGAAGTAAATTTGTGGCTCTTTAAATATTCATATTGATCTTTCGGATCCACATTTTGCACATCTAATTCAAATCTGATTAGTTTTATGTGATTTTAAATGCAATAAAAAATACATGAATTTAATGCACGTCATATCCAGATAGATGGGTTTGAAATACTTTTGTTTATTAAAATCAACAAATTTAATTTAAACTTAGATTGGATTTTACTGTTGTTTGAAACCAAGATTTTTTTAATATTACATGTGAAAATCAATTATATGTTTTTAAACATAATAATACAGTATATATTATGTATACTATATACTGTATTAAAGCATACTCGTAAAACAAATAACAACAACACCAATAAAAATTATATAATAATAATAATAATAATAACAAAGAAACAATGTAGTATTTATTATTTATATAATATGTACATGTTTATTTATTATGTGTTATTTATTGATGTATTTAATTATATTTTAATTAAATTTTATGTTTTCTGATTTTATTAGCTTTTAAGTCTGTCATCTAACATTATAATACAATTTTATTTCACCTGTACTTCAGTTACCGAAAACAATTTTTAATTTGAGTTAACAAAGAAACGTCAAGATAAACGACTTAAACAGAATATTTGTATGTCATTTCCACGTAAGCTGTGCTTTAAAAAAAAAAAAAATTACAAAAAAGGTGGGCACATATTAGTTAATTATTGTAGAGCACTCATAAAATACTAGCTATAAAAATAGCATTAGAATTTAGTTTAGTAATTAGCAATGTAGTAAATGTCATTTCTAACACATTATGTTATGAACAATATTACATAATTTGAGATAAAATCATCTCCGTGGTGCATGGATAGTATACTATTTTCCAAAAGTCAAAAAGGCCAAGACTATGGAGTGCTTACTGGAATAAGATTAGAAGAAATACTGTATATATTAAAACTTTCAAGTTTTGTGTTTCCCAGAGAAACTTTGTGTTCCTTTAAAAAAAAACTAAGGAAAAAAAAAGCAAAAATATTGAAATATAGGTCTCATCCCCCCTAAGCACACCTCTACAAGCTCTGTACAAACACTAAATATTCAATTTAAAACTCCGATTCAGATCATTGGTGAAATCATCCAGAAACGTCACAGTGATCCCGGTGGTGACAGCAACAAGAAATAAAGCAACACACGCAGCATCTTCCTCTAGACTCCGCAGTGTACAAAGCTGTCTGTCTGCTCTAGTTATACAAGAAAACCGCTTAGCCCACACCATTACTATAGCAACCATAGTAGAAAATAATCATACCGCCTGAACACAAATCAGGTTTATATCGCTTGTAAACAACAGTGTGGACAATCCTAAATATCGCATTCAGAAACCAAACTGTCATCGTCTGCTTTGCGAACACAGTCGCTCTTCTCAATCAAATCTCTGAAGGATCCGTAAATCCTCCACCACAAGTGGCATCGCTGGGTACATTCAATCACAAAAGCTAGAATTAAAATCATAAGACGATGGATGCTCAATATTCTCAAATGAGATTACGTTTGGAGAGAGTACGGGTTTTGTTATTCAAATTTCCAATTGATTTCGCTATGAGACTGTCGCTGCTTATTATACGCGGATGCAGAAGGAGCTGACATTTGGAGTTTTTTTTTTTAGACCTGAACAACTCCGCTGGCATGTCGGACCTGGGATGTTATTTGAGATGGCAACAGATTCTTGGCCGACTGGAAGAGGCACTAATTACTTGCTTTGTATTGCAAAATGGCTGCCAACTGGATTGTGCTGATGGAGTGTGTATCTGGATGTGTCTTTCCCCCCGTGGTCGTCTGCAGATACTCCATGAGATCGGAATGAGGGTTGCATCTGATGTAAAAGTGTGCATGGCGGTGCAGCAAATCGGAAAAAAGATATCAATTATATAAAGCTGCACCCAGAAACTAGCATTGCATTCTGTTTAGGTACACTAGAGAGAAATAAAGATAGCGGTTGATAGGCATTATATTCAGAATAGAAAAATAGCTAATACAAAACAGTGTCTCAAATAAAAATAAACAGCTTTGGGGAAAGTTACTTTTTAAGAAATAAAGCATTACAATATAGTAAAAAGTAACTAATTACATTACATTTTTATGGAATGTAAAGTTACTTTTGAGAACTTTTTTATATCCGTACAGGCTTTGCTTGTTTGTTTTTAATGTAAAAAAACATATATATATATATATATATATATATATATATATATATATATATATATATATATATATATATATATATATATATATATATTATTTTACAAATGTAAAAGCGATTTTATGCCAAAAGTGAACCAAATACAAATTTAAATGAAATATAAATTCACGTAAATTAAGTAGAGGGCATTTGTCAGTTTATGTGGTAAGACAAAAAGCATAGCAACACAACTTGAACATTATAATTAAGTGTAAGTATAGCGAGAGTGTGTAAAGGCCCATTCACACCAAGGATGATAACTATAACGATAAGGATATAGTTGCTACACAACAACTATAACGTTAACGTCACAGAGGAGCAATATAATTAAAATAACTTCCAGAATGATCTTTTAGCTGACATGAAGCAAAAATGAATATAGGTTATAAGAAAAATATGAGTTTTTAAACTCTCTAACATGTCTACAACCTCTCCCGTAATGATACAGATGCAAACTGAGAGATGGGAGATGGGAAAAAAAAATGTGTCTATGGTAACATTCATCACATTCGTATGGAGCTCCTAAGGGGATGTAGTGATGGGAAAAGTATGAGATGAGAGAGAAAAAAAAAATACTTTTAAATATTTTTGCATTTACTCACAAACCTTTTGCGTCCCTCAAAAAACTTTGCATTCGCTCCCAAATCTTTTGTACTTCCGCCGGGAAAATTGATTTGCTTAAGCATTGAAATATAGCTTTTCCTCCCGCCTCTCTTTATTCGCGTCACCAGTTTTGCAAGAGAATGCAAAAATATTAAAATACGGCTACGTTCAAAACTGCATACGTAGTAATTCTATTGTAAGTAACTGTTTCTCAACCATCAAAAAAGCACATTCTGTAGAGTATGAATGTAATGAAGGTGTATTCGTCACGTTGTTATTGTCATGTGACCTTCCGGTATCATATCCCGAGTCATTGGCCTCATGGGCTTGTAGTGTTCATCAGATGTGCACTTCAGTATATAGTATACCATCCAGGTTCTTTTTAAAATGCTTTATGATTTAAAATGTCCACAATATTTTTCACCTACATGTACATAGTACATGTTATTTTGGATGCAGGTATTGTTAGGGGCATCCAGTCAAGCTTTCATTAGCAACCTGTCATTTTTACTATTATTTTTTTATTATTATTGTATTAAGCACGCATACATACAGCATTTAAAGCTGAGGCAGGAATACACACTCTTCTAAGATGTCCTCTATTTAATACTTTTGGCAAGTTTGACTTATTTCGGAAAAATCCTTTTAATCATGAGCGAGTTTTAGCTTGGCAACTTTTAAAGTAGCTTCTTCCGACACTGCTTGTTGCCACCCCTGCCAGGTCGAGGCAACGATCCTCTGAACCTGCAGTGCTGGGATCCTATCCAAACTTGGCAGAAGAGCTTCACAAACTTGCTGGCCTTTGGCAGGGGAAGAGTAATATATGCGGACCCGTCTGATGTGTTGGCTCTGTTCTGGTGTAACAGATTTTGGACGGTCATCAGTCCTGCGAGCCGTCTGAGATGTTCTCCGCAGGCAGGTCTCAATGAATCGGTGTGTCTCCATGTCGGGAAACATGCACGCGTGACATATGCACTCGCGGTGCGCCAAATGTACATAAATTTGCATCTGGTGATTATTTGAGACGTAATGGAAATGAAGAAGGTGTAGTGTTCAGTCTAAAATTTTCAGATAAAACATAATAAGTGTACACGTATATGCTTATATGTGACACAGCAGATATAGACAGGTGGTGCTGGGGAGGAGGAGGGCTACAGACATAGTTTAGTGGAAAATAAAAGGTATCATAAATAAAAAGGAATAATTTTTTGGCTGCAGAACCAGCACCGAGAGAGCCAATCAGTGTGCACAGAAGTTGCAGTTTTATAATTCATAAAATAAGAAAATTAAACACAATATGTTTTACACTTCAAAAATTATGTTTTATGTTTTTCTATACGCATTTTGACTGAGAATTCTTTTTCAGCCTGTGTCAGGGATGGCAACAGATTTTTGTCTCTCTGGAGGAGGCAGTAATTACATGCTTTGTATCATAAAATGGCTGCCAACTGGATTTTGGAAAAGCAGCGTTTGTCTCTGGTGGGTGTTTTCTGCGACTGTGGTCGTCTAAAGATTTGTCCTTGGAGTAGAATTCATGTTGTTTCAGATGTCGAGCACAGAAAGCTTATGTGCTTAATGGTCTTAAAAACGAAAAACCATGCTCTCGAAAAAAGAAAGAGGAGATGCACAATAGACATACTTAAGGATTTCCTCTACTTCTGCTCTCAGAAGTAAATAGCTTGGAAGCAGAATGCTTAAATGAAGTTAAATTAAGGCCACACACACGCTTCAGCTAAACATAATGTGTGAAAAACTGTTCTGAACGCACAGAGTTTGGTTAACTACACGAATAACAACCTCATTCTACAACCAAATTGTACTGGCAAATACATTTGCGTACAGAACCAAACCTGAACACCTAGTTGTTAATGTGTTGATGCTGCCTCTCTATTTTGGCAAATATATTTCACTAATGATATAATATTTCACTCTGTCAAAATAAAATGTGCAGGATTTGTGCATATAGTGATTCAACAGCTTGCTACTTAGCCTTAAAAGTGCATCTTTGTACTTTATCTAACTCCAAAAGGTGCATATTAGGAAGCACATTACAGATTTAAGGTATACCATTCATCATTTACAGGTACAAATGTATACCTTTGAGGATACAGAACTTAGTGAACCCACCTTTAGTGAATTTAAAAGTAAGAACATTGCACATATCTAGCAATGGAACCCTATCCCAAGAAAATTAAAGAGTATTTACACCCATCTGAGAGTAAGCTAGAAGGCATTAATGGGTCTTCAGTCATTTACCTCCTTGCACACTTAATTCCCATAATTCATCAGGTATGAGTGTCTCTTTTACTCTCCTCTTCGGGTGTCAAATCTATAAAAAGCAGTTACATACTGTCAACACATCTCAGTTCTGTCGTTCCAACTCTTTCCTCATCTTCTCCATACCCTCCTGCGGTTTTCTTTCATTCTGAATGAAATGTAGATGCTGTTTTCATAAGAAAATGCAAAACGGGGGCCTCTGTATTTTGAAAGATTCATGATTTCCCAAATTAGCCTGGTTAATAATTCAGCGTGTGTATAAGCTGACTCTGGAAGGCAGGGAATGAGAGTCTGTCTGCCGTACTGGGACGGTCTGCTGAAATAGGGGCAAAGATGCTTCACTGCACTGACAGGCCATTTTTGCAGGTTAAAATGGCTCCAGCATAATGAACTAGCCAAGGGACTGGACATCTAAAGGGCTGACCCGACTTATTCAAGTGTGGAAGCGAATATGCACGAGCATTAACATGCACAAACCCTCTCGCTCGCTCTGTGCGCCCTTCCATAATCTTCTCTCAGCCAAGACCTGTGATTATCCTTTGAGGCCATCCGCTAACATTTACTGTGTAGCTGATTTTCACAGGCCAAAGGAGGTGGTAAAAAGCTTCCCACCTAACATACAAAAGCTCGGATACGTTCTTTAAGTTTCAGTGAGCAGAGATTATTCTCTGCTACACGCGGTCAAAAAGATTTATGAGGCGGTTATTAACCTTTTCTCACCCATTTTTAAAGTTCCAAAAAAATTTTTGACCCCGCGTCCCAACCCATGTAACAAAATTAAACTATATACTTTAGGATCTCAAGTGTTAAATACAAACTGGTTTCTTAATATATATATATATATATATATATATATATATATATATATATATATATATATATATATATATCTATTCACTTATTGTCTGTTCACTTTTTTTTAAACACCATTTAAAACACAGGTTCGATATGTGAAGCATGTCATATTTTTATTACGTTATAGATGGATAGATCATTTGGTGATCTGCTAACTCAGAGCGACCCGTCATGTCTGGCTCAACTTCCCTTTCTTTCTCTAGCGGCGTCTAAGCCCTGAAAAACAACACTTATCACCAGGCTGAACCACAAATGCTTGTCTCAACACTTGTTCAGCACAAGTATATCTTCAGGGTTTGCTAAAGTGTTGCAATATCAGTCTTCCCTATAGTGAACAGATAGTTGCTCTCAGAGACTCTTTGGGAAATGGATAGCCACGTAGAGCTCCGGGGTCAATGCCGTATGAAGAGACAGGGCATTGTTTTTCCGTTTAAGACGGACAGGATGGCCTTTTTACTGTGTCAAAAAGGCAGAGACGTTTTATTTGTAAAGTTAAAGGGTTGAAGTAGCTTAAAGCACTGGCAAAGAGCCATTTAGATCAATCAAAGGACATTGAGTCTATACAGTCTGCGTCATATTTCACTGTTATCGTTGTTGATTACTGCTGATTGAAAATAATCAATACAGCCATTCTCAGTGACTCCAGAGCACCGACGTGAGATGGTGTGTGTGTGAGAGAGATGGAAATGAGAAAGTTCAGCCATCTACTTCACTATTTAAAGTACTAACGCCTACTGAAATTCTCATCTTCACTTGAGTCTTATAGCGTCTATAAGTGCTGTAGTCAAGACCGGACCAGAGAGCCCAGGCTGAGACCTGCGTAGGTTGAATCGGACTTAAGCCAGAAAACTAGAAGAGGGTCGAGTCCAAATGCTCCGGACCAAGACCATGAAAATGGACCCAAGACTAATCTTAAACCTCTGGCTCTCAACTGGTTTTGCTTTAAAACACAGATTTTACATGTGTTTTAATGTTTTTGTACAAAAAGCAATAAAAATGTCAAAAATAAAACTTTAAATAAGTAATTATCATTAAAGATATTACCATGAGCTCAAACGTATGTGACACCTGCTGTGAAAAATATTTAATTATTGTGTTAATTTTGGACTGAGTGTCATTTAAATTATAATTATGAGCCTATATTAATAATCAAATATGATACCGCTCACTTTTTAGTACAAATTTAGCTCATGGTCCTTTAAACTTTTGTCTATTTAGGCAGCACGCTAGATTTTAAAACTGCATTGTGTCAGAATATCAGATAATATTCGGTATCGGAAATTTATTGTCTCAGCCTAGAGCTGGTCCATTTTTGGGGGGCCCTAAGCTGATTTTCACAATGAAATAAATATTTTCTAATAATAAAAATATTTTAATAATAAAAATATGTTTAATAATAAAATATTTTATTATTATTATTATTAATAATAATTATTAATAATAATAATAATAATAATAATAATAATAATAATAATACTCTTTCTTTTCTATGTATTCATTTATTTATTTATTTTAATTTTTCATGATGATATATATATATATATTTTTTTTTGCCATATTTTAGTACATAAATAATTAATTAAATGCATAACAATAATAATAAAAAAAACATAATCCCTACACAACTAGCATTTATGGCTGCTCGACCCTGTCTCATTCTTTGTATTTATTATGCACCCATGCATTTGACATGGCCTAATCTATTTATCAGGTGTGTTATCACGAGAGTAGGCATTTTGGAGCTGACAATTTTAGAAGAACAGATGAAACAACATAAATTCTTCATCTGTCCTAGAATCCCAACATGAAACGGTGGGAATAGAAAGTATGCTTTTCTTTTGAGCGTTCTTGCAAAATGAATTCTTTCATTTATTAAAGCCGAAAATGAGTGAGACTGTCAAAACAGGCCTTGGCAATAGAAACCGCATCAATAAAAGGCTTAACTTCAAAGCTCGGCTTTCCTAATTTTCTCCTATTTACTTTTTACAATGCGCTCGCGGAGGGAAAAAAGGCGTGTGAATCACCAAAACTTCAGCGTGTGAAGACCGCGGCCCGCTTCTCTTCTCCCCGTCAGCAGCCGCGCTAAACGAACTTGTCGTATTTTATCTGATCCGTTCAAACAGCCGTCCCTCTTCGTGTTGAGTGCGTGCGTCTGTATGTCACGAATCCCGTCACGCATTAAGATTTCAGTACATAATCTGGTCTCGAGACATTAACATTTCATCAAACCACAAGGAACAGAAATCATAGAAAAGCTTTTATGAAAAATTCAGCACCGTTGGCAGGTGTGTTCTTCTGTCTGCCCGTAAAAAAAAAACGCCCGCAAATGGGGGTCAAGGCTTTGTTACGGCTTTTAAATGTTTCAGACACCTGAAGCGGTCTTGAATGAATTCATTAAAATGGATAAAGTCTCAAAAATAGATGAGACGCTTTACGGCGACGCGCGAATTTAAAGGTCTCTGCTGTTGCGGCGATGGCCCTGGGTTTTGCCTCTTTGGGTTCATCCTGACAAAGCGGCGGGATTTCACGGCCTTTTCAGATGACATCTGCGTTTGCTTTTACGCTCTTGGCAGTTGCCATTCACGCAAAATCACTTAGAAACTGAATATTACCAAAATAGTAATAGTAGCTAATAGCCCAAGGCGAGACGAGCGTCGCGGTTCTATTGCAAATGACATTAATAAACACGTATTGCACGTTACTGAATGGAATAGCGGATTCTGATTGGTCGATCACGTTAAGTTGATAAATGTAGTTACTATATTTGAACGGTTTGAATAAATCAAGTAAACTGAAAATAAACCTTTATCGAGCGTTCATCTGAAACTTTAATTTCATCTTCATTAATGTACAGCAGTGTCTGAATTGACCTTGATGAAAAAGAGGAGTATTTCAGAAATGAATGTGATTTTTGTGTTTGTTTCAGTTTTATTGTTTTTTTATGGTTTATGCGGCTGCAGAATGTTAATCTCCAGATTGCATTTCATACCTAATGCGACTGCAGACACTGACATTTTCGTCTTTACTCATTTTGTTTTACATATTTATTCATTGGCATTGCATTCAAATCAGATGAAGATCTCCAAATCCAAAACTTACATCTGTATCTCATCTTGTTGTATGCATCTGGCGAACGCTGAACTCCTACACAAATAATATTGCTTTGCTTTTTAAACCGGTGCATTTTCGAGATCTGTCGGTATGCATCATGCATAAACATCATATGCGATCGTAGGAAAGGGCTAGACTTTCGGTACGGTGCTTTCTTTAAAAACGCAGAAATATAAAGCAATTAAGAAAGAAAGAAAAAGAAAAGAAATATGATTACCGAGGTTGCATTTATTTGATTAAAAATAACTGTTAATATTAACAAATTACTACTATTAATAATAAACATAAATAAATCAATTAATTAATTAAATATGCTAAATATGTATGTCATGCAAGGGCACATTTTCAGCATCAGTATTCCAGTTGTGATGCTTTATTTATTTATTAAGAATATCATAATTTTATGAATTGCATTTAGATCCTATATTGAATCTCTGAACTCTTTAGTAATATTAAATGTTTTTTTTAACAGTCAGTTTTAATCCGTTTAATGCTGAATTATTCATTGCATAAACTGACCCTAGTATTTAAAATGTTAATTTAACCGTTTTGTCCTCCCCGAGCAACCACTGCTAGTTAAGATCAGACTGTTTAGATGAACCGTCGATGATGAACGATGCTTAAAATATCAACAATAATTGAGTTATATATCCTCTGCCAATGATTAAGGCTCGAGTTCAAGTACGCTTGAACCTTCTCGTTGATCACAAAACTGTATAATTAACCTCAGGCTTTCTGCACAGCCGCCCTAGTTTCGTTTCCCTCCATCTCTTTCTTCTCACATAGTAAAACGACTTCAAGTCAAATCAATATTTCAAGACCATTTACTACTTTATTCGGTGAGCAGCAGCGTAATATGCGGGATAATGTACAGTCAGCAAAATAAACACCTACGTAAAGCCCTTATATATAGAGCAGATAGAGCTCAAAGTCACGATGATCGGGTCAGCGAACAAATCTAAAGACGAGTTGAGTCAACACATCCAGAGTTTTCTCTGTTACGGAACATCTTGGGCGAAGGTTAAACCACCTCTCTGCTATTTCCACCAACACAGCCACCCACTAACCAAACTGGATGAGAGTTTGAGGCCATCCTGTCCTGAAGTCACAGGGAGCACAGCGCAAAAGAGCGCTGAGAGTTGGAGTGATCCAGCGAGGTGAGGGGCCGCCGAAAGAATCGGGATAAAATATCAAGAGCCTTTCCAACGTCTAGAGGCAGACGGAGACTTTTTTTTGCACTGCGGCTCTCTGATAAGTAGTCCGGCAGATAAGATCGCTCGGTTAACAGGGTCCAAAGCCTGAATTAATCATGCACTGAAATATATCCCTCTCAGAACCGCTGAAGCATAACCACCCCTTCAACTTAACACTGCTCTATTATATGTGTGACTCGATAACAGAAGAAGAGCGTTATGATTCTGCCAGCAGTTTGAGAACATTTCGGTGTCACTATGTACTGTAACAGAACACAAGAAAGGTCTCAAAAAACAATCAGACATGTGTACCAGTCATATTAGGGTTCAAACTGATTATTATTAGTGGAAGTATTTATTTATTATTATTTATTTTTGGTAACATTTTATTTTAAGGTGTCCACCATATAGAGTATTCACCTAGTAAGCACTTAGTAGTAGCTTTTGTAAAAGTGTATTATACACACCGTAAAAAAAAAAAAAAAAATGGAACTGCACATTTTCTAGTTAACAAAACCAAATTCTCAAATACTATAAATGCAATTTTCTTTAAACTACATTAAAAAAAAAAAAACATTATGTTGTCTCAACTAGTGAATCCCAGTTGTCTGAACAAAGAATTTCATGTTGTTGAAATGTTCAGGCATCAGGCATTCAGTTCCCAGAATGCATTTCAGCACAAATAAATTATGCAGTTACTGTTGTAGGATTATTGTTCTGCTGTTTGTTGAGGTCATTTCATGTTGTTGTTGTTGTTTTACCATTCTAATTTAAAAAAAAAAATATATATATATATATATATATATATATATATATAAACAAAACAGATACACTCGACTTTACTCTATGACTTCGGTTGAGCAAATAACTTGGTTCAAAGTTGTGCAGAGTTTTGCCGTGAAGTTATAAATTAAGTCTTTTTTTGTTATAGTGTAGTGTAAGTACAATGGCTACAACTAAGTGCATAATTAGGTATTTACTCTCTGTATTATGACACCTTAAACTAAACTGTTCCCTTTTTTTTCCAAGTAGCCGATTAGTTTAACAAACCTCCTGAAGAAATAGCCATGGCTCGGAAAAATAGGCCATAAATAATGCTTGCAATGCTTATTAGCTGTGAAGGAACAGTGCACCCAAAAATACATATTTGCTTAAAAGTAGTGTTAAAAGTAGCATCACTTGCTCACCAGTGGATTCTATTCAGTGAATGGGTGCCGTCAGAATGAGAATCCGAACAGCCACATACATCAGTACATCAGCTAACATATTGTGTAGCGAAAAAGCTGCATGTTTTTTTACGAAACAAATCCATCACCAAACATTAAATCATGGCCAAAATACAAATCCATAATAGTGATTCCTCCAGTGAAAAAAAAAACATACCTTTTGACAGATTTGTTTAGTACTGTCTTGGACTGTTTTCATTTGAAAATGGTGTTTGATCTATGTGTAGATCTCTCCTGATTTAGACGAGACTATATTTTTTCACTGCAGAAAGTAATATCATGCATCTAAATAAAAGATAGAGCACTCGTATTTTTGATGGAACAGTTTGAAGTTCATCTTGATGAATTTGTTTATTAAACGCGTGCTGTTTTTCATTCAATGCTTATTGCTTGTAAATCATGGTGATGTTTTTATCAGCTGTTTGGACTCTCATTCTGACGGTACTCATTCACTGCAGATGAGTGAGTAAATTTGCAGCACAGTTAAATTTTAATCAGTATATTCAAATCAAAAGGCAGCACCAATAGTTTATATTAAAAAACTTAATTCCTTAAAATTTTGTCAGCACATGAAAAATATAATAATATTTTTATGTGTGTCAACAACAATTATATTCCATTATATATATATATATATATATATATATATATATATATATATATATATATATATATATATATATATATATATGTTATTATTATGTAATGTAATATAAAAAAGATTTTTACTTTAAGACATTTACTTGACCAACCTCAAACATACCAACAGAAAGCAGAGACTGTGATTCTATAAATCTGTTTTTTTTTAGCTCAGAAACACTGAAAACCTGAAGCCATGGACATCTCGAATGAAGATATATCATCACCAGAGGCTGGATCAGGTCAGGAAGTAGCTACAGGTTCCACGAGACCCGAGACTAAGCCTGGTTATTGCTTACTTCTGGATGGAAACAAAAATTGAACCCCTAAGGCTCTAAAACACCTGAAGCTTAAGAGCAAAATTGCTATCGAAAAATACTAGGATTTGGTACCGTGGGATGCGCTAAACTGTTGTTGTGTAACACCGGGATCAGAGCAGGATCAGAGATGCTGTAGCTCCACAGATGCAGAAGAGGCCGCAGATGCGTGATGGCAGCGGAGATTCGGCTGTCGACGGAGACTCGGCTGAATTGATGAGCTAGGTCTGGTGAGGGAGCGCTGAAGAGAGCCTGCTGCTGCTGCTGCTGCTGTCTGTGGAGCTGAATGAACGGCAGTGGGGTTTAATGGGCAGCTCTCATTTCTCTCAGCTGTCATGATTCAAACAGCCACAAGCAAAAACACAGGCTGTGTAACCTCACAACCAGCAGTCACGCATGAATAAAAGAACATTCAAGAGAATGAACGTGAAGGAAACCATTCATTTAAGATAATTATAATATAATATATGAAAATAATTGATTAGGTTTAGAGGCATAAAGTATAAAATGTAAACAGGGATCTATCTCTCTCTCTCTCTCTCTCTCTCTCTCTCTCTCTCTCTCTCTCTCTCTATATATATATATATATATATATATATATATATATCATTATTATATATATATATATATATATGTGTATGTGTATGTATATATATATATATATATATATATATATATATATATATATATATATATATATATATATATATATATGTGTGTATACATAGTTAAATGCATCAGTACTGAATAAAATATATACATTTATAAAATGGTTAGTTCCATTCCTGGATTCTGATTGGTCAGCAGCTGTGTTTTAATCACGATACAGCAGATAAAATATAATTTATGGTGGTGTTAAAAAAATTACACAGCAGATGATGAGCTATTGTCTGTTTTTATTTAAGCTCCATTAGATTACTTTTGCTGTCAGGAACTATCTTCTAGCGAAAGGACTAATGCAATTAACAAATTTTCTTCAAGAACACATATATTTTTAGCTTTAATATATTGTGGTAACCGTTTTACAAAAGCAATAAGGTACTCGAGGCAGTGCTGTATTCACGGCTTCGCGTCTTGCCTAACAACACCCTTCAGCCGTGATTTATTCGCAATAAAGCACAGCCTCTCTTACCTTATTGCTTACATAAAACATGTAATATATAACATACGTAACACTATATAAAAGTCCAACCATTTAGTGTTAGTACACAAATGACAAATGTCCATCAGACAACAAAACTAAATGTTAAATGTTACGAGATTAAATAATAATGATAAAAAAACCCCAAAAGCCTAAATTATTGATCTGAACACAGAATGCGCTACTTGAAACGTGACTCTTATCATTATTTGATTATTCATAACAATGTGGAGCTTTGCTAAAGATATGGCTTTTACAAATATATGGATCGCATCTAAAAGGGTATGAAGCCTTACTCATACCCATAATTTAATAGCAAAAGCTGTGAAAATGTTTTTCATGTATTCATGCGTTTCTTTTTTTTTTGCCACAACAATGTCTCATTAATTTGAGTTTCAGCGTTTTGAGATTAGAACAACGTGAAGGTACAGTGTGCGACTCTGTAAAACGAGCGAATTGTTTACGGGTCTGAATATTTACGCAGCCATTTTCTAGGACACCGGTACATACTGTACATTCTCTTGTCTTTAATTGGAGTCCTTGAGAAGACAAAGGAAAGAGAGAGTAAAAAAAAAACAACAACATCTAGCGTGAACAGTCGATTGTGTAACAGCGGAGCCGATGATGTGCGGGCCTATAAATACAGACCGGCAGCAGGAGCGCATCGTGGGCCAGTGTTTCCCCTCAGCCCACTCGGCTTTGTTTATTCCCAACCGCCTGGCTTGTTATGCCTCTGCACGGCTTTGACATTGGCAGAGAAATCAGGAAACGCAATGCACAGCACCAACTCCCTCACGGACTTTGACCGATGCCTCCCTCGCTGTGTGTGCGACTCCCTCGTACGAGAAAACAAGCGATCAATTTGCCATACGTCGGCCATTTTATTGGCAGGTACAGTTACGATGCTTTCCAGCACGGTAACCGCAGAATAACAAATGTTTCCTCCGTGCGAGATGATGCAATGATTAATATAGCCGCTCTGTCCTGTGAATAATTTCACCTGGTAGCCTAGAGCTAGTGTAACCCGCAACACCTCCTTGTCATTTGTCCTCAATAAGAATTCAGCACAGCTCAGTTGTCAAGCAATCCGATTCGCTCTCGGTTTACTAGCTAAGGTATCGCCTGGAGTAGCTGAAGGGAACGATGCAAATGATAAACACATATAATGTGAAGATAAGGAGAAAGAGACAGGCAGAGTTGGGTCTCATCTAAATTGTTAGATAATGCATTTGAATGAGTTGCGTGTATCTAGCCTTTCCTGAGAATTCTGCCATGCATTTTCTAAGCTTCTAATGAAACAATATATCACCTTCTCTACCCACGTTCCTCAGCCTGGGTGCGGGCTTGCTAACACTTCGGCTTTCATCTTCTAGATGTGGGAGATATTATTCATAAAGTGTAAAAATCAACTCTTCAGCTATTTACTGCAAGCCCACCAAAACTGAGAGCAGAAAACGGAAGCCCTGGGGAGAAAGTCGCTAAGACCAGCCATATCAGCGCTGCGTCAGAAAATACTGTTGGGTTTCGAACAAACTAGTTACTCAGAAATAACAATCCTGTCAGCAGTTACTCACCCCCGGTGCCGTTTTAAAACTGTTTCGAGTTTTGTGGAACAAAAACAGGAGATATTTGACCAGAATCCCCAAGCTTGATGTTTTCCATACGTTCGAAGTAAGTTGGCGGTATATGACCCGACGAATTGTGAGGAACTGAACAGTTCAAGTTCCTTAACAATTGCGATTAATTATTTTTTTGTATTTGAGGGAAACTATACGAATCCAGGTTGTTTTATTCAGTTATTTTTTACTAAATGCTTTATTTTAAAATGCTACAAAGCGCGTAATAAGCTTTTACTACACACTGCGATATCAACGAGCAATAAATACGTCGAATTAGAGTCTATTAACATCAAGTGGACAGTTACCATGTGTTACGACCCCACGTAGGTCTAGGGGTACTGGGGTATAACATTTAAAAAGACAGTAAAGAAGTGTATATACATGTACACTATTCACATGAACAATACACGAGATGGAGGGAACGGGGAGAAGAGACGAGGGCGGTGCTAAATCAAAGAAAATAAATCAAAAACAGGCTCCGGCTACTTAATTTCCACTAAGCTATCTAGAAACCGAAATATATGGAAAGAAAATGTCTTCAGCATCCGAGACGCGCTAACTAACTGCACTTGAGTGGATGGGGTGGCATATAACAGTGTGTTTTTATAACGCGTGTTTGTTTTTAACATGAACTTGAGTATTTGACCGCTTAAGTGCAATAAGAACTTAGTTTAATACTCGCCGTGTGACAGTCACTTCGTGTTCATGCATCGGGTGTGAGTGCTGAGAAAATATGTAGTATATCAGTCGCCATATATCAAGTCTGAACTGGCATGGCTTCAAAACGTATGATTTTTGTGTGAAATAATTGATAATCAAAAGCAAAAACAAGCAAAAAACTGTTTCTGCTTCCACTCGAAATATGCATTTTCAAAATGATATAACGATCTGTGGGGCATAGCTTCATAACGTAGCGTGACATGACACAACGGATGTCAAAGATCAGTTTCATTTGTGCGTGAATGCTTAAGGGAGTCCCAGAGTATAAGATACACGTGCTAAAAGCATATCCAGTCAAGCTGTTTTCAGATGCCATGCATGCTACAGACACACATTTGATCAGTTTTCACAAAAAAGTAGAACAGTCTGGGATTAATTGGGATCATTACTCCACCACAAGCGTGTGACTTCATTAACGTTATTAATCAAATTGTTGAATCAACCTGTATGAAACGATAATGATAATCACAGTATAGCACTGTGGTTTTGGTCAGATTCAATTCGAATTTAAATGAAATTTTATAGACCACATTAACACAGGAAACTCTTTTAGAATATTTTAGAGCTCTGCTCTTCAAATCAAAAGTTAATAGAATGGAGCAACATACAAATCTGGTATTTTTTATTGAATTTTTTGTAAATGGAAAAAACAAACAAACGCTCCCTTCACAACAGCTAAACGTCTGCTTTTGAGTGGTACAAAACCTTGAAGGATTGGAACGACGTGAATGCATGATGACAGGGTTTTCATTTTTATGTGAAGTGTTCCTTTAAGCAATCCGAGTTTGGATTTAATAGATTTCAGATTGTCTTTTTCCTCTGTTTACTGCCATTTCAAGGATGCGGGGCAGAGCTGATGTATTTAAGTAGCAAATCATCAGGAAGCTCATGGGGAAATGGTTTGATTTTAATGTTGTGCGACTGTATCGACCGGTGAAGTGACTGTGATGCAAGCGCGCAGGTAAAAAGTGGCTCAGGAGATGTTTACACTGGCTGAATGTTCCTTTCATTACCAGCACAGCAATGTTTATTTATACTTTCGCCATTTCTGCAATGCCCAACGGGCTGCTGGAGTGTCCTGTGATGATGAGCTAGTGTAATCACCGAGCCCAGCTTGTGATTTATAGCTTACAGCGCAGAACCTAAAAACAGATGCTCTTTAGAGCACTTGATTTCTACAAGTTTACAAGCCCTGTAAAGCACTGCGGTAAGTGAAGGTCTGGCACTACTTGGGGCTTCAGCAGAATTCTGTATTTAAGCAGGACCGCTGAACTGTAATTGGAAAAGACTTCAGGAAACTCGCAGGTAGGCCATTTATCATCGATTCAGGAGGGATTTTATGCCCTGAGTCCCACCAGGGTGTAAATGCTGGCCTTTAATGTTTTAAATAGCATAATAATCTTGAGACTGCGGTTACAGTTCGCCTAAAAATGAAAGTTTACTCACCCTCGGGTAAGCTGTTTCTTCATCTGAACAGATTTAGAGAAATGTAATGTAATGAAGTGTGTAGTTCGGGAAAGAAGGAGGGAGGAACCAGTGAGCGTTCAACACTTTAATAAAATAACACACACACACAATGTTTTTATAAAATATTAAGAGGCAGAACCTCACGGATGACTGCTAAAAAAAAAAAAAACACACCAAAAGTGGTCCTGCCCCACTCGTCACATGTAACATTACACTACATCCTCTGCAGTTCCGATATACTCCATCAGTGAAAATATAACATAAATATAGCTCCACAAATTCATTTCAGCTTGTTTTGCATCTTGCATGAGATTGGCAGCCATGCATTTATTGCATGTGATCCAAAGTTCAGAATCAGACCACACAATGCTTCCGTTCTTTTCTCTTTCGATAAAACAGTCGGGTCTTTGGGAAACTAGCTTTTGAAACGGTTCAAAGTGAATGTTTTCTATTTTTTGCTCGCTGTATTGTGATGTGTACTTCATTTGTGCCCTGGGATTAAAGCGAGAAGCTTAATCACACAAATCAGCAGAACTGGTGTTCTCTGGAATAGTCTTTGTACTGTAAGAGGATTTGGGTTGCAGTTCAGCTCTGGATGATAGAGATTGTTTATACGGTGACAGAGACGCTCTCATAATCCCATTAAAACAAACTACGGGGCAGATCTCGGCTCCGCTTGTCGCGCTCGTTGCGACCGCTTGCGCGCCGTTCTTACATCGGTCACATCGCTCGTCACGTAACGAGAAGCAAACAGGTTGCAGGAGAGAAGCTGGACTGAATTCGGGGCCTGTGTGCTGTAACGTATAGTTAAAGTGATTGTGTGGGTATTTCCCAGAGTGGCATGCTGTGTGTTCGCTTGCAAAGGTGCAAAGTGTGTTTTTCTTGGCAAAGGACATAAATAAAGCAGAGTAAACAAGACCCTTCGGTGAATTAGTTTGTAAAGAAAGGGAAAGGGTTTGATGGAAGATGTTATATGGAAGGGCTCAGGAGAAAGTCATAGAACCCCATGATTAAAGCAGCATCTCCAAAAGGCCAGATCCCACACAACTATTATATTGGAGTAATATATCAGGTTTCATCATGTCCATAACTCAGTATGACATTTCGAAACCTGTGCTCGTTCTTTTCAGCATCTTGAATACATTTTTAAAGGGACAGTGCACTTTAGAAGTTATTGTATATGAAGACAATGATTTTATCTTTGAATACAAATAAGTTGTCCATATGACTTATATACTATGTTTTGAGTTATGTGGTTTGTGTGGGCATTTAAGATGTGTTCTTATCATAACTGATTAGGATAAATATAGCATTCCATCACTTGCTCATCAACTTCAGTGAATGGGTGCCGTCAAAATGAGTCCAAACAACTGATAAAAACACAGTAATTAATTCACTTGACAACAGGCCATCAATTAGCATCATGTGAAATGATAAGTTATGTGTATGTAAGAAACATCTATCTATCTATCTATCTATCTATCTATCTATCTATCTATCTATCTATCTATCATCACTTATTTATATTGCATATCAGCTGTTTGGACTCTCATTCTTACGGCACCCATTCACTGCAGAGAATCCACTGCTGCCAAGTGATATAATGCTACACTTTCTATTAATAAGCTTAGTCTCCATTATAGCTGCTTAATTAGAACAAGCTTGGGCATTTTCGCTTTTGGATAATCAGTTCCTTTAAGTATATGGAACAAGACAAGTTTGACCTTTTCAACATTTCGAGGTCTTCTATTGTTTTTTTAGCTATGCTGTAATACATAATACCCAAAGACAACATGAACATGAAACACCAGAGATTGCCACTCCCTAAAAATCCATTTCCTATTATCTCACCCACAACAGTTGTGGCGTGACGATCACTTCAAATCCCATTTTGGTCAGGCAGCTTCAGCCAGCTCAATCTGCTGTATCACCGAGGCACAGTGAGAACAGAACACTTCAGTAATCACAACTTCCAAAACAAAATAAGGTCAAAAATAAGGACTCTTTACAGAATTTTGGAACAGCAATGGATATTACATGTTATAACAAATGATTTTAATCTGTTGAACTCAGTATATACTAAAGCATTGGAACAGTCTAAAATTGTTTGTGTGTGAGTGTGTGTATTAATGAGATTATGTTTGGAAAATGTGCATAATTTTCCAAAAATAATGCCAATGCAAAAAAAATAATGGTCCTAAAATAGGGTTCATTATCTTTTCGCATGATATTATTACTTTTTTGTTTTTCTACCAATTGTGGGACGAAATCAGCCTTGGACATATTTTCAAATAGGTTTCAAAAATGCTTTTTTCCCCCCAAATTATATATTTTTTTATATTTTGCAGTTAGCAGATGTTAGAAGGCAGAGATTGCCAAGCACAAAAGTTTATTGCGTGTAATTAGCTCTCCCTAATCAACTTTATAAATTTAATGACACTCGAAATCATCTCCGCCATGCGAGATGTTTGAGAGTAATGCTCTCTCAAGCAAGAGTCCTATAATCTGCCATCAATTAGCTATTTCAGTTCAATTAACCATCACAACACAGGAAAAAGGTACAGCCGCACACCCAAAACGAGGAAACTATAAATCACGCTCTTAAAGAGGCGCTCACCTCCGCCCGTCTGGGTTTCAATTCTAAACAATTTGCTTTTATTTTCTTCCAGAACAGGCTGAGCTGTAAGATAGTGATTAACCTTGCCGGTCATTAAAAGTAACACAGCGTGAAGAATTTACCAAGTCTGGCCCATTAAGCGTGCTGGGTTTAGAAGTTTTTAAATTACCCTTCCTTTCCACTATTGGACTCCAGAGTGTAAGATCTGTAAATCTGTAATGGTTGATGGACCAGAACCGAGACAATGCATCCAGGTCTCTGCTGTGTGTATCCAATGCAACCTTTCTGACATTGGGAACTTCACTCATCCCTGTATGAGAGACTGTTGGAGTCTCTCAAGACTTTGAAAAATAGTCTGGCTTTATGGCAAGGTCACTCTGAAAGAGGCCGACATTGCTCACCGTGACAGCGCAGAACGGGGACGGCACTAAAACAGCGATTTCACTAAAATCTGCCGTTACAAAGCCTTCTGTCATTTCAGAAATTATGGCAGCAAATGAACACTGAATGGGGTGATAAATATCTGCATACAGCAGTGGTTCGCAACCCATGGCTGGCGCCAAAACAAAAAAAAAAAAGGTTGAAATTTCAGGAAAAACAAATAAAATAAAACGAATAAAAGTAAATATACAGATTTATAACATATAATGGAAATGACTCATTTGAATAATAATTTAATCAAAATGTGTTACAACGCTTCCTAGTCTCATTTATGGCTGACTGCTCGTGGATTTCCTAATTTTGAATCCGCCGACCTAAAAATGGGTGACTGCGCAATTATTTGCAAAGGTCAATATCCTTTCCTGAAAGGTTTTGTAAATGAAACGAGGCGCTTTCATTAATTCTCGGCCAACTTGCTATCTGTGTTTGTGATAGTTTCTGTTACGTGTCCCCAAATCCTTTCCACCAAACTGGCAAAATAATTCTCCCAAGTTCTCCCAAGACCAATTAACACTCAAAGAGGAAAGGTTATTTTTCTAGTAAAGTGCGCGTATTCACTGGAGACTTTTGGGCCAGGATCAAACCGGGCAGGTTGCTTTGTGTTTGATAATTATAGCGTATCCCTGACTCTCTCTTAGGAGAGACTTCTATTATAAATTGTTACGGCATAAGCTTGTGTTTTCTATCGAGCTGATATAATTATTACTCTAGTTAAAATGTTTTGACGTTTCGTTTGGACCTTTTGGTTTCCTGTTCCATAAATGCGTATACGTTTGGGTCTGAATAGCGGTCCACGTGCGTCATCAGCATGAATACCGGCGTGATTACTAGCGGCAGCTGTTAAACACTAGAAGTAGGTGATGACTCAGGAGAAGATGCCAGTTTCGCTGTAGATGAAGTATTTGTCCCTGGAACAACAGCGCTTGTGTCTCTCAGATGCACCGCGAGAGATGTGAAGAATGCGAGCTGTCTATGAACGCTAATTATCTGGAGACAAGCAGCTAATAAGCGTAACCGGAAACACACACAAAAAAATAATACGATTTACTTACGATACACATTGATGTAGAAGCTCTTCAACTTTATTTATAAGCAGAAATAACGAAGGCAATCTAATCATTGTTCAAACTAAAGCACAGGAGAGAAGGCTTTACAAAAACAAAGAAAGACAGTTAAGGTCCTTGAACTGAACCAGATTGGAGAATGCGAAACTGAGCAAGACACGGGTGATCGTGATTGGTGAGCATGGGCAAAAAAACAAGAAACAAAGATTTGCAAACTAAGGGAGATTTTACTCACAAATAAATAAAAAATGTGAATCTGTAAAAACGGTGATGTTGTGTTAACACATTACGTCTTCAGTCTATAGACATCTGGAAATGTTCTTACCGTAGCGGCCGTAGCGTAAACAGGAATACGGTATTTTTTTTACAGTGTTGCCTTTATGCAAAAACATCAAAATAAAGCGACTGAAACGTTACAAAAGCGACTTTCACATTTTGCGTCGAAAAGGGAATTTACTGCATTCCTGCAATGCATCACTTCTGCTTTAATTGAACTGTAGCATGTTCACTTGATCTTGAAATATAATCTCATAAAGATTATAACATCTTGTAAATATAATGTCTTGACAAATTAAAAGCAACTTTAACTTTAAAAAACCAAATGTTCTTCCCTAAAACTTAAATATCAGTTTCAAAATCATTATTTTGGTAGGCTGCATGCCGACATCTAATAAGGCGTTCTTGTGTTTTTAACACCAAAGACGAAGTGAATATTTTAATTGCCTCCCGCATCACTGTAGTAAATAAAAACAATAAAAACTACTTCCTGTTACAACCGACGTGTCGATAAGCTCAAAGGCTTGTGCAACAACATGTCATTAGAAATTTCCACAGCTGAATAAAAATTTGTTTTTAAAAGTTTAAAACTGCAACGTGTGTTATGTAATTGTCTCTCAAAAGAAAGAGTTGATTTTGAATCACTGAAACGAGTCGATTCGTCATTACGTCGCTGGTTATAGTATTTCGCATCGGTCTGAATAAAAATGCTAAATCATTATTTGCCACTAGGTGCTGTAAATATAGTAGTTAACCCAAAATATGAGCTTAATAACCAATAAATACATTACAGTCCCAAAAATACATTACACTGTACCATTGCTTTAATGCATACTTACATAGTATATATTACATTGTAACAGTATTGCCAATTAATCATATAAATAAATACTAATTAATCAATAATGCTACTATTCATTTGTTTAAAACAAATCGCGCTAACTCCTAAATCCATACAAATATACATCTATATTAAAACAAAATATCAATACATTTTTAAGTACTTTAACATAAAATTTTATTTAATTTTAGTTTATTTTAGTGAAAGATATCTTTATAGGTGCACAAGACACAAAACGGTGCCACAGGGCAATTAGCGTCTGTGTGTTATCCACGCTTCACCTCAGCCTAGTGCCACCGTAACCAGGGTTGATCTCTCATCACGGAGGCATCTTTCCATCCCCTCTCGGGCCAAGCTGACAGGATTAACAGCGAGGCAGCAGACTGCTGTTATTAATTGCTCTCCCTGAGGAGAAAAACCTCTAAACATTCAGTGAGCATTATATATTTTCACACTCCATCAGCCTGTGCCATTCTCAGAGTTTTATGGTTTTAGAATACGCCGCTTTGCCTTTGCCAAAACTTCTCCCTCTCTTTCCCAAGTGAAGTGCCATGTGGTTTCACAGCAATATACCGCACTAACGACGTTTTGATGTCGCTCTGCATTTGCAAGCCAGTGGTTAACCAAACTAGAAATGATCGCTTTTTCTCCCGGTTCCTATCCCTTATTCATTTATTCATTCCATCCCCTTTAGACTGTGATAAGGCTTAATTCACATTCACAGTAAAATGGAGCGTGGTCTCGTTTGCCGAACTCACTAACTTTCATAGCGCTCCAGTTTATCAAAGAAGAACAAACAGTGTCTATTCAGCTTCTGTCGAGTTGGTTTGAAACACTGCAAAGGGAGTAATAGCGTTTGCAGTTCTTTCAACCCATTAATGGGTTTCCTGTCATAGCCTAGAGTGTCGTAGTGAGAGAGGAAGAGAGAAACCGGCTCCATAATTACATCTGAAGTACCACATTTCAAGCTGTATTCAATTATCTGGCTGTCAGTGCTAAGTTCAAAACTGCCGGCTCCAAAACTGTTATTACCGTAACTACATTTACTCACATAATAAATGAGGTGAGAGGTGTGCTTTTCAGATAGAATAATTTTGGGATCGGTATAGATGAAGGGCTCGTACGAGGATTATGGTGTTGACATGGATGTCTGAGACCTGGAAGCGTGTGGCATGACACAGCTAACTGACCTATTGCAACACTGCTCTGCATTGTTATGCATATTCGGAGAAGTCTAGCTTTATTGCAGTGTCAGATAATCAAAACTGGGTCAGATGATCTGGAAGAGTGTTCCTAAAAAATTAGTGGAATCACATACAATAAGGTCATAAAAGTAATGCTATTCACTAATTAGTATATATTGTCATTATAGAGAGATCAATCTATTGGATTATTCTGATGATGTCTTTCTTTCATATTTTTCTGGACCTTATTTACTGTGCTTGGCAGTCAATGGTATAGTTAAAAACCTCCTGGTTTTCATCCAAAATATCTTAAATTGTGTTTTAAGGGCAAACAATGCTTATATGAGGCTGAGTGGTTTAATCTTTTTAACCTTTTTAAAAATATACCCTACACCAAAAGCCTACCTACCTGATAGTGTTAATAAATGCAAAACTAATATAACCGTGCTATTTTAACCTCTTTTTAACAGTTTTGTGGAACCACATAACAGGGTTGGTACCAGATCTCAACGCCGTATCGCGTGATCTACCGAGCAAAACAGAAAACACATGTGCACGCCGTATATGTGACGACGCGTTCAAAAGTGTCGGTTTTGAAGTCTCGCCGCATTGCTTAACATCGTTTTGAATTCATAAAATGACATTTCTCAAGTAATTGTGCAAAATAAGGCTTTATTCATCGAAACTGTGGACCTGCAGATCATATCTTGTGTGAAAAGGAACAAAAGCCAGAGTTCTACTGCCTCTAGTGTTCGTTTCAACCCGGAAAACCGGAGAGATTTGTATGCATAGGTGCTTTTTTTCCTGAGTTCAGCAGAAATATAGGTGAAAGCACGTATTTCCGATGAGCTTATGTTGCAAATATAAGTGAGATTTCCCCGGCATTGTGATGATGGTAGTACACTAAAACACACTAATCCGTTGTATTTCATCTAGTGCTTCTCAGCTTGCCCTGATAACTGTTAATTTGCACAGACTTCACCTGCTGTTTTGCATGTCATTGTTAATTTACTCTACGCGGCGACCGTCGCATCTTCTTAAAAATGTCTTCATTATGTATGTAAAACATATGTTCTACATCAGGATGGGACTGAGTGGGTTTTCAATCTCCTTTTGAGCTGCGTATCTTTTCTCCCATTATCTGTAACAATTTTCTGCTTGAAAGAGCCCTCTTATCGTACTAGCATGCTCACTTGACTCAGGGCCTTATCCAAGGACCTACTGTACACATTGTCACACACAGCAGAGCTACCTTAGCATGATATTGACATAATGGTGGTTTGTGGTTTTTTTTGGTGCTGGCATCGGCGGTGAGGATAGTCCTTTAAGTCCAAACTGTAACTTAGGTCAAGTACCATTACGAAAGAATTCATTCTCTGTACATTATCCACAGTTGCGTACAGGCAATGTCAAAAATCATATTGAGGTTTACATTTAGTAAGGACGCGGATACCAAGCTGGCATGCAGCAGATGCTTTTATCCATATGTTTTTACCATGTAATTATTACAGTGAGAGTCCCCTTGGAATAACCTGAGGTATTACTAACACACATAACCTACATTACCGCAACGAATTATTTTCATGTTGTTCACAAAACAAAACATGTGATAAAGAATACGTGACTAATTGTATCCTGTATCAAATATGCAATCTAGAGGGGAAGTTAGCTTTGAGTTCCAGGATTAAAAGATGTTGCCGTAATCCTCTAATTAGCAATTTAGCTAATGCTTTTAAGTAAGGCGCACTCTGTAATTTTGTGCTAATTAAAAATACGCACAGGCGCACATTTCGTTAAAATGATGCAAAATGATACATTTCGTTAAAATAAGGTGTGCACCCATGAAGTCAGTCATTTTTATTTAACATGAGGTGCGTGGCCCTTGGGTGCCGCCATTTACTACTTCTAATGCTACTCACAAACTGTTACTTTTACTTTTTAAAGCTCTGTATCCAAGTCGAGGTATTTGCAAAACACACACACACACACAGAGAAGTACAACTGAACTAACAAGCCACCCAAACAAAGGCATTACAGATATAAAATACACATTAGACTTAACATAACAAAAGAAGTTGAGTCAACAAAAATAATCTTAGTGATGCTATGGCTCGGCACATGTGCAATCCTCCAGGCAGATCAAATGGAATAAGTATAAGTGGAAAAAAATGTTTTAAACAAGAACCTTGCAGGGGTTTTGTAAAACCAACAACTAAAACATCAGCACGACTTCAGAGAGCGTTTTTAAGGTACACTTGTATCAAGCACTATAACCCTGGAGTGACCTTAACTGAAGTGTCTCGGCCAAATGCACAGCTGTGATGCTTCTGCAGAAAAATCCGAATTTACGACCTTTAGTCGTCAGCCCAGAATCTTACCCATTATGCTTTACTGCCCATTGCACGGCAACTCACAATGTGAAATGATATGTTAAGATGGCGTCGATGAATCCTCAGTGGTGTTATGTCTGAAAGCTGGACATTAAGGGGAAGTGCTTAGGACAAAAAAACCCTCCATCCCACCTCTAATTTCCATGTTTCGCATGTGTCCTAGAGCGTTACATATCACAGACGGTGGGAGTTATCTTCTGAATACGCTGTAAAAACGCTGTTTATATTACAAGGAGGCTTCACTCAGACAGACCTGAAGTCCCTGTTGAGTTCATTTTATTGTTTGACCTCATTCTCGGATTCTGAGCGCTAATAGACTGGTGAGCTTTTTATGAGTCGTGCACTTTTGAGATGTTCATTTGCATTTCACTCCAGAAGAGAATTAGCCGCTGTATACGTGGAGTGCAGCGGAGTTCGAAATTAATCACTCTAGCCTCTAACCATTACTGTAAAAGCTCTGCAATTTTCTTTCCTTTTTTGACCCTCAATGCCGAGTTTTTACCATTCAGCTGAAAATTTAGCGTCTTGATGATATAAGGCAGAAGTTCATCATTTATCGGTGATAGCTTTCATTTATTCTGCGTTTCAGTCAACCCCAAAAGTCACGGTGCGCGATTTTTTAAAAAAATGCGTTAACGTAACGTGTTCATAAAATGTCATTCGGAGAATTTAACTGTAATTTTGTGATTTATTGGTTCAGGCCTGGCCAAATGCAGGTGCACTCTCTGACGCTAGGTGGCGCTTGTAGAAAAGCAGAAATACACTGATTACTCCGATACACAAAGTGCTGTGCAACTTTTGCTTTTCACAAAAAAAAAAAAAAAAAACAATAGAGTACAGTCCCAAAATAGCTTGTATTGGATTCATCCTCTGCTATTCAGTGTCATTAGGCAAAATGCTCACCGCCAAGCTATAGTCATATGTAACAGCTGTTGCTCTGGGAATGCGACGATGAGCATGAATTTTACTGGTTGGACAGATTTTTTACAGTCCATTGGAAAAGATATTAAAATAAAAATAGCCCTAGAACAGGCACTAATCTGATGTTGATGAGATGAGAGGGAATTACTTCATTTTCCGTGAGAATTGGTGACTCTGGTGATACAAGCTGTTGATACTAGTTTGATTCATGGGTTAAAATTGTTCATCTTCCTCATTATATAAAGCTTCTATATATATATATATATATATATATATATATATATATATATATATAGACTGGACTGTTCAGTTTACTTGTCAAAAATGGAATGACCATCTTATTTTTACCAACAATTCTTCTCATTTAGCTGCAGGAACACCTTCAATGACCAATAATAGGGTGACCCGGTGACCCCCTGCGATACAATCACCTTCAGCACGAACAGACATAAGAGGAAAAGACAGGAAGTGACTCGGCATCAAAGAAGTCAAAGATTTCTGGAGGGGAAACTTCGCAGCATGGTGTGTTGTGGTCGGTTGCGGTCTATAGATTAGTTTTCTGGATAGACATCGAGGAAAGCAAGGAGAAAGATCGAGAGTTGGAGAAAGTGGGAGAAGACCGGTGTTTTTCAGCGTGACCGTGCCCCAGGGGGGTTTTCACAGACCACACTGAAAGAAATCCAATAATCAGCCTGCTCTGAGTTAGGCACGCTGTAGCCCATCAAAGCTGCTCTCAGTCTAACAACTCCTTCGCGGCACGGGCCCATCTGATATCCACGCAGCTGGCTTTGCCTCAAAACATGACATCTCATCTCCTTTTTAATGAAAAAGACGATTCCTCAAATCCAAAAATCCCTGCTCGGTTTTGATCAAAATCTATGTTTGACTAGCCAAGGTGAGGACAGATTCTCGAATAGGAGGTATTAATGATGAACAGAAGACTTTGTGAGATGAGATTAGCTTTAGATGTTTTTGGAAGCTTCAGGTATCTTAGCGTAAATGTGCTGCTGACATGTTTTTACGGTTAAGTGTCAAATAAACAGGCCCAGAAAGAGTGCGTTTTATGACATGCGTGGCATGTCTAGTGATACAATTAAAAGAATAGTTTAGCCAAAAATGAAAACACAATTTCTTCATTTTAATAAAAGATGACACGTGCGGTTAGCATCTACTTAAGGCCTAAATATAAGGATCTGATTTCTTTTTACAAATAATTTGCATTATTTTTAGGTTTTTATAAGGGCCAATATTACAATTTTGTACCGTGCTATTTATCTAAATAAATTGAATATAAAACAATAGAACTGAAATCAGTGATTTCAAATGCTAAAAGTGAATCTAGGGGTAGCAAAATGATAAAGAATTGAGAAAATTGATGTTCGTAAATGTAAAAATTACATGTAATCATGTTATTCAATTAATAGTGTCTTTAAAGATTTATTGTCAATTTGTTATATGATGGCAAACAAAACTATTGAAGATGTAATAACGGGCGATATAAACATGCTCTTGTGCACATTAAGGCTGAATTTCATTGAATGTAACAGTATATACTGTAAAGTAATACTGAAAGCAGACTAAGTTTTCTATTTAAATATAATTAAAACCAAGTTTTCAGTGTCAATTTAATGATCATCATCATCATCATCATCATCGACTTCTTCTAATTTAATTATCATCATCATAAACATTGCATGATCTTCTTCTTCTAACAAAAACATAAGTTAATAAATATATATATATATATATATATTTATTTATTTATTTTTAACAATAGTGTATCATATGTCATAGCCAATAATCTATAAATAAATAAATATTGAACACAATATAAAACATTGATCATTTTAATTGCTCAAATTAGTGAATTTAGACATAACTTTGTAATGCACCGTATGAAAAATGTGTATTTATTAAAAAATAATTTAAGCACCCAATATATCATGCTTTTAAACTTTCTATAAAAAAGCTAGATCTTAATCAGCATAAATTATTTTAATAATCAAATATAAACTTAATTTACTGACCAAAGGCAGACCATCACTGACTTCATGGAACTCCTGAGATTGCAATTTTATCAGCTTTGAATGATCTGTAATAATAAATCTGACACCTGGAAATAAAAACCATTAAAGTGTAAAGAGAGCAGTGGCGTACTGTACCCCACGCCAAAGAAACAGAAAAAAAGCTATTAATAATGACGGCCGAACCTATCAGGACCTCAGAAACTCATTGCCTCTCTTTCCTGCCGCCCCGCTGTGCGTGCTGCTTATTCCTAAAGCAATCTGTGCCTCCCCAGCAGCCTAATCTCAGCCTGACGGAGCCCTGTAGACCACCTTCACATGCCCTCAATGTGTCTTCCCCAAAATACAGCCGTTTAGTCCCTCCCAGAGTTCCACATCTCACTGGAATAATTACTGGCCCAAAGGTACAACGCTCTTCTGTTCCATTTATACGTCTCTCATCATTTACACGGCAAGCGGTTTTGTGACGCTGGGGTATGTTGACAGTCCGCAAAAAGGGAAGAAAGGTGCGCTCCGAAAACAGAAATCAAATCCTGGATGATCCCATTTTAGCATTAATCTCAGCACAAAACAGAGATGCAAGCAAATAATGTGATTAAGAGGCACTTTGATTAAAATTGGCATCTGATGAATTGCTCTCAGCGCTCCACACCTCTAAAGATGGATATATATGTTGCTAAGGAGAATCCAATTACTCAGAAATTGTTGTCCGTGGATAGGATAAGAAATTGATATCAAACGTTCGGTCATGATTAATGCCGCCGCTTTCGGCAGGCCAACGAGAGGCGTTTCCGTCGCTGAGGTTTGATGTAGCACTGTTATTGACCGATCGCGGAAAAAAAAGTGTGTACTTTTAATCATCGGGACCCCAGCCTTCGTAGCGGTCGTGAATCGCGCGTCGCTCGCAGCCCAAAGAAATGTGCCTAAATCAAGTCAGACGATGAAAAAAGTCAGATAAATGATAATGGCAATGCGAGGAGATATTGAGAGGGTAATGTAACACAAGTGTCACTGCGCAGACATTATCGGTTAAGGCCGAGGTTATTTGTGGCTCACTGAAGATAAAAGCACCATTAAAGCAGGGTGATAGAACTTTCTTCCATCTCCTTGGGATGGGAATGTGACAGAGCACCCGAGTGCAGAAATGCTTGGATTTGCATTTTAAAAATGTGAACACGGAACGGCAGGGAAAGAGGCAAACATTGGGCGAAAAGCGTCCTGCAAATGATTAGTTCAACATGGATTCGTTTTAAGACCTTTTATCTTACAGGAGACTCGACGTCGCTGCTGATAAAAGACCTTGCGTTTTGTCCGGTACTGGTCTGGTGAACGGGAAGCAGGCTGTGTTAGTTAATAGTTAAAGGGATAGTTCATACTAAACTGATTTTCGCTATAAAAGATGACATTGAAAGTTTCAGGAGTTTGAAGCTTTGGGAGTTTGTTTGAAACTCCTAAAATGGCATAAACATAGCATTCGGATAATTGAAACATCCAGTAGTCTAATTCGAGTTAAATTAGATATTTTTGACATGTTGCCATAGTTGAATTTCGCTCTGTATGCACACGGGAAAAAATTACTGTGATTTTAACAAAAAAAAAAACAAAAACAAAAATGGTAAATACCTGTAAAATTGTGAAAAAAACCTTGTCATTCCCAGAATTCCCTGCATTGCATTTCAAATTTAGTTAGAATTTGCAATTTTTTCTTTAAAATCCCCCTGTATCCTAGTTTTCTTATCAGTTATGTTTATTAGGGTTGTATGTTACATGTAATCATGTTAAATGAAGTGAGTTTAATGAGTCTCACCATGATGGTGTTTAGTGCTTGTGTGAATGACACTGTGCACCTTCTATATATGTTACTATTTAAAAGCTGCTCGTGTCGGGCCTTGATTAATCACATGAATTTCTCATCACCACCTGTATTTATCAGTGTGTTTCAAAGGTACAAAACAGATTTCAGTACTTTAGATTGGCATATTAACATTATATCAGTTCTTGAAATTACGGTATTTAACTGTAAACTTAAATTACAACTGTAAAACTGCATTTTTTACAGAAGAATTCTGGCAACCACAGCTGCCATTTTTCCACTGTAAATTGTACAGAATTTTTTTTTACAGTGCTTTTTTTAAAGTTGTTGCATCATTATATGTGCATAGCCACATTCATTTTGCTTTGGTTATGAAAGTGAGCATACTGTTTTAGAATATTTGTACAGCGCACTATGCTTACAGTTGTTTTGGAGCCCTTAATGAAAATAAATAAATAACAACAATGATATTATATAATACTTATATAATAATAATAATAATAATGTAAATAAAGTGTGTTTAATTGAATTGAATGTGTATTTGTAGTGTGCTTCAAATTATTAAATTAAAGTAGTATATGTATCATAATGCAAATGCAAAGGCATGCTGTTAATACACATTTTAAAAAGTGCACTTTGTAATAAAGCACTTTTAACTTTAATCTTTCAATATCTGCAAATGCATAATTACGTTTTTAATTAAATGGGCAACACTTTATTTTAAGGTAAATGACCTTGTCAACTGATGTAGTTACATGCCACAAGCAGACACAGCAGACTTTATACAACATAATAATAATAAATGTGAATATACAGACATAAACTACTTAAAATAAAGTGTTTTTTTTTTTTTACTTAAGTGCACTTCATGCGTGTCTATACTGTACACCTTAGTTTGATTCAACCCACTAACACTTATTAAATACACATCATTTCTGCATTGAAATTACAGATTATTGCACAGACATAACTACTTAAAATAAAGTGCATCAAGATGGTACTTATTTGTAAGCAGCTGTGTAACAGACTCTGTATTTGTTTAACAGTATCTGACTATATTACATGCACATAATAAGTAAACTGTAATGATAAGTACATTTTGTTTCGTGTAAGCAAAATGGCTACTACTGAGTACTTTTTAAAGTAATTACACCGTACTATGATACCTTAAAATGAAGTGTTATCGTTGTTATAAATATGTTGTAGAAATTAAACTGGAGTATGTTTGCTTTCACATAAATGCGTGCAAGTACAATTAACACTTAACACTTTTAAATATTGCACACGATACACATTTAGAAACAAGATAAATAATTGTGGAGTTATGCATAAAGAAGCTAAACTTGAAGCGTTTCTCAGGTTTCATCTACATTTAGTACAATTTTAAAACTATAATGTATTTACATTTAGGCTAATTGCAATTACATGCGATTAATTCTCCACAAATGTAATCCACAATTCATTGCTTTCAATATATTATCTGCATGCAAATTACAAAAGGCATGCTGAAGTGAATTTCTTAATATAAAATGGTTGGAACGTATTAATGATCACCGCATGAACAATATGAGCTTTCATTAACTAAATTAAACATAATTTAAATTGAAAATTTTTTCCTTATAATATCTCTTGTTTGAACGCTATAGAAGTCAAATGCAACATGTGTTGGCGATCTGCAATACTGGAACAAATGTTTCTCTTAAAATGAGCAAATATTGCTATTTTTAATTTACCCCCCTTTCCGATGAAGAAATGCGCCGCAATAAATATCATTTGAAGCGAGGAAAATTGGTTGCCTTTTGATTGCCCAACTTTCCCCGCAAGCTGATCCCTTTGTTTCCTTAAAGCCACTTTAATATCAACCAGTTACCGTGATGTATTGCTTTTACCGGCGACTTGCGGAAACTGGACTTTTCAGGGATTTCATCAGAGCGACGGAACATTACTTCTGCCACTGCCCACATGTTTGATAAGGTGGTAAATGGCGTAACCAAATCAAAGAGTCCAGCGACTACTGAGATTGACTGCCGTCGTGCCAAAATAAACTGTAGCCCACTTCAAAGGTGACACTTCATTGCCACGGATCATCCGTAAGAATCAAAGGATCCAATGAAGCTTGGCGTGTGTAGAGTTGAGTGCAAATTGGACCCACTTATCCTTAACTATGTAATTGTTTTTAAATTAATCGTTTGTAACTCAATCGTGCCACCAAACCTGCTCCTGACTTCACATATATCCAACCTCAATAGCGGCAATAGCGCTATTATGTTTATTCATTTATTTATTTGTACTTGTTTTTGTCTGAACAATTCGTTTCTTGTTCACATCAGATTTATATTTCATTTATTTTGATACATTTAAGCGTATTTCGTGTGTTTTGGCATATATATGTGCAAAACGATAAGCTCAATTTGCACAATAACTAAAGACATATAGCTTTTTGATCGAAACCGATTAGCGAAACCGTCGATCTCTTCGAAACTCGTAAACATTATCTCATGGTGTAATCCAACACACGCAAAATAATCCATTCTTTTGTCAAAATCTGTTTGCCATGCATGTATATTTCAGAATACATTTACGTTACGCATATTAAAAAATATACTGTATAAATCCTCTATGACAACTATAGCTTTTCCCAGTAAAACTATGCTTACTGTAACATTTAGTACAGTACAGTAAACAGTCAGTTCCAACAAAAATGCAGAACACGTATGAACTTTGTAACAATTATAGATTATATATATAGATGTATACTTTGTATAAAAATATGTATTTTTAAGGATTGACTGTCATGATAAGAAAATATCTAATCATTTTGATAAGTGTGGCTCATATGATGACAAGAACACTTTCTATTTTGGTGGCACCGGCCAATTTTCTGACAAAATAACTAGCTTTTGAAACACAATGAACTATCAAAATAAAACATTTTAATGAAATATTTTATCCGTTTACTTACATGTTATGTGAGCATTAACTAACATCACCGAAATGCTTTTGTGTCATTAAATCTAATACCAAATATTACCCTAAAATCTCAGAAGACCAAAAAAATAAATCGTACCTATCTATTATTACCTATACATTACCCACAGACATAGTTGAATTGATGAATAGATTATCAATGCTCGATTTCACGATGGCATAATTAAAAAAAAACCTCCATTATAACTCCATTACATTGCCAGCTATTATTTTTTTCAAGTTTTAATAGGAAATGTCAAAGTATATTAAAATTGAAAATTCCCATTATGTACATTACGGAAGCTTGTAAAACCAACTTAAAACTCCCCAGCTGTTCACTCAATTTAGAGTGTGTTATTCACTCGAATCAGATACAACCTGACAGCTTTGACCATAAAATAGAAAAGTAATGAGGAGGTGGAAACAATGCCACCGAAACGTCCAAACGCCCTCGCCGACAAATCTTTATTCATCTCTGATATAAACCATTAAAGAGAGAGCGCAGTGCTTTAATGCACAGCCTGCGTCTCATTAGCCGGAGAGCCGCGTGGTTCTCCTATCATGAACTCGGGATAGATGATTTTCTCTGAAATGTATTTGAAATGTGTTTTTTTTCTTTCTCTTTTTAGCCGAAAGTGAGAAATAATAAACAAATAAATAAAAGCTCATTGGGGACGGACACATCAGTCTTTGGAATTTTCGAACTCTTCAGGCCAGCAGACGTGCATTGAGAGCGATCTTGTTAAATCGCATGATGAATAATTGCTCTTAATCGCACGGAGTCGTCAGTCAGGTAGAATAATAACGCAGCAAACAATGAATCCCTGTGACTCATGCCGGGGCTCTCTGACATCAGGCTGGCCCTTAAGTTACCACATGCCTATCACTTCTGATTTCCTGTGTGGATTCAACAATATTAGTTTGTTATTCAGACTGTAGTGGAGTCGGTAATGAATGCCAATGCACTTGCAGGGTTGGTCACAGGTGAAAAAGAGGGCCAATTTAGCTCAAGAAAAAAAATTAAGAAACAATCCTACTGACAAACTAGAGTCTTTTTATTGACAAGGTCAAAGGATATGCAGCAAACTTTGGAAAATCATTAAAATCACCAATTTAAAGTCCTAAAACCTGCCTCTGAGATGTTTTCTTGTTTATAACGTAGCGGTATTTTTAGTATACTCAGTCATTCTTATTTTATAAGACAGATGCCTACGAGAACAAATAAAACGTGATATGATTTCAGTTCCGTTGCTTTAATATGAATATAAATACGATGAACAAGACGCTCAAAGCGCATGCTAATTCCATACAAAATGCATATTTATTGTCCAGTCCTACTTTAATACAACCGTCTCAGACAGAGACTGCGTTGAGGTGGATTAAATAAAATTAAACATTAGATAAGAGTGCAGCATCACGGTTTTCTGAACCAATAAGCACGGAGCTGTGTTGTCAGTCAGTCGTTTCCCATCATGCTTTTGGTCACTGACTGCTCAATCCGACACGGCCTGTCGCAAGGGTGTTTAAAGAACTAAAACAGGTGGATGGGTGGGTGAAAATGAATTTGCTAATAATCACATAACGAGGACATGAACATGACCAAAAAAGGAAAAACAGGAACACAGAGAAAATGAAACCAAAAACCGTAACATTACGCCCTCCTCCCGGAAGACGCGTCCTGCCCCATGAACAAGAACACAAAAACATGGGAGGGGGGCAGAGCCTCCTAGACTCCCTGAGCCTCCCGATCAGCTATGGCCTCCCAAGCCTACTGATCCACCCTGGAGGCCTCCAGAGACTCTGCCCCAAACCAGCCTCCAGGGCGGATCAGTAGGCTTGGGGCGGCCATAGCGGATCGGGAGGCTCAGGGAGTCTAGAAAGCCATGGCAGGACAGTCTTCGAGGCTGTGGCTCCTGCCCCCGCCTCTCCAGTTGGAGATTGGGGTTGACGTGGGTCAAGGAGTGGGCACTGGCATGAGCTCTGGAGGATCGAGCACTGGGGGTGGCGCTTCCCGAAGAGCTTCCCGAGGCGCTTCCGATCCTGAGCTCACTGGCATGAGCTCAGGATCGGCAACTGTCGTCGTCGCTGGTGGTGAATTGGCTGGGGACCGGATCTACTGGACAGAGCTGCGGAATCAGCGGGAATCGGGGAACGGTAATGGCTCTCCTGGCCGTGACTGCGAAGCGGGAAGAGGGCGTGGCTTGTTTTTTGTACTTCGAATTGATTGGATGTAGTAAAGTACAGTAGGCGTTTCATTCAGAAATGAACACTGAAAGTTGGAGGGGCGTGGTTAAGGATGTCATGCTCATGCCCAAGCTGTTAAATTTTAGATTTTTTATTTTGGCTCATTCAATGAATCGCTGGCTGCCCGCTGACCGTGATTCTGTTCAAACTCCCTATAAAATCTTAAACGACTCCCTTTTGAGCTAAATTGCTGCAACATAAAAAAAAGCGACAGTGACACGGTTCTACTAATTTGTTAAAAAAAATGATATAGTTTGCAATATAGCAAAGCAAGCCTTGAAAAACGCAGCAGGTTACGATACGGTTTTAAATGGCGGGAAAAGGCAATATAGCTGACCTTGTACAAATGAGATTCATTGGACATCGCAACGACCATGGAAAATGTATTTTATCTCTGTGCAGTAACCGTGCCAAACATTTGTTGAATATCTGCACCTTGTCCAGGAAAACCATCTAGTCGTTTCTTTATTTTGGCGAGAAGCATTCTCTGAAGAGAGGTAAGAGTACGAACAATTGACAGATCGCATCATCAACAATATTAGCAGTGCTATAAAGCTGCAAAACAGACAAAGTTTTATTTGCAATGTTAAGATAAAATGGCTTTTAAATGAATGTGATGACACATTAGTCAAAGAAGCTGTGTTTTTCAGTCAAAAAACAGCAGTATTTCCTGTGGTGCAGATGGTAGCCGTTATTTGCACCCCATCTAGTTAGCAAGCGATTAACTAGCAATTAAAAAATACTAGCGTCTAGTTATCCTGTGATATTGATAGCTGATGTCAAATGTGCATGCAGGAGCTTTTTTCACAGGAAGTTGTATGATACTGAAATTGATAACAAATTCATAACAACATAAGCTCACCGCTGATTAGGATAAACTGCATTTGGAACATATTTGTAATTTATCTGCTTTTTTTAATGGCTCTGTAATCATAATTTGAAGTTTTATCAATGCCAGCATTTTACAGTCTAATGTATTGTAAATCAATTTAAATGGACACTGTAACAGCATTGTACCCTAAGTAGACTCTCTGTACGCTCCGACATTTGCTGTGGATTTATGTAACATTTTTATCAGACTGAGCGGTTCATTTATAGCCTTACTCGGAATTATACATTTATAATCCATTACTTCAGAGCTGAGATGCACCGCTCCTACAGAATTCTTTCAGGATCCTTTTGGGACTCCAAATAAAGAGCCGAATTAAAAAAAAAATTCTATCATTTTGAAAACACCCACCAGCGACTGCGGGGTGTGAATGAGTAATATCCAGACACAGTCAATATAATCAGTAAAAGCTATTAACCTAATCAGATACTAGAACAGCAGAGACGCATGAAGTCCAACATAATATGCACGAAAGTCAACTGGAAAAGTCAAGGTAAAATTCTTAACGTATGATTTTGAGAGCTGTGTCTAAGTCTACCTCTTGCTAGAATGGCAGGACTAGCATTTCTCCACAGCAGTACATCTGGGCCATGTCTTGAACACTGGGTGGACTACTTTTCATACACACACACACACACACACACACACACACACACATATATATATATATGTGTGTGTGTGTGTGTGTGTGTGTGTGTGTGTGTGTGTGTGTATTTTTACCGATATTTAAAATGATTTAAATAATAAAATATACTCCAAATTTGAAATTGAAACAGCCAGGAGGTGGCAGCAAGTCACTGCAAATAAGTGAGTCATTGTGATTGAACCGAATCATTTAAAGGGATGATTCATTCAGGAAGAAAGTACTGTCATGTTGCTCAATAATTGCTCAAGAATAATGCTGTCGGAATTATTTTTTGTTGTCGAAATAGCGCAAAAACAGGAAACATAAGGCTCTTAATTAACTTATTGTTTATTAAACTTATTAAATCTATATCACATTTGTAAACATGGCATTTTTATTGAAAAAAAATGACACTCAATAAAATTCAGTGAAATTGATATTAAGTGGTATAAATAGGCTATACATCTTCTGCATTCATGTCTTGAATTTGTGCTCACATAAAATAAGTTTCCATACTAAATCGCTACATTACCTTTCTGAGCAACGACGTGTTTTTGAAGTAACTACAACAGAAGCATGTACACATACAATATCATCCCTATCTCTTTCCCTCTTAAAATTAGCATATGTAAGAAAAATGTATTTGCTTCACTGAATGCAACTATGTCATTTAATATTTCTCTCATAAAACAGTTGACTAATATTAAATCATTTGCAGCTTCAATCTTACCTCGTTCTCAATAAACTAACTCTTCGCACTCAGCACCTGTGAACGGTAAAGCAGTCTGCTCTGATTAGTTTTAAATTAATTTTTCGTTAAAGGTCCCATGGCATGACAATTTGACTTTATGAGTTTTTTTTAACGTTATTACGAGTTCCCCCAGCCTGCGTGTGGTCCCCCGGTGGCTGGAAATTACGATAGGCGTAAACCAAGTGTACCCTGGGTATCCTGCTTCTCTCAGATGGCCCAATCTGTAATCACGCGGGGAATTTATGTCATCATACGAGGAAAGGTTACCTCCCCTTTCCCAGAGAATTTAACAAACAAAACCAGATCGGCTGAACTGTACAGCTCACAAGGACGGACGATGAGACAGGATTGTTACTATGAGGTGAATCAGATCTCACGACTATAGTAAGGACAAACTCACTGTGTCTTTCTATTCATAATGAAGATGTATACATTTCAGTTTCATCAGGCAACACATTTTACAGCTACACTGTAATTTGAACAACATTTAACTTTATTATGGACAGTAAGATATTGTAAAATGTTTACATAATATTTTACTGTAAACAGCAAAGGATTATGGGAAAATATTTGGCCACTGCTATATTTCTTCAATACTGTTAATCAATTTACAGTAGCGAACTTCCCCGAGGAAAACTGACCAATGGCAAACTTGACTGGGAAAAACTGACCAATGGCAGAGGTTGTTTTTTTTTGTAATTGGCTGTAAAAGAACAAAGGGGTAATGCTGCACCATTAACTTAAAATAAAGGTTATATATATATATATATATATATATATATATATATATATATATATATATATATATATATATATATATATATATATATATATATATATATCAAGATGTTTTTACTAAACTGAGAAACACGTTTGTACCTTCTGACCAGTCGTCGTTTAACCCTATAAGAGAATTAAGGTGAAGTGCTTTAGGCAATTTACACAGTATTTTCTAGTACGTCTTTTGATTATTATTTTTAGGTTTCTAGTCTGGACTTCGTCTAAACCTTCAGAGGTGTATTCCGGAGTCTTGTGGATGCCATATCGATAATAATATCAGCTAGTAAATTAATCTCGTTTAGCCTAAATTCGCCAGTTTAGAAACGCGCGTTCCGACGTCGCATGTGACTTTAGAGACGGTCCCTAAACTCACGGACGTTAACGTAAAACCGTGTGCTAACGCAAACCTGCTGAGGAAAACCGAGTTAAGTAACACCACTGTTAAGAACGTCTTTTGTATTTTATCTAAGTTTGTGGTCATGTAGTCTGCATCGGAGGTGTATTGGAGTCTCCTCTTGAGACTGCAGTCGAGCGGTGCTAACAACAGGTGAGATTCCATTAAAGGTGAACATATTTTTTTCTAGACGCGCCCTCGCTAGAATTTCTATATTGGCTATGTTCTCGTATCTAGGTTTTGGCTTTGTTTGCGCATGCGGGTCGATAGGTGTATGACATCCATTACTTGTGTTTTCAAAAAAAGTTAAGTTGTAACACTGTCTGTTACAGGAGATTTCTCCAAGCAAAAAAAGGATCCAAGCAAAAGAATCATCATAGATCCGTTCTACAGAAAGGCAGAATTAGGTAAACCAAAACATTTCACATTTTATGCATTTAAGCAAGTTACATTTTATTAAGTTATTCATTCACTGGTAGTCTTGGTGCAGTGCTAGCGGTGAGCTAAGGAGGCTGAGGCTCCTAATGATTTTATTACAACATTACAATCTTCTGTGCATCAAGATTTGAGTTTTCATCTGCATTAAAATGTCTATTAAACCTGCACTTAAACAGCAAAATGCACCTTCTACAGGCATCCTGAACTCACTTTAGCCTATAAATGTATAAGACAAAAATTTGACTGTTATACTTTGGCATTAAATATAGATTTCTTAATCATAGGCCTATTATATGCACAGACTTTACACACACGCGTGCACTTAGAAAGATTATATGAACAGATCGGTTATTTATGTATTGTTTCCAGCTGCCAGTAAAATTTACAGCAACCTTTTTACAGTGTACGCTATTATTCCAGCTAAAGTTACAGCTAGTCGCTAGTCCAGCTAATCACAACAATGCATATACAGTAACACACGATTATGTATACATCAGTTCATTTGTTGTTTTACACCCACACAAACATTATTTCATAAACGACATAGTCAATAAAAGTTTAGATGCCCATATAACAACAAGAGACGATACTTTGTTGAACCTTCTTTGATAAAAAATGTGCAAACTCAAGGCTTTTGATGATCGTTTCTGTCCAGTCGACTGGTTTTATAGTGTTTTACCACAGCTGTCGTCTTTTTTTTTTTTTTGTCAGCCAGTAACATCAAGCATACTATCATATTTGTAATCTGAGGCTGGATTACGTCAATATCACAATAAGACAATATTTTAAGCTTCTTATGTATGTGAAAAAAAAAAAAGTTTCCAATCAGAAGAGAGACTAAGAAGAGTAATTAGACAGGCCGAAATCAATCTGTTTTTGACAGAGCTCTTGAGAAAGGATCTGAAAAAACATATCGAGGAGGTTTTTATCATTTATACCACAGATATATATTCTTAAAGACATCAACACCTAAACTAAAACTCCAAAAAGCTCACTAGAGGTCACCTTCGAAGAGCTCGCTGAGGCAGAGCAGGCTTCTATAGTGGTTACGGCCCTGGTCTGTGCCAGTACTGCACTTTATAGTCCACCGCTCGTATGGATTATGCAAATAACATTCGCATGTAATTTATTAATACGATAACTGCTCGTGGAGGGCTGTGAGACGATTTTAAATATGGTGATGAATGTAATTTCTGTTTTGTTACAATCATTGTTTAGATGTGTGCATGTATGTATATGTCACAATATTTCTTGACATTTCATAACACAGACTCTGTCAGAGGCCTGGCATTTTAAAGGCACTTAAACACCATAATTTGTTTTCTAATGCGCAGCATCCGCTCATCATACTCTATTGTTCATCTGTCAGACTCTGTAGAACCTCACGTGGGTTTTTAAAGCTAGCTAACTGTGACATGTAGCGGAAAAGCAAACCTGTATTTTTCAGTTTTTGAACATTTACGCAACGCGTAAAATATAATGCATGGTAACTAACACAAAGCAAACCCAGAAATGGACTTTGTCGCATGTGTTTGGTGTGAATATAATATGACGTGAATATAATCTTGCTGCACGTATTATACACAGTTTTCGCGTGCACATGATGCATATCTATCCCACAACCCTAATCCTATACCCTACCCGTGGCGTAAGTATTCTTTCGAGTGCTCCAGCTGAGGTGATTATTTTAGCTCTAATCAAACCACTAGATCAAAGGCACGTGTTCTTTCATGCAAATAAGGTTAACTGAGACTCAAGAGGCCATTTTTAGCATTTCTCACTCTAGTTTTATTTAGCGTGCTGTGGAAACATTCCAGGTAAAGGTTTAGATGCAACCAACAGGCATGACGTCAGGCCTTTTTACCTCCCTGCGAAAACCGCTGCGTCGCAGAGCGCATGTAATGCGATCCGTGGGCAGAGCCATTCAGATTCTGCCGTCTAACCAATCGATTCCACAAACGAAGCGCCACCTTATCTTCAGGTGCACTACACCAACGATAAGCTTAACATTGATTTTTCATGTTTAAGTGTTGTCTCTGCAAGAAAGCATGCGTTCAGACTTTAAACTCTTTCCGAGCGCCAGTGAAAGATCTGAGTTTGCACGGAACGCTGTGTTTGAATGCGGGACTGGAAAATAGCCAGAGGCTAGGTAAGTTTCTCCTTGTGCTCTCTCATGATAACTGTGCGTCGGAACAGTGCTCGAGATGAGTGAAAGGTCAGAGATAGTCGGGCTAGTTACGCTCATTTAAAGGAGTTTTTCTCCTAGGGTTTTTGGACGGACTATACTTCGTGCCTTCCTTTTGGTAGATATCGGCTTATTAGTATTTTTAAAGCAAATCTTGGTTTTGAACACAAGAACAGAACAACGTACATCGTATCACCAATGTGGTGAAGTGGTTTCTCACACAAAGACTTCAGATCTTTGTGCATATGCCTAATCATTTAACCTCTATACAATTTCTCCACAATGTCAAAACTGACTGTATAGGTACAGGTTTTTTTGTTTTTTTCCATGCAACAGTCTCTCCAAACCACTGTACCATCAAAGAAGACTTACAAGATGTAATCTGATGGGACTACATAGTGTTAAAATTGTGGAAAAAATGACTTATCCTCAATTGTGTTGAGTCATTTTCTTCTATAAATGGGATATGCACCAAATATATATATCTGTATGATGCTTTTGTAAGTTGTCTATTAATTGGTCTTCATGATTTAATAAAGGCAATTTTTTCTAACTTAGAGTTACAGCACCAGTCCAATGTAGCACACAAATAGTAGGCCTTTCACTAACAAAAAAATGTAAACTCCACTGCCACTTTGAATTATCTGATCAATAATGAATAATCAGAAATGAAGACTAGTCAAAGCTGTCGTTGGTATATGAGCTCAACGTTAATAATGCAGTCTGCTGCTGGACTGACTTGGACTGAACAATTGTTGCTAATAAATTTAATTCCAAGTCACTCATTTTATGTTGTGCATTTTGATAGTGGTAATTTCAATACAAATATGCATGTTTTTAATTTTATTATAACGCTAAAGGGTAAACCATATGCTCTGGTTTAGTCTAGGCACTTTATTAATTATAACTTGATTACATGCAAGGAAATGAACAGCAAGGAAATGAAGATGCAAATTTTAGCCACTGCTTGGTGAATAATTTATATTCAATCAATTTATATTATAATCGATATTTTTTGACGTTAATCTATTTCTGTCATACTAAAGAGTGTAAAACAATTGTAGTATTAGCTAACGTCACAGAGGAGCTCCAATCATATAATAAATATAATCAAAAGGTAATTGCACTTTTAACTGTTTTGTGAGATATAAATTGGCAATTGTATTGACTTTAATTGTGATTTTTTTTTTTTTATACGTCGAAATTCCTAGAAAAGAAGTGAAAATTGCAAGAAAAAAGTCAGAATTACCCGTTTTATTTTTCAGACTTTATTTTTATAAATTACGACTTGTCTGTCACAAAATCAACCTGTCCTTTAACACAGTGGTTCCCATTCTATTGACCATTCTATTTTATAGCACATTTCACTACTAATATTTGCATTTTAATGTCAAATGTAATCAAATCAAATTCAAATTTTATTTGTCACATACACATACATACATACATGGTACGACATGCAGTGAAATGTTTTTTACAACCGCCCAGCGTCGAAAAGAAAAAATAAAAAAATAAAAAAATAAAAATATATATATACGAAGAAGTGTGCAAAGTATAAAAGGTAAAAATTTAATTAAGTGTAAAATATAAAATATGGCGCAGTATTTAAAAGGTAAAAAATGAAATAAGTATAAAATAAAAATATAAAATATAAAGTGGCTTTGTGAATGTCCGATGTAAAGTGACTAGTGCAATATTGTCCAAATGTCTTTGTTTATAGAAGTTAGCCAGTCTATGAAATATGTCCATAAAAATGTAAACACACTCACTTTTGCACGGCTTTGGCCGTAAACTTATTGCGGGTTCACTGCATTCATGATCCTTCCGTCTGTGTAGGGCAGAGTGGAGGACAACCCATCACTTTATTTTTTACATTTTTTTTAGCAAAGCAGAGTAAACATAGAACTGTCTAAATATTATGAAATAATTGTAAAAATAACAAACTGGTATGTACTGACCGTTATGTACTACACGTGTGTTCTCACGCTATGAAAAATACATCGCAGAGCAAAGACAAAACTGACAACATACCGACAGAGGAGACAGAGTCAGTTATTTTTGATATCAAACAAGTTCTCGTGACTCTCAGCTTTTAAACAGTGTAATTTTTAAAAATAAATTCAAACTATAAACACCTTTTTTGTGGCAGATCATTGTATTGCCTCAGTTCAAACCTCAGTGAACCTATCTTCTTTATTTAAAGCACGAAATGAAAAATACATGAAAGCACTTTGTTTCAATTGCGGAAATATGACGTTTAAGTCCACCAAAGTTAATATACTTGAGATTTAAGGCTAGAGGGATACAGCAGCGGCTACTGGCCATACGCATATTTACATATTTTCCGAGCCAATGATATAACGTGAAAACTATGAAAACGGTTTTAAGAAGTGCACAGAGCCGTAGTTTCATTACTTCAAGTGTCGCAGTGACTGCCTTTTTGCAGTAAAAGACCTGTCATACTTTAATGAGTTAGAAGATGACCTAAAGCAACTTGAGGAGCTGCTTTGAAAACAGATGAACCAATCCCGATCGGGCCGAAGTTCACAAGACTTTGTCCATAGAACGATAAGAACACGCGTTTTTACAGATTTATTGTATTATTTAACATCAGCGCTAAAATCCATGCATACAGTGCCAGATGTGACAGGTTTTCTGGTGCGCAACACCAATATGTTTTTAAGGAATACCTTAGCTTATTACCATTTACTGTGGCAGCAAACTGAATTTCAAAGCATTCTACAGGAAGTCACTCGCCGCTCTGGCAGCCTACATGAAGAAGTGAAGAAAAGGGTCTATAGAAAGAAAATAATACAACATTTTGTAAATATTAGGCTATTTCCTTACTGCTAGGTAGCCAAATGAGGAATGAAAACAACAAACTCTTTATATCTCTCAGAAAGATAGACAGTGTTAAGTTCAAACAGACACTAGAACTCAATGAACGCAGACGAAACTGTTTTCGTAACATTTGTATTTTCCCGTGTATGCAATCTCGTGCAGAAAACAGTGCAGCAAAGTGAGAGTTTCTTCTCATTAATAATGCGGGCCGAGCCTTTTAATAATGAACTGTCACTCCGAGGCCCTCAAGCCTATGTTATACTTTCCGCGTGGGCAATCTGGATATGTACATAGACAGCGCGGACGTGGTGTTATTGCAACTTGCGCACACCCTTGCTTCCAAGACATGACTCATGTTTTAAATCGTGGCCTTTGCGACTCAGAAATCACGGTAAAGCAGTATCGCAATTCATTATAATTGTCGGTATATATCGTGCTGCCCTAGACTGAGCTGTGTGTGTGTCATTGAAACAAATTTAGCTGCAGCCAAGTGACTTTGTACGACCCACCTTGTCCCGCTCTGTGACCCACAGTGTGAAACCCCCTGCTTTAACCAAGGCGCCTGTATACGGTAATGTGCGTGTTTGTCACACTTCAGTGTTTCAGATCATCAAACTCAATTTTAACATTAATCAAAGATAACACAAGTGAACACATCATGCACTTACGATTTTTGTTACGATGGGAAATCAAAATACCACATGGCCTTTTGTGAAAAAGTGCTTGCCCCCTAGACCTAATAACTGATTGGGCCACCCTTAGCAGCAACAACTGCAATCAAGCTTTAGCGATAATTTGCAATGAGTCTGTTACAGCGCTGTGGAGGTCATTTTGGCTCACTCATCTTTACAGATTTGTTGTAATTCAGCCCCATCGGAGGGTTTTCGAGCATTTTAAGGTCATGTCACACCATCTCGATAGGATTCAGATCAGGACTTTGACTAGGCCACTCCAAAGTCTTAATTTATTTATTTTTTTCCAGACGTTCAGAGGTGGACCTGATGGTGTGTTTTGGATCAATGGGGGGGGTGGTTAAGGTTAGATACTCTCACAGATATTCTTTTATCTTATTTGGGTTTCATGTAGCTCAGTTGGATGTGCTTTACATATGATGATATGCAATTCTGTGATCATGCAGTCATGGATTTAGCCAGACACAAAATATGTACCAACAAGTACATATCACTGCAGTTTCCAAAACAAACGGTAAAACCCTGACACCTTTTATTCCTTTTTACACAAATGAGTTTTGATTTAATAGTTTAATTTTCACACAATTACTTGAAGAATATCATGTTATGACTTCCAAACAATGACTTTGTAGCTCTCAATTGCAAGTTTCCATCTTGCGGTCGAAATTGACATCCGCGCATAGATAATGTTTTTCTTTTGCGTGTTTATTTTTGGTGGCTTTAACGCGACTCCAGCCATCCAGCTGTCCTACACAACATCCACTGAGCGGGGCCGAGCAGGAGCTCATGTTCTTGTCATGTGAAGCCTCTGATTAGGCTTGGAAGAGAAAGGAACGGAGAGACTGGAACGGAATCCGGGCTCTCTGATAGCTTTGACAGCAGGTAATGAGCCACTTAATGAAGTCCGGGGTAATTTCGCAACCACAACATGAGGGAGACGCAAGGCGTGCGGCGTTAGGCCCATAACAGCCTTTAATCAAATGGGAAAGGCAGGCTGAAAATGATAGTCCAGGTCTGCAGGGATTTCGATGGCGACCGCAGGTAGCAGGTGCTTCTCTTAACCTGTTGGCATGGCAACCACAGAGTAGTTTCTTCCCCAACAGTACAATTACGGCATCTCCAAAATGATCCTCACACAAGAAAATGTGTTCGCTTTATTTCTGTTCATCAGGAGGCCTTCCACCGCCGCCCACACATCTGCTGCTGTTGACTCTGCCTTCTCTAGGTTGTGTGTTTACCATTGGCATGTTTTCAAGATTTCCTCAATCAGCAACATGATGCTTTTCCTTCTCGTCATAAACAATCTGTGTTTTTCGGTTCCCGGTGGAATAACCCGAGAAACAATACTAATTGTTAGATACCGGACGCTCCTCACAGCAGAGTTTCTTAAAATGTCAAAGAAACGTATACTGCGGCATTGTTTTTTTGGTAATGTTTTCCGCTTTTAATATTGAGAAAGAAGTCTCTTATGCACACCAAGGCTGCATGTATTTGAGAAAAAACACAGGGATATTGTGAAATGCAATTTTCAGCATCACTACTCTCCAGTGTCACATCTTTTAGTAATCTTTATGATGCTGATTTGCTGCTCGATGACATTTCTTGTTATTATCAATGTTGTAAACTGCTGTTTTAACGGAAATCGCACTACCGTTCAAAAATGATCGGTAAGATGTAATAAGAACCAGTATTAATGACTGAACCCCAGTAATGATTGATAATAACTGATCAGCGAATGTGAAGGATCATGTGACATGTGACTGAAGAAATGATGCTGGAGATTTAGTTTTGCGTCACAGGTTCTGTTGTCAGTGCCGCTCAGTTGTTCATTTCCTAAACGCATAGATTGAGTCTGAGTTCCTAATTACTTCTCTCATAGAGTTCTTGATTACCTCCTCCCATCCTATTTCCGCTACTGTGCAATCAAACATTACATGGCCACTAGATTTTGTTTTGTTTGATTGATGCTCAACATGAGCAAAGCATAAAAATGTGACAATCTCTAAAGCGTGTAAACATTTGAAAGCATTCTACCATGTGTTGTTGAACACAGCTAGAACCATTTTAAAACACAGTTTAGGGCATTTTATATATATATATATATATATATATATATATATATATATATATATATATATATATATATTTTTTTTTTTTTATATTTATATTGTTTATTTATGTCATGTGTAAATAATCAAAATCAAATTCAGTGATTATATACTCTTTAGTCTTTTTCAATGCATTTTTGCTAATGTTTGCACAGAAATGTTAAATGAGCTCCCAACTTTTTTTTTTTTTTTTTTTTTTTTTTTAAGATGTTCAAGGAAGGGTTTGAGTTAGATTTAGGAAAATACTGAGGTTTGACTCTTCTGCTCATTAATTTATACTTCAAAGTAACGTCTGAATGAGTTTTATATCGCCAAATACAATGAAAGAATTTAATTAATTGCTTGAATGAGAAAAAAAATAGTCTTGGCTAGATATCGTCAAATTAGACTAAATATTGTTTGAGAATTGTATTTGAAGTATATTCATTGTTCTATATGTTAACAACAAAGAACACCTGCAGTAGATGTATGCACGTACACACAAACAATATAAAAAACAACAACAATAAATAAATATGTAGTATATAGATTACATTCTTTATAAAGGCATTATTTGGGTTTTTATTTAGGCATTATAAATTCATAAATTATAATTTTGAACAATTAAATATATTATTATTTTATAAAAACATAAACAACAAATAGTTACAAAAAAATATATATATATATATATGAAATGATTATATGTGTGTGTGTGTGTATATATTAAAAAATGTGTGTGTGTATATATATATATATATATATATATATATATATATATATATATATATATATATAATAAATATATATATATATATATATATATATATATATATATATATATATTAAATACATATATGTATTTATAAAAAGGTGTACTATCTTTGTACTAGTATGTTAATTAGCTTCACCTATTGTACAGGAGTCATGGCGTGAATAAACCTTTTGTTTGTTATTGCATTTTTGTTTGCGTATGGTATGGATAGAGCTCCCTTTGTCTACAAATCAAGTGCAAATGCACGTAATGCATTTACAAACATCCTTCACTCCCGCTCTCCCTCTTGTCCATTTAAAGATGCTCATATAACTTGCCAGCGCCACAATTAACTCCCAGAGCGACCTGCTCACCACCCTGTTGTTGAATCGGATTAGGTCTCTCTTTGTCTCAGCCGAGCTCCTGCTGGCTTATCTGGGGCATGTTTGGAGGGCGCAGCAACAGGACAGGGACACGTGCCTGGAAATAAACGGAGTCTCGCGGTGATAGCCTCCCTGCTCACCCAGCCATGAAGGTTAAAACGTCTCTTTCTTGCCTACAGTCAACCTTGCTCCATGACTGTGAATAAGGACGGAGAACGTCAGCCTAAGAGCGCAGACATGTGCGTCTGTGTCTGCTGTCACGGGTCAGCAGGTAGACAAATGATAGAGGTCACGGTGGGGGTCAAGGCGTGTTTAAACACAGAGGGCAGCAAAGTCAATCAATGGATAAAGAATAAAAAATAAAAATGTCAAGCGTTGAGAGACGGCAAAGTCCACGATGCTTTATGTATTCATTGTTTTATTGATTTAATCCTGGCTGCCGCCGTATTGTGTAGCCTTATGCTATAAAAGAGTGTCAGTACTGACCCTGAGGTTATTCTTTCAAGGATCAGTCTCAAAAAATGTATCTATATTTTATATAACCCATATTAATGCACGCTTGAGGTGTTGACTTTTGTTTTCGGTGGAACACTACATATTGTATCTACTTCTTCTCAAACAATAATGACCATGACGAGTTCACGTGATGCATTCGCAAATTCTTAGACTCTACTCAAACATATGTCTTTGTGTTTAAAAGTGCAGCGCAGAATTAAAATACAATCAATAAAAATACATGCATGCATATATGCATAAATCTGAATGAATGAATAAATGTTTGCATTTGAAAATGTGAGACACGGCAGTGAAATGGAGCAAATGTAGAAAGAACTTAAAAAACATTAGATGGATTTGCAAATTCTTTAAGCAGATATATTTAAAATATTCAGCGCAGAATTAAAATACAATAAGTACAGCAATCTAGAGATAATCTTGTGCTCTAGGGTTTAGTCCGATTCATGAACCTATTCTTTTCAATGAATCAGTCGAGTCTCATTTAGATCACATAAAACCGCCAATGGTTCTTGAGCTAACGCAAGCTCACACACCGTATCTGTTTGTGGAAAAGTGGATTGCTACCCACATTTCCAAGAGGACACCATTAGATTCTCTCAAACCAGCATATGCAATTGATTCAATAATACAGCTGGGCTGCATTAGCCACCAGCCTGTGCCGGGATGTGTTCCCTGATGGCCGTATAATCAAGGAAGTGCTCTTTGCATTATGTCCCAGTTCAAGTATGAATGAATCACTCTCCATCAGCAGACATCTGTGCGGTCCGGCGTTTCAATGATAATGCATCCTGTGAAACTGAGTAGCGAATGAGCCGCAGCGATATGAGGGCTGAAGGAGGGTACTGTGTTTCAAAACAGATGCCGTACGACCATGGCAACATCAAAATACGATTATTCAATAAAGCGCTAATCAGGGAAGCAGGAAAGCAAGTAATTCCTCTCGTATAAAGAAAGCGGGTTATCAAAAAGCGGGTAGTGAGCACGAAGGGAATATATGTGTACTGTATGTAACAGGACACTTAATGCTGTGTAATCAAGATACAGATATCTGTTACAAACAACGGCATGTAAAAACATCTATGCTATTTAGCAAAGTACTATAACTGAAGCTAAATCTTGGCTCAATCAGATTTATTTACTGGTTCATTCAGATTGTTTTCTATTGAAAAATTAAAACCGTCATTATTAGGGTAAATTTACTAACCCCAAACCGAAGCCTAATTCTAACCTTAATCGTAAGTATATTGTGTTAATCAATATTACTCAGTTCTAACTGTGTAAGTGTTCTGTAACAAGATATAAATACAGATTTACATTCATACTGTCATTCATAAAAGGATCCCACCTTATATTAAGTAACCCTAATACCTATGTGCTTACGTAGTAACTAGATGTTTGTGTAGTATGTAACCACAGTGTAAGTATACATTGGTACTTAATATCTATAGCTGTTATATTTCTGTAACAGAACGATATAACTACATTTTGTAACTACAGTATGTATAAGAGTAATTGATAAGGATGGATACTGGTATAGGTTTAGGGATATGTATAGTGGGAGGAGTTTGATCTGGAAATATGGAAACATGGTATATCCATGAGTATTGTTTACTCGGTATAAAGCGTAACACTTTCAAAAGGTGTTACCGATGTCCTGTTACACATTTATACTTACACATACCCTTCTGGGGGTCATCACATGTGTGTAGCTACAGAAATATTGGAGCTGGAAATACTATCTACCAATGTGTACTTACACTGCGGTTACATACTACATATAGCTACTATGCAAGTACACAGGTAGTAGGGACACAATATAAAGCGGGAACAAAAAGAACATAGCACAGAGTAGAACGTCAAGCCAAGAACTTTTAAAATCCCTTTTTTTCATTAGTCATTATTACATAGCAAAACAATGGAAAAGCAGCACACTTGAATCCAAAAACAACACACACAAAGGGCAGTGCAGTGAAGTGTGAGGTACTGTATAAAGCAAAATAGGCTCATTAGGAATGAGTGACTTTTACTGCACATTTCGGGTGACATGACCACTAGAGACGCTAGCAGCAATATATTTTTTTTTTATTCATTGCAGATGCAGGTTTATTAAATATGAATACCCACACATGACATGCAAGGGAGAAAAAAGTAAAATTAGTGTGCACAATTTACTACTTCATTTCTTTTGGTTTACTAAATTATTTGCACAAATTAATAATTCGCTCTCTTGGTTTAAGTAAATTGTGCACTCAATACAGTCATTTGTTCCCTCACTTTAAGTAAATCGTGCGCATTTGTTCTGCTTCCTGTTCAAATTCTCATAAACCTGTTGCTGCTAGGTTATGTTATGATTATAGAGACATTTTCAAAAGTCTCGCTGCGTTGCATGGGATCTATATCAGTTTATGAGAACACAGAACAAATTACGCAAACGATTTACTTAAATGACACAAATTATTATTTTGCATGAAATAAATTATTATATCGAGCGCAATTAACGTTTTTCTCTCTGCATGTCATGTGCAGGCCTTCATAATTAAACATCATAGTGGATGTCAATGTGAAATGGTCGCAGAATGATTTTGTGTTGCTTATCAAGTCAAATGCCTATTTATAAAACGAGGCTTCAGTTCCCTTTCAGTCAGTCACTTCGAGGCAGGTCTGATATGGCAGACGAATTGGGATCTCACTTCGAGTGTATTAAAACGAGCCAATGAACATTGCCATGCACTGATCAGCGTATATTCAGCTTTTCGCTTCGCAGCCGAGCGTGACGTTCTGCTTCCTCTTCTACTTCAAGAGTGATTGGCGGTACAGCGTTTCAGAGGAGGTTGTTCCAGCATTGAGTGAATTACCACATCAGGTTGCACTACCCCCTTGTTGTGTTCAAGCGGCCATCTCCTGTTTCCCTTAGCACTAAAAGAGCGTTCACTGGTCCATCTTTCTAAAGACAACGTTGTGTCTGGCAATCTCAACCTTGTCTTGCTGCAGACGATGTATAGCCGTTTGTTTCTGGATGAGGTTGTTACCTGTGGTTAGGTAATGGTCACAATCGCTGCGTCGCGTGCCTGGGCACTAAGCATGCTGAGGTGGCGGTTTTGGTCGAGTCATCTCCTTGCGAGTAGGTTGCAGACCAGGTTCTGTCACCATGAAAGGGGGCGGAGCTTTGTGTCTTTACTTCGGCTTGGTTCTTGTCCTGGCTGCAGACAGGTGAGGTCCATTTCGGGTTGTGGCACTGATGGTTTGACCTCTGCAACCAGTGGAGCTGCCAATGGGGCAGTCTTGACCCTCACGTGGGGTAACGGTTGTATCCTCTGGGCCTCCCCCTGACGATCACATGTCAATTGCTTCCCAGGCCGTCTTGTTGGCTCCTTCAGACCATTCGACTTGGCTCTGCGATTAAGTTTGCCCGGCGTCCCCCAAAGTTCAGTGACATCCGCTTTACATCTGTGAACGTTATGGACGCCTCTGTCTTGCATGCGGAGATTGTGATATGAGGACAGGGTTTAAAAGCCCTTACTTCATAGTGCTGAAGAAAGGCGATGGGTTACGACCAATCCTGGATCTGCGAGTTTTGAACTGTGCGCTTCACAAGCTCCCATTCAAGATATTGATGCAGAAATGCATATTTCAGTGTGCCCGTCCCCAGGATTGGTTTGCAGCAATCGTCCTGAAGGATGTGTACTTTCATCTTTTGATTCTTCCCTGTTACCCTGTGTCTTCATGAAGTCATGTAGACTGCCCTTGCTCCACCTGAGAGAACAGGGTATTCACGTTCTCAACTACCTGGTTGACTGGCTCACGCTACCTTAGACTCGGGCTTAGTTGTGCGAACACAGGGACTTGCTTTTACGGCACCTCAGTCTGTTGGGTCTTCGGGTCAACCAGGAGAAGAGCAAATTCTGTCCAACTCAGAGGATCTCTTTTCTTGGTATGGAACTGGATTCGGCTGAACAACCAGCACACCTCACGCCGGAACATGCTCAGTTGGTGTTGAACTGCCTTAATATGTTCAAAGGCAGGATGTTGGTCCCACTGAAGTATTTTCAGAGGCTCCTGGGTCATATAGCAGCTGTGGGGCAGTCACGCTGCTTCATATGAGACCGCTTCAACACTGGCTCCACGGGCGAGTCCCGAGGTGGGCGTGGAAAGGCGGCACTCACTTGGGGTTCAAGTAACGCCGGCCTGCTGCCAAACTTTCACCCCGTGGTCAGACCTCTTGTTTCTCCGGGCCAGAGTGCCTCTAGAACAGGTCTCCATGCGTGCTGTCGTATTCATGGATGTCTCCACCACCAGCTGGTGTTTCCCCGGCAGACCTTCTGCCTTCCTAAGAGGTTTCAATCACCTCAAATGTTCCATATGCACAGAAATACTGCCCATATGAGTATTGGTTCCGAGACCTCCTATGGGAAGGCTGGACTTCCGTACGTCCCCGTTTACTATAACGTGGGACGTTCCCCAGTGTTCCAGTCTTACTTAATGGGTAGTACTAACAATAGTTAGTATGAAAATATACTTTTATTAATGCCCTGTAATCATAATTTATGTGAAAAGGAACAAACATTGTCATTGTTTTATTGCCTCTAATGTATATTGCCCCCAATGTATATAATGACTATCAAAGCTATGCATTATATGTGTGAAGCATTTTTCTTGCTGTTATTGTTATCTGTCAGCATAGCTTTAGTCACTTGACTGCCATTCTTCTCCTGTGGCCTTAAAATACACACTTCAGAATCTCAGCAGAAGCAGTAGGTCATCTGGGTTCTTTTTGTCTATTTTTTTTTTTTATTTATTTTTTTAATACTGTAAATTAAATTTGTACATATACTCTTTTGGCATACTAATTTTCACATCACATTTATTTATTGATTGATTGAACATGAATTAACATAAAAACAGTCACCTCACTTTATTTTCCCGCAGTTCTATATGGAGCATAAACATGAAAGCTCAAGAAAAGCGTGCTGTTTCACTGCTACATTACTGCTTCTTAAGTATGCGGCGAGCATGAAATGGGCTTTATTTGTGATATTTGGATTGGGTTGCTGATTACATTTTTGTAATTAATTTAGTAATTTCTCCAAGAATATGATTCTAAAGCCCTCCCGTCTCTGGCTGCTGCTGACACATTCAGTAAAGAAAATCCTGTTGTCTATTTGCCTTCACAACACATTTCGTCCCTGATCCTGGTGTCAGCTTGTGAGGGAGAGGTGTCTAGAAGGGGTTTTGGTAACCACATTATCCATGTTCTTTACAGTCACTGAGTCTCTTGGAAGCGTTCGGCCGACAGATCAAAGCCTCTCGCTCTCTCTCTGTGCTGGTCCAGCTACTTTGGCGATGCTAGCCATCACTCCTGCATCCAAAGACAGGCTTGTGCCTTCACAGACCACGGCTTGGATTGTTTCCCCAAGTGCGGACATAGGGCTTTGATGGTCAGTTTGCTGTGACTGAGACCCAGGGGTAGGCTTAGAAAGGCTGAACATGGGAAAAGAGGATGAAACGGAAGCTGGAAAAAGAGAGAAAAATTCTCCTTTCCTCAGACAGATTTGTCAGCAGCATTCATGCTTCACAAGATGGAGTTAGCATGTTTTTTGGTTGTGTTTAAGCGCTGTGGGAGATGAGCCAAAACAAGCAGCAGAGATATCCAGCAATGTGTGGCTTTTTGGGGCTAAATCTGAATTAACTGCAAAAGCTCAGCTGAATTAATTATATGTTATGGTGATTAAGTAAGCAAAAGAATAATAATTAACAGCCAACATCAATATTTGCTTGGGGTAAAATAGTCTGTATGTGTTGTGTGTGTGTGTATGTCTGTTAATAAATATATGTATATGTATATATGTATATATATATATATATATATATATATATATATATATATATATATATATATATATATATATATATCTATATCTGACACTTTTTCTATTCCCCATCATATTGTATATTATTTGATGTATATTTATATAAACTAACATTAAATAATACAAACATTTTTGACATTTTGATTGTATTTTGATTGTATTTGAACAACTGCATGAACATAGAAATACATTTTAATAATACTAATAAATAATAACAAGATTTGTATTTGTAAATTCCCTCTTCCCTTCCATGCTGTATGTTATACTTTACATTTTTTTATAAATAAACAAACAGGCAGACGTACAAAGAAAAACAAAAACAAGACCATCTCTTCCCTTCTATATTATAAAGCTCACAGATGAAAAAATGAATGGATAAAACCATAAAAATGTCCATAACTGAATACCAAATAAAAATGCAATGATGCTAAATAATGATAAAATAATAATTAGACTAACTTCTGCCTTGTTTCTGTACTGTTCCCTTTTTTTTTTTTTCTTTTTTTTTTTTAATAAATTAACCTGACAATCTCCCGTTTGTATTTTTCTATTTCCCCCTCTTCCTTTTATGCACTGTACCCTTCCACACTGTTCAAAAGATTCAGTATGCTGTGCGTGTCACAAACCCATGACTATCATTTTAGTGCCCCTCCTCCTGCTGCTAGATAAAAGCAGTGTCCTGGTCTGTCTCGGCTGGACTTCCCGACCAGCACTAATTATTGATATGCATTTGTCTGGTTTGCATCAGCCTCCTCTGTGATCTTGGCTTATGAGGTGCGATTATTCCAGCAATTGTTCATGGAAAAATGCACTGGGACAGGCAGGGCTGTTTATGGATGCTTCTCAGCCTTTTAAATTATGGATTTCTTCTGCCCTGCATCTTCCTTTGCCCCTGTTCTCTTTGTTATTTTTATTTCACTTTTTATTGGGTGAATAAGCAGACTGAATTCTCAAAAAAAACAAAAACACAAAACAAAACACGTAGCCAGAGCTGCATTAAGAATTTAAATATTTATACAACCTATCCAGAAATATATCAGAATTATTATTTTTTTAATAATAAATAAAAAGAGTGAACTCAATGCAATTTCTTTAGATGCTCAAACTAATTATTTTTTAAATAAAATAGTATAATATTTTAAACTTAATATTTAATGCAGTTATATGAACTAACAGCTATATGCAGCTATTATTCATTTTGACTCTACTCTGTTGTACTTAAAATAAGCGTAGCCTACTGATGAATGCACTGACAAGCATTTAACTAAAATACAATTTAATCAGATTTCTGTTGAAACTGTCATATAGTTACACTTGACTGCCATTTTTACAGAAACTGCGCTTTATTATTCAACACATCAAAATAAGTGTACTTCTTTAGAGTACCGCGTACTTCAGTGTTTAAAAAAATATATCTATTTTTGAAATTTGACGTTCACTCTAAAGCGCACTCTTTTTTTTCTTACAAAAAGAGAGATTTTTCTCAGCATCCTAGATAAAACCTCCAAGAAAGCGACTGAAATGAAACACTCTGCATGCTGTACTCCACACTGGAGACTTGATTGTAACCGAAAGCGACGTTAGCATGTAGCTAATGATCAGCCTGTCAGTCACAAAGCAGAGCACAATGCTCTAATAAGCATAAAAATACATAACAAACACAAATATGGCACACATACGCCATTTTGGATTTGTTTTCACTGAACATATGTCACTTCCTTGTACCAGTGCCTTCTTTCATCATTACACTCTCTTCGTTCTTGAAAGCATGCATCCAGCAACCCCATTATATACTTGAATTACTTGAACCCTTTATAATAACCTTCAGTTGCAAGGCATTCATAAGCGAGTAGTTAATGATGAAGTAATCATTTACAAAACGTTCATAAGCCATTAACAAGCGATATACTAAAAATGTATGAATGTTTTGTTAATTTAGTGGTTCATTACAAATGATTAGTGATTGATTAATCTTTTACAAAACATGATTATTCTTTCAAATGATTAAATGATATGTTAATATTTTGTGTGTGTGTGTGTGTGTATATATATATATATATATATATATATATATATATATATATATATATATATATATATATATATATATATATATGACAAACTGTTAAATCCGTTTAACTATTGAAAAATAATTTTATTTTAAAGTACACATATAATTTAGGACTTCATTTGTGCAAAACAACATGTTCCTTGCCGCATTCTGTTACGATTTGCTTGAATCACGTAAATGATTTGCTGTAATTTCAAACAGCCGTCAAGTAGTTTGTATCACAGAATATTACTGTTGGTTATTTTACATTTCTGTTGTAAAACTGATCGTGACCGTGACCGTGAGAATGATCAATTGCATGAGTCTCACGCATGAGAGTGTATGCTAGCATGCTATGCTAATATGTTATGACACTAAAGGCCGATGGCAGAAATAATGCTAGCATGCTAACCTTCTTACACAAAGGCTGATGGCAGACATAATAAGAGATGTATGTTTGCAAGCTAACTGTCTGACACACAGAAATATTAAGATATGTATCCTAGCGTGCTAACTGTCTGACACACAGAAACATTAAGATATGTATCCTAGCGTGCTAACTGTCTGACACACGGAAACATTAAGATATGTATCCTAGCGTGTTAACTGTCTGACACACAGAAACATTAAGATATGTATGCTAGAATACTAACTTTCTGACAATAAAGGCTGGTGGCAGAAATAATAAGAGATGTTAGCATGTTGTCTCACACAGAAACATTAAGATATGTATGCTAGAATACTAACTTTCTGACACTAAATGCTAACGGCAAAAATAATGCTAGCGTGCTAACTTTCTGACACAAAGGCTGATGGCAGACATTATAAGAGATGTTTGTTTGCAAGCTAACTGTCTGACACATAGAAACATTAAGATATGTATCCTAGCATGCTAACTGTCTGACACACAGAAACATTAAGATATGTATGCTAGAATACTAACTTTCTGACACTAAAGGCTGATGCATAAGAGATGTTGTGTTGTCTCACACAGAAACATTAAGATATGTATGCTAGAATACTAACTTTCTGACACTAAATGCTAAGCAAAAATAATGCTAACTGTCTAACTTTCTGACACAAAGGCTGATGGCAGACATTATAAGAGATGTTTGTTTGCAAGCTAACTGTCTGACACATAGAAACATTAAGATATGTATCCTAGCATGCTAACTGTCTGACACACAGAAACATTAAGATATGTATGCTAGAATACTAACTTTCTGACAATAAAGGCTGGTGGCAGAAATAATAAGAGATGTTAGCATGTTGTCTCACACAGAAACATTAAGATATGTATGCTAGAATACTAACTTTCTGACACTAAATGCTAACGGCAAAAATAATGCTAGCGTGCTAACTTTCTGACACAAAGGCTGATGGCAGACATTATAAGAGATGTTTGTTTGCAAGCTAACTGTCTGACACATAGAAACATTAAGATATGTATCCTAGCATGCTAACTGTCTGACACACAGAAACATTAAGATATGTATGCTAGAATTCTAACTTTCTGACACTAAAGGCTGATGGCAGAAATAATAAGAGATAGCATGTTGTCTGACACACATTAATGCAACAGCATTTCAGACACTACAGTAGCAAAAATAAGTAGGAATTGGAAAAGAGCCTGGGTTTGAAATAAAACAAACAGTTTATCTAGTATTTATTAAATTGGCCATATGGTTTAGAATTCCTCTGTGAGGCTTCATGGACACAGATTAGATGCAGTTGTTGACTAATGAAGATTTCCACAGTAGAATATTCTGGGTCCGGAAACACTGTCTTGGAAATAGGCCATATGGTTTGACAAAGGATGTTTTGCTGAAACGTAGGAGTGTGAGGATGTTTTTGAGAAGGTTGTAGGTTTGTGACATTACACGTCTCTAGATTCTGTGGCGAGAAATACAAATGGAGTGAGATTTCCAGACGCTCTGAGACAGGGGTGCATAAGGTTGACCATATTCAGCCACTCAGTCGCTAATGGACAATTTATGTCAGGTAGACTAAAAAAGATGAGTCTGAACTCTAAGGTGCAAGTTTTGTCGGAAGAAAGAATTGACTTTTAAGACTAAAATGTCTATGTCTGAGTTAAGGGAAATTGGATGTAATGAATGCAGCACCCCTGTTGATGGTGGGCGTCCCAGAACCCAAGGTATTATGCAACCAAGTCAGCCTTTACTGTAGCAAGATGGCCTTTCACTTTTCACATTTATCATTCTAGCTGTATTGAGAAAAGAAAAAAAAACTGATTGCCGTTAGCTGCCATTTTGATCAGAGATGAAGCATTAACTATGTAGAGGAAACCATTCAGCTCTCGTGTCTCACGAAGGGCAGTGTTCAGCTGGATCTTTGGGAAAAGACAGACCGAGTAGGGCAAGATGGACGCTCCTTACAGTCTTCGTTCCTCTGTTGAGGTCAATAATTCACAAGCTGCATATTCAGTAATAGTGAATATCATGTTTATGCATGCAGTTATACAATAATGCAATACAATGTGATTGATATATTTGAAAATAATATGCAGAATAATATAATTAACACTTAATTTATTAATTATATACTTACGTATGTACAAATGTAATGTTTTTATTTATATTTTATTGTAATAAAATAATATTTTATATATATATATATATATATATATATATATATATATATATATATATATATATATAAAATTAAAAGGATGTTTATTCAAAAAATATAAAAATAAAAAATATAAAAAATATTGAGTAATATATGTATGTAAACCTGTAATATAGAACTTTATACATATGCATTCTGTCAGAGCCACACAGCCATCATCATCATCATCTTCTTCTTCTTCTTAACGGATTCCCACCTTTAACCCTGTGGTATCATTCCTTCATTTGCCCGGTCTTCATTGCCATTTAATAAACTGCTTGTTTATTTACCAACCTGTGTACATGACACATTTGTTGCTATTATTATTATTATTTCCACAATTTACAAATATGTACAAAACTTTCTTTTATTCAACAATAATAACATAAACTAATTCATAATGTGTCTGTATGTGTAGAAATGTTTTTTTATAATATTTGTAATTAAAATAATTTAAATGTATATATATATATATATATATATATATATATATATATATATATATATATATATATATAGAGAGAGAGAGAGAGAGAGAGAGAGAGAGAGAGAGAGAGAGAGAGAGAGAGATTTTTATATATATTTTGCTGTCAATATAATTAGTTATTGGTCTCATGACATTTATGGCTCAGCTAATAATTAGGTCTCAAATGGAGTATCTAGAAGCGTGGTAGCAAACAGGTCATGTACCTAATTATTCCATGTATAGTAATATTTGTATTGTCTGCAGTTTTTGTATTTATAAAATAAACATTTTCAGGAGTGTAAATCAAATCACAAGAAGTTCCAAAAAAATGAGCCCACGCTATAAAACTAACCCTTTAGAATTGAGCCAGTCTTTTATTTTATTAAAAAAAAATCACACACCATAAAAATTACATGTACAAAACTATAAGATCTTAAATTGATTTATGTACAGTTACAAAAGAAAATGGCAAAATAAAAAGTGACCAAACAACTCAAATTAACAGATATACTTGTGCTCCCATCCGGGACTGCTGCCGTCGGTTTGCTGCTGCTTTGAGTCCTTTAGGCTTGAGTTCTCACTGGACGAGAGGGTCACGACTGACACTGTAAAGCCGGAGGAGACGCAGAAGGGCAGATTGATGAAAGTGCAGAAAGCACAGACGTGCTGTTTACTTTGTCCCGTCTGAGTTTCCGCTCACTGGTGCAGTTTGCATGATTGAATGGGTGGAGGATGATGAATATCTAGAGAAAACAAGAGAGAAACAAGATCAGACTCCTTGACTGAAGGCGTGACGCTTCTGAAGAGATAAGAAACAACCCGCGGGGTCCTGCCTAGTCTTTGAGGAGCTAACTTACAATTCACGAGAATCATCCTGTTCAATGCAATTTAAGCTCTGTTGACAGTGTTTGTCGCATAATGACTACTAGAGTGAATATACTTCGGCGTTGCCCTGTCTAGCGTTCTGTCTATCCATCTATTGTTCTATGTATTTATTCTATCTATTCTAATTCAAATTATTAGAAGTTAGAAGTTAATGCTCTATCATGTTGGAAGCATGCTCTACATCAAAACCAACCCTAAACCTAATCTATCCACTCATTTAAAGTTCAAAATAACTTGGAAAGATTTTTATTTTTTATGTTATGACATGCTTCTTCTCTTAGCATTGTTGCTGAAGAAAAGTACAAAAAAATACTGACCCCAAACTTTTAAACCCGATTTAGCTTATAAATATGTATGTTTCCATGTATTGTGGTATTGTAAATTATATTTATGCATTTTTTCACCAATAGTGAATATTGTATTGCAGTTGCTACACAAATACATTGTGGAACTGTCCCTTTACTTTAGCTACAGAGCGAATGCACTGAAAATAAAAGGCATAATCTAAAAATGTTATGTGATAATCAACATTATGGCACAGTTGTTGTGTACTGAGTTTACTTTACACTCAACCCGGCGTGTTCTTTTATAGCCTGAAGTGTTCAAAGACCTGAGGGAACGGGCTTTCATAAGTGATGATTGTGACATCTAACATTACATTGATCTTATATGCATAAAGGAACAAAAGGAATGAACAGCAGCGCTGGCATCCTCTCAAATCTATGATGGTGGTCTTCTCTTTGGGCTTCTGGACTCTTTGGACGGGAGAAGAGCTGATATAAATGTTAATTTGTTGGCAGGAGCAGCAAACGGTGCCGCCAAGCTCTGGAAAGCTTGAGAGACCATGAAAGCAGCCGGGATTAGACAACATGTCTGCCAGCGACTCGACCCCGTCCCTGTTCTGCTATTGAGACCACCTTCAACCTAGACAAAGACCTCCATCCGCGTCCCGTTTAAGCAAACGCCGCAATCAATCTCCCATCGAAACCTAAATGAGCGGCTATCAATATCGATCTAAATATGTCACAACCGATTTATTTTTAGCTCGGCCCTGACAAAAGAAAATGCATCAACGCGGATTTGGCCTCTAGAGCGGCCATATGTTCCAGCCAAGCGATGAGACAGATACTGGATGTTTCTCACCGCATGTGGTCTCCGAGATGGATCTGTCTGGAGCCTCGCGGCTGTAAATGACAGCGAAGACGTGACAGTAGACTGAACACACAAGCAAGATCATCCAAACACAGCTAAGATCAACAGCTCCGGGCATTTGCATATTAAGTGAAGTTTCTGTTTTTAATCTCAGACGTTTTCTCCTCTCGTAGGCCCGAAAAGCCGAATCGTTCCGGTGTTTAATCGCGTTAGGTGAAAAATGAATGTTTTCACTTTTTGAGAGTGGGGACGTAAACAGACTACTTAAGATATATGGGAATAAAAACAAAGAGGAAAGATATGCCTGTTGTTCCGGTGAGAGGACTATTTGAAGTGAAGAAAGAAGATAAATAAACTTCAAACCACAGTCCCATTGTGTCATGAAAGCCTGATCCCTCAGCCATACAAATGCTCGCCCCGAAATCTGTTTATAATTCATTACAATTAAGTCAGGATTTGTTAAGAGAGTTTTCATTTGCCCTGAAGCTTCTCCTACTTTTAAAAATATGTTCGTATGTTGACACCAGCGCATTTAAATATGCAATGTTCAAAAGTGTGAGGTCAGTGAGATATATATATATAGCAAATATACAACAAATTGATCAGAAGTATCAGTGAATGAATGAATAATGTAATGTATTATTTATGAAGACTGAAGTAATAGCTTCTGAAAATTCTTTGTGTAACATAACCGATTTCAAGTGAAGGAAATGAAAATAAAATACTAATAATATAATTTATTTAGATAATGAAATATTTTTACTGTAAATTTCATACGTTTATTCCTTTGACTGCACTCCAGAAATGCAGCCTCGGTGACCACAAGAGATGTTCAAAAACACCTCTAAAACAAACCAATCGAGAGGACTTTTGCAAGACTTTTCCATACATGAATTAAACTGAAGTTCTACACTGAACTCCTAGATGAAATCTTTTGCGTAAACACATTCAATCTTCTATATCAGAAACCGAGGATGGCTTTCAGCACTCAGAGAATCTTATTACTTGGTTTGGCTGCCATTATAGCTTTCATTATGAGTTATATCACCACACCTTGTTTCTCATCAGCACTATTGATTATGCAATTAAATCCAGCCTGACCATTAGATATCAAATAAAGGAGTCTTTCAATGGATTTTGTACAAACCCAGGGGCAAACGGTGACTGACAGTCAGGCGTAAATCACAGAGGCTCTTTAATAAAACAGCAGTCTGTCATGCAAATGACACACTGGGGAATGATGGCCACATCACTTTCCAAAAGAGAGAGAGAGAGAGAGGTAAACTCCATATGAACTCTAATCACTTTATAGTGCTGAGATATTTATTTGATGTATTTGTGCATATGTGCATGAAAGAGCATGCATGTGCAAAAAAAATTAATTTTGTACAACATAAACTCTTTAAAAACCTTGCTTAACTGTCAGTTACTATAGAATCTGCATAGTTTTTACTGGAATTTTACCATAAAATTACAATGAACACAACCCATTTTATTTAGATAATTTAAATAATATGTTGTTGCCAGTACATCAGTGTGTTTTGTTATTTATTATATTATTTATTATTATTATTTTTTTTTATTTTTTTGCCTTCGCTTTATGACCATGTGTACAGGTCTATGGCCAATGCTTATATATTATTTATGCATAGGCCACTTATTAACTTACATTTTATTTTGCCACCTATATAATTATGATGGTTATCAGTATATAGTAAAGTAATAGACTGATTTTGATCCATCATAATTTGGCTATTATTATTATTATCTCTAAATATATGGTTATAAATTACAACTAAACTAAGCTAAAATGGAATAAAAGGTTTTGCAACAAATTAGTTAAAATCTCATCCACAAATCCACATGTGAAAACATTTTTAACCACACTGTTGCATTCAAACCAAAGATGTAAGAAAACCCAATGCCAATGCAACTGTCAATAATACGAATCAACACCTAAATCCATTAGACACCATTTTGAATAATCCACCTATTTTACAAACCATTTCATGAGAAACGTAATTATTTTTTATATTTATTTTTTCGAAGCTCAGCTGATGCAATGCAGTGTGGGCATTATATCCTGTTACTAAATTCTGAAATAATTTTACAACCCGAAAATCCAGCGTGACCGCCCTCGAAGAAAACAAGACGCGTTTGGAGAAGTCAAAGTGGGCGACCGTTGAAATCCGTCTGGTTAATCTAAGCAGTAAGAGAATTCACATTTTCTCTCTGACCCTGTAAGGGAAGCGTTTGGTCTCACGGAAAGGGCAAATTCGTGACTCGTCGTATGTATCGTTCCCAAATTCAATTTGCCGCAAAGTGCGGGTCTCAAAGACGCAAAACATTAGCGACGAAACCCGGCACCGAACCGTTCATTTGGAGGAGCGTTGGCTGTACTACGTGATTAACAATGTTGTGGTAATTACTAATTAGAGAGTACTTATCTCGAAGAGGTGGAAGGTGGAACAAAGAATTAAGGTATCAACAAACATTGCCTCTGGTGAGCAGACGGAGGCTAGATAGCATCGCCACAGACTCCTTCAACAGACAAAACAACAGCTCATTAAACCAGCAGAAAAAAACATGCCTTTGTCTATAAAATGTACTTTTTAAGTTGTCAGCATCCGCAAATGCTGTTAAAAGCAATCCGTTATTAGTACGGACGCACTCGTTTTCCAAGGGCATTTCGAGGTCTAACAAAATCTGAGATTAGCGCGTTCGTCAACTTTCTGTAATCAATCAACATTTTGTTGTCATTTCCGTTTTAATGACATTTCTGCGATTTAAATGGCAAATGGGCAATCGAAACGGACAACCTGCACGAGCGTCTGTGGCGGCAAAATGTGTCGAGTTTATCGCTGTGTCATCGGCGCGGAGAAGTGATTAGTCACGTAATGATTTTTTAATTGGCGAAGAAATGAGGCTTGACAAGTCAAAACGAAATGCTAAGTGCGGCGAAGGGGTGCCAACAACTAAAATACTGTGTAATTGCGGTTCAGATGGACTATTTTTAAAATTATAACAACTCTGATGCAACACTGAGAGAAGAAAGTCTGGAGTGAGAGTGTTGGAAAGCTCGGTCATCGTTTAATAGAGCCAAAAGTCATCTGCGCTTTACTGAAAACAGAGCGGGGATCTTTATAGTCGTTCTACTATTTCAGAATGTCTGGATGCAGAATTAAATGTAATCGAGAGACAAAATTAAACTAGAGCTTTTTCCATTTTCTAAAGGTGGCATTTCTGTTTTAAAGTTTCATTAAATTGCATTGGCATCTACACACACACACACACACACACACACACACACACACAGACAGTGTTTCCATGTTTTTATAGTGTACAAACTGTATTTTCACCCAAACCTACACCTCACAGGAAACTTTATGCATTTTTAGATTTTCAAAAAACTTCATTCTGTATGATGCATGAGTCGAAGTTTATTGGTATTACTATCCTTGTGGGAGATTCGTTCTTGACGTCCCTTAACCTGTAAATAAATACATAAATAAACACACAAAATAAACAATACCCACCTAATAGACTACACTTGCATGTAAATAATTATGTATTTTTAATAAATAAATTGAACCTTAATTAAATATGGAAATGTGTTATTATCAATAAAATATTATTATTATTAATATTATTATCATTCAAGTTCACATATTTTAATAATTCATTTAAACAAATAAATTAGTTTTTACTAATAAAATTGTCAAGTTTATTTTATATTATTATTATTATTATTATTATTATTATTATTATTATTATTCATGTTTCTGAATTATGCAACATTCGCTATTTAAAATTACTATATTTGGGATTCATTTTGATCAAGAATCATTTTATGTTCACCAAGTCTATATTTATTTGCCCACAAATACAGTAAAATTTAATATCGTGACATATTACTACAATTTATAAATAAATCACTTTTCTATTCTAATATATTTTAAAATGTCATTTCAAGTTACGTGATCCTTTATAAATAATTGTAATAATCTGCTGCGCCGTTCCAAAAACATTTGTAAATAAAAGTATCCATGTATTAAAGCAAGCTATTGGTTTCCTCGGTGTTCAGAGATGATCCATATGCGACACAGATCTCAGGATGGCACCTGACAGCTGGATTTGATTCACAGCTTCAGGCATTGAAACCAGAGAATAAACAACTCAATCCATTTTAACTTTGCATTTCACTTTGCCCCGTCGCGCTTTTAACCGCTCTCGTTGCTCAAAGTCACGGAAAGCAGAAGCTTTGATTTTGGGATCAATAGCACCGATCGTCAGCGCGTCAATTTTCCCTCGTCAGCTCCTTTTAACCGGCAGACTTTTGGACGGGGTCCCGCTGATTGCGTACGACGTCGGCATCAAACGCCTTTCTGGGGGTCACAGACACCGAGGTCGCGCGCAATTTCGATCGATGCTTCATCAAGCGAGGCGCAACTTAATTGATCGCTTAAGTTTCTGCGAGGGCTGTTTATTCCCTGACAACAAATGCCGGAAATAAAAGAACGAGTTTATCTTCGTTTACGCGCCCGCTCTCGCGGATCGTCCGACGTCTAGGTGCGTAACAATCCCCAGTGCATTGCTCCATTTCGTTGACACGCTCCGTCAGCCCTCTCTTCTGATGTCACAAGGCATTGTGGGGAATTTTTAGCAACAGTTAAAACCACAGGAAAAAAAACCAAAAATGTCAGCGTGATCAATTATTCATGAGACCGTCGCTCTTTCTCAGCTTGAATACAGTCCACGTGCCCACCGAGCGACAGCTACGCTGTTTGGTCACCTTGTGGTGTAAATCGTGCGCGGCTCCTTTTTTGTGACCTCTGATTGGCTGTCTAGCCTGGAACCAGGGAAAACTTACATGCTTGGCATTTACCGCGGCCTTACGTTGGCATTTGTTTGCAGTCCGAGGTGATGCTTAGCGCTAAAAGGTACCGATTCCGCGACACAGCCGAGTTAATTATATTTCCACATCAGTGAGCGTGAGTGGAGCGTCTGATACGTGAAGCTGAGCTGAAAGACATTAGCTGATAACCTCAGGACAGACACAGCGATGTCAACACGAGAGCCGAGCGCTCGCTAATCGCTGGTTCTCGTCTTATGTGAGCGAGCTAGACTATATTTCTGAATAGCTGATGCGATAAATAATAATAAAAATGAACTTCTAATGTTTCTATTTGCTCTATAGAGCAGGTGTATACTCACCCCTTCAGCGAGGTGTCGTTCTTCAACCCAGACCGTCCAGGAAACAATGCATACTGTAGTCGGCATATACAGTCCCGTCCGTGGGGATGTAAAAGGCAATATGTTCCAAAAGCCAGCGATGGAGAACAATTATTGTGCTCCGTTTCCATTGGTTGCAGTAGTGGAGTCCTCAAATTATGTCTCGGTAGGAAACGGTTGGAGAGTCCTTGGAATACAGTGTGAGGGGTGAATGCTCCGGGGAGAAAGTCCAGTCGGGGTTCAGACAAATTATTCCATATTCCTCCCCATAATCAGATGACCTGGCCAGCTCTGGGACGGGTCAGAAACACAGAGAGAGAGAGAGAGAGAGAGAGAGAGAGGCCAACTATAAACAAAACGCTCTTGAAAACCAAATGAAGTGCAGGTGTTTCAGCTGGTAGTACGGATTTTTTTGGAAATACAAATCCGAAAAGAAAACAAGCGCATCTGTCACACTACACAGGAGTGAGATGAAACAGAGCTGTCATAGACCAGACAGGACTGCCGAAACTACACCAGAGCCAGTGTAAAACAAACCAAAAATGGCCGCTTTGTGTCGGACAGCTTCCCAGTGTTACACTTTTATCTCAGGGGGCTTTCTTTTTCTACATAAATAACTTTTTTATGGCTGTTTTGAGCAAGGATAAGTTCAAAATGATCATTTACCAAATAGAAAAGTTTGAAAATGCATTAGATAAACTGTACAGTTCTTGAATATTCGCAGATAATGTAATATCAATGAAAACTCAGAGTAAGCTGTACACGTTCGAGTGCACTTAGGATAAGTAACCTAAACAAACCAATTATGTCATCATTTATTCACCCAAAACCTGCATTTTTTTTTTTTTTTTTTTTTTCTTATGCCAAACGTAGATTTATTTATGTATATATTTATTCATTAATTCATTCATTTAAATAAATGTACTTTTTTCTTCTTGATTTTAAGATTTTATGGTGCACAACACTACTATTAAAATACGATATGAAATACTGCATTTTCCAAAACATGTTTTATTTTTACTCCTCTAAAATAACATGAAAATCAAATCTGTGAATCATAAAAACTAGTCGATATTTCAAAAATAAATATAAATACATATATATATATATATATATATATATATATATATATATATATATATATATATATATATATATATATATCATTGTTTCAGTAAGATTTCAAGTAAAATTGCTTCCCATTATTTAATGCATTTGTAAGCGAATGTAAATTAATTGATTATAGCTTTTTCAATAAAGCTAAATTTTGTGCAAAAACAAATCCTTAAAACTACATAAAATCCCACATAACAGATGGATTCAGAAAAAGGAAAAAGAGAGATGGCATTACTGTTTAGGGCTGATGGCTGTCTCTTGCGGGACAGCGGAAGGAGTCATCAAATTTTAAAGTCGCTCCAATCTCGCTGAACCTTCTTCTCGTCACTGACCTGTGGGCTTGCTGTGTCTAGGAAAGAAAGAAAACACTAGTGAGGCACGGGTTGTACTGTGTTAGTGACGGCACGGAGGGCAGTGTACTGGAGGAGGTGAACAGGACAAAGAGACATAATGAACAATCGGCTGATCATAAATACAAAAATAAACAGAAGGAGATCGGGATGAAAGCACTGAATTAACCCAACATGTAACATGAACATATCAGTACTTGATAGCCATATAAAATGTTTATCACATTTATTCAATAGCTTAATTGCAAAAAGAAAGTCATTACATTATGAGAAAAAAGTCAAAGTGATTTTTTTTTTTTTTTAATTTAACGACTTTAAATGTTTAAAAAAACAAAAACATCATGTGGCACCAATTTTCTTTCGTAAAATTAAAAAAAAAAGACATTGACAATATTTAACTCTGCTCGTCTTTAACCACATTTCAAAGAAAGTTAATTATAAAATGACATAAAAATACACTGAAGCGCTACATAAGTTGGTACAAAATCTCTATTAATTTTAGATAGTTAAATGTAATACAAATTTCATAATTGAATTGCAGGTGGCATCGAATTAATTACATAAAATTCAGTTTGAATTTAATTAAACCATATTGTTATTATTTCAGTAATAAGTACTCTTATTAAAAGAGAGATTAATTACAGTAGTTTTATGTTACAAGAAAGAGACTACACTGAAGTAAAAAAAAAAAAAAAAAAAATAAATAAAATATATATATATTGGATCAGACATTGCTCAAGGTAAAAACTGCATGTTGCCACTTTGGTAAGAGAAATGAGACTAGCACAGCACCTGAACACAGGTCAAATATAGCGCATAATTCTCATTATACAACAGAATTTGATTCCACATGCTGCAGCTGACCAATCAGGGTGAAGTACTCCAGAGAGCCGTGTAATCCTGACTGTTCTGCAGCAGCGAGAGAAAACACATTCTGTGCTGGTACAAAGCCTTTTGATTTACAGCGAGCAAATGTCTTTCTGATGTCAAGATCTGACACTACTGTAGCCGTTCAGCTAATCAGCAAACTGTTTGTAGCACACGAGAAATAAATACAACATACTATTCCATACACCGATTCCTCTGATGTATTATGTAATGTACAAAGCCATTTCTTGACTGCGTGTTGTTTATCGACAGCGTGTTGGTGGGATGCCATTTTTGGATCAGTAGCTTACAGAAACGCAATCCTGTGAGATAATTGTTGGCACTTTTCACCAATCCTTTTTGTTTGTTTTTTACGTGAGAACTTTTACATCCCAGCGAGCACACAACGTCACAAGACGGTTCGGTTGTGACGTCAGGTGAACATAAAATTCAAGGTCTACTGTAAATCGTTGTCTAATACAGACGCGAGCTGACGTTGATATTCGTTGTTTTTAGGTTGTGTAACCAAAAACGTCAAATTGCGGTCGAATATAGTTGATGACACGATTTTCGTTTTGAATGGAAATGCAATGCCTGTCCGACCTCATGTCCAACATCAATCTGATGTTATATAGACGTCTGATGCCTGGTGGGATACGTTTCATAAAGTATTTTCATAAACCTATGGAAGGAGATTCAAACAATGAACCAATAAAAAAGGCTCACAATTCTTTTTTAGAAATAACTATGATATAAAGTCATAATTATGAGATATAACAACACAATTCTGACTTTTTAACTCGCAATTGCAAGTTTATATCACAAGGTTTTGATTTTGTGTGGAAAAAAAGAAAAAAAAAAAGATTCAGTAGTGGAAACGGCTTCTATATAAACCAGCTCGTACACACACACAAAAAAAGAAAATATCTACCGAGGCTGCCAGTGAACTTTTTTTTTTTTTTTTTTTTTTTTTCCAAAGTTGTGTCTCTCAGTTCACTGGGCATTAACTGGAAAAAAAAGGAAAAATTTCAGGTGCTAAATAAGTGCCCGTCTGAGCCATCATGCTCTTACAAATGTAGCACTATTAAGTTCACATCCTGTGCTAACTTAGTTGACTAATGATTACTTTTAATTCACGACCATTAGGTGCCTGGGTGCCCGACCGGGATCAGAAGAATCATGGAAGTTCACCCTTCTGCATCAGCGACTCTTGACTGAATGGACTTTATCGATTTAATGATTTAAGGATGAGGTCTTCTTGAATTCCACGAGCATTCATCTAGAAAGTGCAATTACCTGATTGGACCCATAAATCCAAATTCCACAAAGGAAAAGCTCTTTAAGGAACACCTGGACGTGGCCCATTGAATCAGGTGAATGGCTCTATTCCTGGCAATTACAAGAGTCTATATAGATGCGCTCGGGGCGGCTGCAAGGGGCCTGGTCTTTGTTAAAAGCCTACTGTCAAAAGGTGATGCGAACGTGCAATTGTCTGAAGGCCACCTTAAGCGTTTTAAATCACACAAGCGATTTGCCTTTGGTTTTAATGACGCATTCTTTTTTTGCAGTCGCTTAGCATTTTACAGTTAAAAAGCGCCAAACGCGTGTATTCCTCGATAATGTTCACCCAAAAGTGAAACTTGCTGAGTCACGCTCACTCAAGGTAACCATACGGCTCATTTTTAGGGAACGTGTCCTTGCCAGGATTTCTATATTACCTAAAATATTGCAGTTTGCACTGTGCAGATCGACCGTTGTATGACAATCACGAGCGCTATAGAGAGATTTTTTTTTTTTTTTTTTTTTTTTTATGTGTGTACATACCTCCTGGTGAGTCTGTGCTTGTACCCTCTTTAGAGGACAGAGAAGGCCGTCTCTTGAGCTCTATACAAGTCCTGGGATGGTGCTTTTGTGAGGGGGAGACTATATCCTCGGCGATCATGTCTGATATCTGCACAGTTGTTTCAGATTCTGTGACCAGCACCATGGCCGTGGAGTCTTTTAAACTAGCGGCGGCCCCCCCTAAACCCGCTCCCGTGGCCTCGTGGCCCTCCACGATTTTGGAGCCGGAGCGCGGGACCTGCCCCGCCGCTTGCCCCCCGTTGGTCTGCGAGCGCACGTTTGTCATGGCGGTCCCCTTGCCGGAATCCGGCGCGTGATGGCTGTAGACTTTATACCGGATCATGAGAATGATGATGAAAACGAGCACGGAGGCCACGATGATCCCTCCGATGATGATGATCATGGTGCCGCCCAGGAAGTGGCTGCGGAGCGACTGGCACTGGCTGTACTCCGTCTCCGTGACGAACGAGACGCAGCCCACCTGACGCGTGGCGGTCAGCGAGGTCACGCCGTCATCGTAGACGGCCAGAACACACAGGTCGTACTCACGTCCGGATACGAGGTCTCGCACCAGGAAGTCGTAACTCGTGGAGGGAATCATTCTGCAAGACAGGGCAGAGTTGAACGTTATCATGTATTCCTCTGATAATACATGAATATAATTAAGATTACACTCAGCCGGCATTTATTATCCATGGCCAACACGATCACTGTATTATTAATTATATCATAATTCTGAATATCACGAACATTATGTTCATTCTGATTAATTCGTTTAATATATAACATTCTGCAGTTGCACAACTCTCATTTCTAGCCACTGAAGATTTTTAGCCTTTGAAGACATTGTAGAACGTTAAACATTAAATGAAAAAAAAATGTCCAGTCTTTATTACAAGGCTCCATCAACATAACCAATGTCAAAATCAATGCTCAGGACATTATTGATTTCTAGTAAAATTTACAACATAAATAAGGTGTGCTGTAAATGCAATAAAGTTTATGGGTAAAGCGTAAAAAAAAAAAAAAAATATATATATATATATATATATATATATATATATATATATATATATATATATATATATATATATATATAATTAACATTATTAAGTGTTAATAATAATAATTAGTATTTTTTATTTATTATAAATTATATAATAATTAAAAAAGCTATCTGTTTTTTAATTGTAGCTAAATAATAATAAATAAATGTCACAGCATATACGGTAGCACTACATTTTGAGTATGTAAATGATATATTTATTTTATTATGTATATTTAGATTATTCTATTTATTGAAGCGCGCATTTTATTATAGCTCAGTTGTATCTGCCAATGCCCTAAGATCACAATAAATAATTTTGTTACTTGTATTATTACAAGCGCAATTACTGGGGCAACATGGAAAATACATTATTTTGAGGCATAAATTAATCTCATCCACACCTTCATCTACAGATGAAGTAAACGCGTGATTATTAGGTCGTATTCTCCAAGTACACAATGATCAAAAAGCTATATTTAATATGCAACATCATCCTGAGGGTTGAGGAAATAGCGATTTTCCTTTAGGCAAATAGTGGAAGATCTTGCTGCAATTAAAGGTGCATTAACTATTATATTGCTTCAAATGACCATTAGAAAAGTCATTAAAGTTCATTATAGCTTACTAAATATTGACCGTTTGTCAAACCAAACACTTTTGTGAATCTCTTGACTATAATGATGAGAGATTTTCCAGAATATAGTACTCTTAATGCAGAACTCAGCACTCATAAGCTTCAGTTCAGATAAAGCCTGACCCTTTTAATCTGCACATTTTCCTCACATTAACACTGCGCATAATAACCCTACATATCATGACTAAGCATCGTACAGAATATCCATTACTTCAAGCAATAATCTCAGAGTAAGTGCATAGATATTATAACAGCTGCGTGCGCTACGTTTTCTACATTTAATGTGAGATAAAAAGTATTTCAAGGGACATTTTAGTCTAAAACGTATAATCTTACGGCAGATTACTTAGGATTGGGGTACTACACGTCTAAAGGAAAAGAAAAAGCTTGCTTTTATCAGTGCTAGGTGTGCTGGTTTTATAGTGCTATAAAAAAAAAAAGAATAATTAAATGTAAAAAATAACTTGAATTTAACTTAAATATGTATATATATACAGTGAGAGTAAAAAGTATTTGATCCCTTGCTGATTTTGTTGGTTTGCCCACTGATAAAGACATGATCATTCTATACTTTTAATGGTAGATGTATTCTAACATGGAGAGACAGAATATCAAAACGAAAATCCAGAAAACAACTTTAAAGAATATATATTAATTGATTTGTATTTCATTGAGGGAAATAAGTATTTGATCCCCTAGTATGCATTATGAGTTCTGGCTTTCACAGACCAGTTAGACACTCCCAATCAACTTGTTACCTGAACTGAAGACACCTGTTCTAACTAATGACCTGTGTGAAAGACACCTATTCACAGAATCAGACAATCAGACAGATTCCAAACTCTCCAACATGGGTAAGACCAAAGAGCTCTCTCAGGACCTCAGAGACAGGATTGTTGACCTGCACAAATCTGAAATGGGCTACAGAAACATTAGCAAGATGCTGGGTATTAAAGTAACAACCATTGGTGCAATTGTGAGAAAATTGAATAAGTATAACATGACCATCAATAGACCTCGGTCTGGTGCTCCACAGTAGATTTCACCTCGTTGGGTGGCAATGATCAAGAGAACTGTGAGAAATCGGCCTGCAACCACACAGCGGGAGTTAGTGAATGACCTCATGGCAGCTGGGACCACAGACACCAGGAAAACAATTGGCAACACTTTGCGCCGCAATGGATTAAAATCCTGCAGTGCCCGAAAGGTACCCCTGCTTAAGAAGGCACATGTGAAGGCCCTCATAAAGTATGCCAATGATCACCTCAAAGATGTACAAAGTGATTGGGAGAAGGTTCTGTGGTCAGACGAGACCAAAATTGAACTATTTGGCCTAAACTCTACTCATCATGTGTGGAGGAAGACAAATGCTGCCTATGACCCCAGGAACACTGTACCCACCGTGGTTGGGTCTTCCAACATGACAACGACCCGAAGCATACAGCAAAGGCAACAAAGTAGTGGCTCAAGAAGAACCACATTAAGGTCATGAAGTGGCCCAGTCAGTCCCCGGACCTCAATCCAATCGAAAATCTATGGAGGGAGCTGAAGGTCTGAGTTGCCAAGCGACAGCCCACCAACCTTAATGATTTAGAGAGGATCTGCAAAGAAGAGAGGGCCAAAATTCCCCCTGATATGTGTGCTAACCTTGTGGTTAACTACAACAAACGTCTGTCCGCTGTGCTTGCAAACAAAGGTGCCACCAAGTATTAAGTGCTTTTGGCTAGAGGGATCAAATACTTATTTCCCTCAATGAAATACAAATCAATTAAAATATTTTCTTTAAAGTTATTTTCTGGATTTTCGTTTTGATATTCTGTCTCTCCATGTTAGAATACATCTACCATTAAAAGCATAGAATGATCATGTCTTTATTAGTGGGCAAACCAACAAAATCAGCAAGGGATCAAATACTTTTTACTCTCACTGTATGTGTGTATTTATATATATATATATATATATATATATATATATATATATATATATATATATATATATATATATATATATATATATACACACACACAGCCTTTAATGCCACAGAGGTCACTGGAAAGTCAGGCTGGAAGATGTTTTTTTGCTTCCATACCTTTTTTTATTAAAAAATATGGCACACATATGGATCATGCAGTAAAGCAAATCTTTTTCAAACATTTTATTTTTTCCCCCCTTTGAAACACAATAGCAAACATTACAACGCCCCTGCCATAAAAGCTCCAAACAAGCCAAAAAGCATCATATAAATGGTCCATATACACTGTATTCCAAGTCGCACAATAGCTTTATGAGAGAAAAAGCCTGACAATTCAAGTCATAGAACATTCCGTGGTGCTTTTACTGCATTTTTTTTTTTCCCTCTTTTTGGATCTTGACAGCCCCCGGTCACAATATCCTGTCAGTGTTTGGTGTTGCGTAACACTTATCAGTTTGTGTACCACAGGAAAAAAAAAAAAAAAAAAAAAAAAAAAAAAAATGACATGACGGCGAATAAGTAACAGAATTCTTCATGTTTGGGTGAACTGTCATTTTAAAGCCTGTGTCAGATTTGATTAACAATAAATAAATTGAGAAATCTCTTCATCGTGTTACGATCCGGCAAAGTAGACGGCTGCGACTTCTGGTTATTGATTTTAAAGCCGTCTTTGAAGTGTTCTCATTTGCGTCCTGCCTTCTGTTCATTCAACAAGAAACCGTTTTTTCTGTTGTTTTTTTCGCCGCTGAAGATGACATGCGTCAGATCCCTCTGGACCTTAATTCATTACTCAAACGCACTTCACACACGCTCTCTTCATTTGCATGCTGTCGAGGGCCCTTGCTTTCCGTATGATATTAGGGCCACCAGTGAAGTCTTGAGTTATTGCTGAGGTATTCCAGGCCATCAAAGACTCTCAAAAAATAGCTTTCGGGGGAGAAAAGAGCTGCTAATAAAGAAACGCAAAGATAATACAATAGAGGACTTTGTGCAGCTGTGGCACAATAAAAAAACGTTCGAATTAAAAGACCCATAATTTAGTGAACGACTGAGAATCCTTTTCTCTCTGGTTCCACACAAATCAAAGCCGCTCTCCGGTTTTGCAGAGCGGTTTATTGTTGTCGTATTCGATTCGGTTGAAACCTCAACAGTACTTGTCTGGAAATGTGGGAAAACAGTATCGATCGCAGTTTAGAGCTAAACGGTGACTCTAAGTTTGAGTTTAGAAGCACGCCTTGCTTATGTAGCGAACGTTCGGAAATAGACGTTTCAAAACAAGTTATTAAAATAACGCACGCTTTAATCCGAGAGCAATAATACACTGGGGTACGTATGCTGCAATCTAAATAACACGGATGCTAAGCTTGCTAACGCTGTTAGCGCACACCTGCCACGAACCAGTCAGTCATTTAATAACTTCACAGAAAAGAAAGCGTACGAAAACGGCGCTCTCAAAGAGAAATCACACCAATATGCTGTAGGGGAAAAAAAGCTATTTGTTTTATCGGCGAAGCATTAGCATAAAAAATTGTACCTTAGGCAAAGTAAAGCATATAGATGCTAGCAAGGAAGCGACTCGTTTGTCATGAGCCTAGAGACAAACGATGCGCAAAATGCTACGTGTTTGTAATCACGCTGCTTTTTAGAGCGCTTTGGGAGGAAAATATACTGAACAAAACTGCTTTTCAATGAAGCCTCTTGCATAAGTTTTCTGATTTTTATATATGCAATATCACAGCACAGATTATCTCTTGGTTTATTTATCAGTTCAGATTTCTCAGTTTGTTATCGATTTCGGTTCATTTTAGTTACAACATGTGTTTAGCGGTCTCTCTCTTCTCTGCTAAAGCTGTAAATTAAAGAGGGCAGTGTTTCGAACCGGTAACTCATCTTAGAGACATTTATCTGCTGAAAAAAAACAGCTAAAACCAGCCTGGGTCCGGTTTCCCAGCCTTTTTTTCAGCAGGGTTGTTTTGGGAATCTGACTAGTACACGTAAGTTTTTAGATTCATTAAAAAGAACTGCCTCATAAGAGTCATTTGTTTGTGAATCAAACAGATTTTGCCCACTAGACGAACCATAGGAGTCGCTCGTGAAACATACTACGTAGTCTGATTGTGCTTTGAGTTTTTGATTAACTAAAATAATCATCTTTAGACTAGCTAGATTAGCTTTGAATCAGACCACATACTCTGATTGCATGTGCTCTGTTTCTGATTCATTAAAAGTTTCTGAATCAGCCTACGCAGCATTGTTTTCGATTCATTAAAAAAAGAACTGATTCGCGAGATTTGAGCAGCTCTGCTCAAGCTGCATGCATTTGATTCGCCGACTCATATAAATACATGTTCATGAATAAAACTAGTTGGGTTTCATTACAAGAATCGACCCAGTGTGTTTAAGGAATCAGGCTACTTTTGTTTTGTTTTTATTCACTGGAAAAGAAAGACGAGTTGTTGTTTGTGAACTCAGGACACTGTAGGTTTTTTTCTAAAAAGATCCAATTCGCATAAATTACTTCATTTCTGAATCTCATTACAGTACATCACATACTCAAATGAGTCTTCAGACTGCATCATATTTATCATACTACGGGTTAACTTAAGTTAACTTACTAGTTAAGTATAACTGACTAGAATTAACTACGCTAAAACTCATTTGTTTTAGGATTTGTGCTCTGTTTTTTATTCAACAGAGAGAAATTGAATCATTTTAGGCAGTGGTTTCATACATTATATGCCAATATGTTTTCTACTTAACTGGAACAAAATATTCTCACTCCACCTGACATTTAAGGTAATTTTAAGGGGTTTCTAAGGATTTCAGCATTAATTCCGTGCCTTATTTATAACATACATGGAAGCAGAATATACTTCCTAGATACAAACCAAGTGAGTCATCACACAGAATGCTTGTACAGTGTCATGGGTTTCCAAAAAAAGACTGCTTTTTCATCCTCTAGAGACTAAACGAAGTAAATAAAAAACTGCCACATGCACATACACCGACATCTCATGCCTCCCTATGTTCTAGCATAAAATCCCATCTGTGCTCTTGAACTCTGCAGCACAACAGTCACACTCGCTATACGGCAGAGGCAGTGACCCGAAAACTCGACAACACTGCACACGTCGCAGATTCAGTCTCGCACAGGAGCAGTTTTGCCGTACGTTAGCATCCGCTAAGCTTATTTATTGGTGAAATTATCAGCGCTGTAGTCTCCTGCGTACCTGACCGGTTTGTTAACAAGGGTGCACTGGGGGGAAGCATCGCCGAGCTCAATCTTTCTGTACGCGCGAGCAGAATCCTGCCACGACGAGATTGGCTCTCGCAGGTTATGATCTCGACGCTGCTCAGTTTCGGGGACCAATTTATTACACCAATTTATCTCATATCAAACCCGGGCTAAAAGCGCGCCTGTTAACTAGCCGTTGAAAAGCTATTTGCTACAAATTGTCTTGTTCTCATTGCATCAATAATAATCAAGAACCTTAAAATGATATTAAGAGTCAGCTGCTTGGTCAAAATGCACCAGTGTTGGGGAAATATCCTTTTTTTTTAGGTAAGCTTCTCATTAAATGTAATTAAGTAGTCAAGGTAATCATTTAAAGTGGTGTCGGTTACTCTACATGGTAATTAACTTTGAAAAGCTATCTAAACATTTCATTTCAAATACCGAATCCATAAATCTCAATTAGGATGATAGTATTGTTGGTTTGGGAAGAAAACAACAGTACTCGTGAATCGTTTGAATCATTTGTTTGGGAATTTGACTACTGTGGTTGAGCTTCACGTTTTAATTAGTTAAAAAGAAACCACAAAAGAGTCATTTGTTTGTGAATCGGAGTACGCCACATCGGTCGTGCTGTTTGTTTTTGAATTCACTGAAAAGAAACCGACTCATATGAGTCTATGGAATGGAGCGTGCTGCGTGTTTTAATTCACCTTAAAATAGATGATTCGTAAGAGTCATTTGTTTGTGAATCACAATAAACCACATAGGTAGCGCTGGATTGGTTGAATCATTAGAAAGAACTGACTTGACGAGAAAAATGCATTTCGTTTAGAAATTGAAATACTCTGACCCTGCAGCATGTTTACATGGAAGCCCATTTCTGCCACTAAAAAAAAACAAAAACTTTTTCCCTCAGAATTTTGAGATATTAACTTGTAAGTTATTTTTGTAAGTTATAAAGATACTTTGTGATATGAACTCGTGATTGTTATAAAGTCAGAATTACAACTTTATATCTCACAGTTATGACTTTATTACTCACAACTTTGTGATATAAAATCACAATTCTAACTTTATTTTCTGAATTGTGTGATATAAAGTCTAGTTTTGAGGGATTTTTTTAAATTTTTTTAATTAAACGGTAATATGGGGAAAAAAATTCTCAGTATTACGACTTAATATCACAATTCTCACTTTATATTTCACAATGGTGAGTTTCCATAGGCTTCCAAAGATTTATGATTAATCTGGCTTATAAGATTTATTTATTTATTTTATTTTTTTGGTGAATCTGACTGAACAGCATTGGTCATGCTGTTCTTGATTCACCGAAAATAACCAGATAATTCGTTTTGGCAAGTATCTTACACTGATTAATCTTTATGATTGACATTCATTCAAAACAAACAAATCAACTTTATTATTATTATTTATTTTATTGTTTTTTATGCTTGATATTTTTAACACGATTCTACATTTGCACAGACCTTCTTAAAAGCTTCTCTAGATCCCCGGATTCACGCAGTAAATGTACTGATCTAAATGCGTTCGTTAAAACAGACATATCAAGGTACAACAGGAACTTCATTAACACTGTTTGTAATTGTAGCATGCGCTGTTAACGTCATGTTAAAAAGATAAAGATTATAGACTGCTGAATTAACCAAGATACGTTTCAACGTGACCGGTGGATTGATTAAAGTGTCCACTTGTCTGAATTAAGTCTGACTTAAATGTCACGGGTCACACTGAATAGTATCTGTGTGCCAGCTGATATCTGATTCAGACTGTGGAAGCACACAAAGACATCTAGACAGACACACGGAACAATCTTCTGGCCGGCATAAAGAGCTCAAACTCGAATGGATATAATAACATTTCATTTAAAGTCCACATGAAACGGCATTCGCAACCAATTAGAATTTTAATAAAATGTCATGCGTCTTAATAAAATTGATTGGACTGTGAAATATGAGTGTTAAAGACCAGTAACCATTCTGAAAATATCTTCGACACCCATATTTGAGGAGGCATTTGTCCGGGAGGTGAAGACTGAAGGTCAAGTTTACCCTCGAGAGTATCTTGACATTTTCCAATGGTGACGCTTTTTTTTTAAAAAATATGTTATTATGGCTATTATTACTGCAACCTTTAATACATGAAGGTTAACCAGCATTAAATTACTAATATAGATTATCCACACAGTCTTAGAAAGGCCACTACAACATCAGCATTAAACAAGGTCTGAACACCTGAAGTATATGGCTACTAGATAACACAAGATGTAAATAGAAATAAAATACATCAATACATCTGCCTCGGAAGACTTGGAATATGAATCCTTTTTAAATATATATTGACGGTAGTTGTATCTGCCTGATATATCTAAAAATTCTGAATATATGGCATTGTTTTTATTTAAAAAACGGAGGACCTGCACACGAAAAACGATGCTAAAGGGGTATTCTGTGCATTAAAAAGTAACGCCAAAGAGTCCTGACAAAAGCGGCAATATTTGATGAGTATTTGATTTATGTCATCAACAACTTTAAAAACGGTAATGTTGTAAACTATTATTACAATTTATAATAGCGTTTTTTTTAATTTACTCCTGTGAAGCAAAGCTGAAATATCAGCATCATTACTCCAGTTTTCAGTATCACGTGATACTTCAAAAATAATTTCTAATATGCTGATGCGGTGTTCAAGAAAAAAAAAAAAATGAAACTGAATCTTGTGTAACATGATAGTCTTTACTGCCGCTTTTGATTTATTACCCCAAACATTTGAATGTCGGTGTAGTAAAAGTTGTAGGACATCAAAAGTCAAGGCCATACAATGAAACTTCATGTCGCATGGAGCTGCACTTCATCAAATATATTCATAAGCAGTTGACGTTGAATTGTCACACGGTTGGCAGGCCTGTGGAGACGGGGGGGATGGAAAGAAGGATAGGGGATTGGCCCGTTCCTCATTCCCAGAAGAGAGCCAAGGAGAGCACGAGCCTCAGGCAACTCAAGATGTTCTCTATCTCCTTTCCCAGCTCCTCCTATATAGAGCAGGTCTGTTTCCAGTTTGCATGCGACGGAGACTCACAATACATTTGCAAGTCTCACATTCCCAGGAAATCCCTCAGAGCTGAGCGATGTACAAATACGACTTTCAAAAGATGAAGACATCCGGAGAAACCGCTAGGTAATGAATTCTCCAGGCCCGGTTTCGTGATACTTCATTACCATTGGATCCTATTTGAATTGCATGATATTAATCGTATGCAGTTGCATAACAGCTTCCTCATTACAAACGCGTGCTAACACCGAGGCACTGCCCTCCGTCCCAAATGCGCATTACACAACGGCGAGGCTCTGCATTGTGCCGGGACTTGCATTATTGATGTGCGGTGAGTTTCTAAAGAGCTTTGCAGAGGTTAGCCGGTGGAAGCGCAAATACAGCCCCTGTCTCCAAGCCCTCGGTGTCCCTCTTCTTCTGCACTGGGACTCCAAGCGTAACCGGTCGCTGAAAGCAGTCCTAAAATATTCCCTTATCTCTTATTCATAAGCTCACCTCGGAGGTCTGTACCTAGCGAACATGATTTCAGTAATAGCAGTCCACGCTTTGGGTTGGAGGTCCCTTGAATATTGATTCTTGATGTCTCTTAACCGGGAATAGCCTGGGATATGGGCTAAACAGTAAAGCACCGCTTCTCTTACCTAGTTTTCTCGAATGCGCGCTTGTGGTTTACTTATTTTAAAATGCATTTTGAAAACCGTATACGTGCAAGCAAGGCCACTTGAGAGAAACTTTAATGGAGAAGTTCACCTAAATTTGAAAAGTCGCTGGAAATGTACACACCCTGAGGCCATCCAAGACGTAGATGAATGTGTTTCTTAGCCAGTTTTGGAAAACCGTAGCATTGCGTTATTTGCAGTGAATGGGTGCCGTCAGAATGAGAGTCCAGCTGATAAAAACGTCACTGTAATCCTTAAGGAAGCCACACAACTATATAATAATACTAACAATAATAATAATAATAATGATAATAAATGCTTCTTTGTGAGAAATAAATCAATTTTACTTGAAATTAGGTAAAATATGACTCATCTATATTGTTTTCTCCAGTGAAAAGTTACCTTTTTTTAAGAATCAGGACAGAAATATAAACAAATCAAGAATCTTTTAAGGAAAAAATTGTCTAAAGTTGTGAACAATCATATTGGTGGATGTTGATTTGATATTTTGGCCCCAACGATGGTTTCAAGTTGTTGTTTGATGATTTTTGTTTCATTTTCTACATTTTACAGTTACATTTTTACATACAGTTATTATTATTATTATATATATAATTATTATATATATAATTTTTTTTTTTTTTTTTTTTTTTTTAACAAGGTGTTAATTGATGGACCGGAGCCGTGTGGATAACTTGTGGATTATTATGAAGTTTTTATCAGCTGCTTGGACTCTCATTCTGACGGCACCCATTCACTGCACAGGATCCATTGGTGAGCAAGCGATTTACTTTCTTCACATCTGTTATGATTAAGAAACCCATCTACATCTCGGAGAACATTTTGTGGTCTGTCATTTTTTCCTAACTGTTCTGAAGTCGTCTACTTCTTACAAGTAAACAATCCCAAAGCCAAACATTTAAAAAAAGAGAGAAAGAGGGATTGCTGGCGGAAATGTAAAGCCTTTTTTAATAATTAATGCAATACATTTCCACTTTGCTCGGTCACTCCCTTGCTCGTAAAAAGACACAGCTACTTCACTCCCAGCTGCTGCTGAATGAACGGCTCGTGCAGGTTTTAGCAGAAAGCTGAATGGCCGCACAGTGAACTGTGAAATGTCTGCAGCATGTGCGCGCAAACCCATGCATAAACACGAGCAAACACACGGCTGTCCTTGAGAATTCCCATTTACAGTCATGCAAGTTGTTATTGAGATTCTACCTGAACTTCCAATTAAATATGGATTATAATGTCGGACGTTCTTGAATTGCAAGGTTTACGGGTTGCGTTTGCTTAGAAAACATGCATTTATACACGGATATCTTCCCACACGTTTTCCCACGCCTAGTCTACATAATTTCCATACTGAGATGGGAATAATATATTTTCTACAAAGCGTATTTTTAGAGCTGTCAGAGTTCACATGGGAACTTAGTTTGCACAGTATTATATTTATATGCATTTATCATCCGCGGATGGTGTAGATCTTCAAAATGCACTACTTCTGTTCGAGGGCTGTGATAGGCTGTCCACAGTAATGTAAAGATTGTAGATAAGACCTGTTTCAGTCCGTAAAGTGCTTAATTTTGAATTGGCATAGTATTAAAGCATAGCAACTAGTTTCAGTGGCACACGCACAACTCTATTTGTGGCAAAGCATGACACTAGCTCACCTCAGTGAATAGAAGTGTTAAATTGTTCTCCTTCCAGTCGTCTGAATAAGATCAACTAATTAGGAAAAGCGAAGACCGCTTGTTTCCTCCAGGTAAACAGCGGCATGCGCGACATCGGTCTGACAGTCGCCCCCCCCCGAGTCAAATAATCACCGCAAATGAAGGTGTAACGACAGCCCGCGCTCACAGAGACGTCTGATTGGACCATGATTGCATTCGGTCACAGAGAATATCTCTATATTGACACGAGAATGCGGCTGAAATTGCATTTAGGCGTGCCAGTCAGCAAGGAGGTGGATACATGTCACCGCTTTCCTGCGAGGAATGTCAATGGCGTCCTCACGCGGCCCACCATCCTCTGGGCTCTGCCCACACCGGTGTGAGTTTGGCCTGTCTCTGAGCTAATGCGCTGTGAAGTGAGCTGGGCCTAATAAAGCGTGGCAAAATGGGAGTCGACAGACCCAAGATGTCATCAACGAGTGGGCCAGGAGAAAGAGATGCACTGAGTTCTGCTGTATTAATCTGGCGCGTCTCTAAACTGAACTGCCACGTTTGCGCTCGAGTCTGTTTAAATGTCTGTTTAATTAGCTAAATGCTCACGCAAGATGATCAGATTAATAGTTTCATTCATCTTGGCAGAGGCCTTTGCTTTTTGGGTTTTTTTTTTTTTTTTGGATGAGTATGACAACATCCCTAATAAAACAACCTGTCTGCAACCAGTAAGGATCATGTTTGTACGTCGTGCAAGATACTACACTTTTAGAGACCACCATTATATATCTTAAACAGCAGTGATTGTTCTTTCACGTTTCCTCTGCTTTAAAGTACATATTTGAAGAGTTTTGGTTCCAAAACGCTATAAATCCATTTTGATTAATTTGAGCAAAAATGTGTTTTCTTTAGCAAGAATGTGGCGCTACTTTCTGTTTCAAACTTTCACAACCACAATCTTTAGGTTATAATGGCATAAAAAAAAATATATATATATATATATATATATATATATATATATATATATATATATATATATATATATATATATATATATATATATATATAATAATATAAAATTCAAAAATTTCACCATTAACATGAACAACCTTACATTCAACTTCCAAAAGTACATTCATCCGTGCCACGTTACATTAATTTAGTTTACCAGTGCCATACGCTGCATTGACAAAAACATTAATGCAATTATTAAATACACATACACTGACAAGCTGCGCAATCGAATGCCTTTCACCTGATTATGTGATATTGCGTAGCTTGTCGGCGACCTACGGCTCTGTGTATTAGATGCTCTCCTTCTGCGCGATGGAGATCGCAGAACGGGCTTTGCTGACAAGATGCGCGTGACGATCACATGGGATTCATTTTTTTTCTTTGCTCGTTTGTTGATCACAAAGTACAAAGTGGATGAGGATGTCGGGTATAATCAAAGCGCCGCTACTGCTTACAGAGCGTGGAATGTTGCGCTGTGATTGGTCGAGCGGATATATTGCGTTCTGCGGAGAAGGGAGACGGGCGGGTTTTTTTCGTCGGATGCTTCTTTTTTTGGCCTTCAATAAGCCTGAAGAAGGCCTACGTCAACAGCTGCTTGCATCAAATTCAGTTTACTGATGTTTGCCTACAAGACACCAACTGGTGCTGCACCAACATACCTCTCGTTAGTTCAAACTCGTTAGTTTAAACTTATGCAGACTCCAGGCTAACAAATCAACAATGCCTCATGGTGTGATCCCAAAGAGGCACAAAATCACTCTCAAGATCTTTTCCTGGACTGTTTCCAGCTGGTGGAACAACATGCCAATTCAAGCAGCTGAGCCTATAGAGCTTCTATTCTATTCTATTCTATTCTATTCTATTCTATTCTATTCTATTCTATATTTTTTTAATGGTGACACTTGTTTTAACCGCGCACATCACTGCAATATGTAATAAATAAAACTAAGATGAAGAAATATAACACACAGTACTGTAATATACTGAATATATACATTTATTGATGTAGATCATAAATCTTACATCCTCAAATATAACTTAATTCCAACATTTACCCAGAATGCAAAGAAAACCTCACCAGAGGACTAAACTTTCAACTGAGGTTTCCTCTTAAAATGTATTTAAATCCCACGTAACCACCTCGATTGAATATTAGTGCTTTATATTTACTGTATTTCACATCTCGGCAGCGGAATGCAATAGGTCTCTTTTTTTTTTTTTTTTTTTTTCCTATCAGCCATCTGAGCCGGTCTTAATTGTAAGAAACACAAAAAATGGAAAATATACGAGAAGCGACAGAAGCAGAAAGCCCAGAGAACACGGGGAGCCACACCGCAGCTTCTCATCTTTCCGTGAAAATGCCGTGGGCGATCGGGCCACGCTGGGAAAGATGCATTCCCGCAATTAAATCGGTACAAGCTTAAACTGTCCTGCCGACTCCAAGCTGCATTTCTGAATGCTATCTCGCGCTCAGCCAGAGGAGGAAACGGTTTGCGGTAACTGCCTGACAGACTGGAGGGGAGGAGGATTGAATTGTGTTTCACAATGTCGGCTAAACAGCTTCCAATGTCAGTGTTATGGATAGATAGGGCTTTTTGTAGCAAAGCCGCTGTCCGACAATCAGCTTGTTAAGTTTCACAATGTGGCTTTTCAACCGGTGGACCTTGTGCAGGCCTCAGGTGGGCAGCGCGGAACGCTTCTCCTTTTTATAGTCATATCTGCCGCAGCAATAGCTATAATTTTACACAGAATAGTGAAAATAAATGGCCTATTGGATTCAGGTCAAGATCAAACGCTCAACAAACTAGGCTTATTCGCGAACTGCCCGGATAATCCATCAGTTCCAGTCCGAAAGAAGATTCCCAGTCACCTTGAATATTTCTATACGAATTTCCTCAAGAGAAACTCGCTCACTCTTCTTCTTCTTCGTCTTCTTCTTCTTAAGAGCGCTGAAGGCTTTTCTTTCAACACATCTTCATAAAAAAATAAGCGGAGAAGATTTGCTGGCCAAAGTTGCACGATAAACAAAATTCAGAGGTAAAAAAAGAAAAATAGAAAGAGAGAGAGAGAGAGCAGAGAGCAAAAAGCTGGTTCAACAGAAGAGCACGGCCTCATAAATCTCTCCTCTTTCCTTCTAAGGATCGATTGATTTGATAAACGGGGAAAAATATGGTGGTGCTAGTCACTTCTTCAAATCTGCCTGGTTTCACTGTAAGCACAGGGACTTTAAGTAGCTCTAGGAGGAGATGGTCTGGCTCAGAAAATGCCTTTATTGCATTAAAGTGAAACCTCAGTCACACATGCTAGCTAAAGGGCTTTGCTGTTTTGGCTTAAGGGAGGGGGTGTGCTTACATTACAACAGATGCATTTCGGCCTACATAGTGCTCTTTTGATCGCCGAGCTGCATTATGAATTTGAAAGCTCTGATATCGAGACCCCCGTGACGCAACCTTGTTTATTTATGGAAAATTGTGTTTGAAATGGACCACTCGAGCAAATTTGTTTACCCCTTATGTTGTTAAAATTCATTTTATGGTTTTTGTTTGAGGTCCCGGACCCCATATAACAGTTATTTTGAAGCGAACCTGTTATTTTGCCATCACATTTCTTTTAGGGGTTCGGTAAAAGAGAGAACGATTTTACTGAAACTGTATCCTTCAATTTTATCTCAAGACCTTTAGAAAGGTAAGTGCAAGGGACGATACTTCACTCTTCTTGAAAGGACCCCCCCCCTTCATAAAAATTGTGAATATAATTTAAAATGTGATTCAAAATTCATTGCAATAAAACATTTAGGTTTATTGTGGCTATTTGTAGTGCTGCACATTGGGCCATAATTTAATTTAATTTAATTTAATTTAATTTAATTTAATTTAATTTTTATTTTATTTTATTTTATTTTATTTTATTTTATTTTATTTTATTTTATGCTAATATTTCCCGATATCTACGCAAATCAGTAAACAAAGGGGAAAAAAAAAGTTACATTTTGTCTAGAAGGTTGAATTAAATATGTTTTTATTTTTATTTTTTCTGTTTTTAACATTAAGGGTTAAAACACATTCTCTCAGAACACAGTGCACCCAATATCTAGACAGAAATCCCCAGTGTCACAGCTTACTAATACATGCTAATTACACCCCCACGAGGAGAATTAATTTTATGCTTCGTTTAGAAAGACTGTGGTATAGAGGACGGAAAAGACATGAAAAACGAAGCAAAGGCATCTTTAATAAATGTCTGACGCTCCAGAAACGTTAAATAAATACGACGCATAAAGAAGACGTGCAGAAATGTTTAATGCTGAACTGAAAGGTGAAGTGTGTAATTGCTTCGATGTTAAAATACCTTTTCTTGTCTCAGCTTAATGAGGACAGACAACGATTAGTACAGCTTTCGTTTATTTCATTAGTTCATTTCCCTCCGAAACACTCAGAGGTGCCTTCAAAAAGGCAAAGAAAGACAAATGTATTAGTATTGCTAGATGTTTTAGTAATATAATGTGATATAAAATAAATAAAATGATATATTTACGATTATTATCATAATTATTTTTCTAAATCTATGCCTTTATTGCATTGAAGTGAACCAAATATTAAATATTGCACAAAATATAGCACCAAATATTGCTGCATTAAAGAGCGCCAGATGATAACAGATTTCTGCAGGTATACACTGACCTTCCTGGTTTGAAAACAGACATTACTATTATCATTATTATTATTATTATTATTATTATTAGTTTTGGAGTGGCATTTCACTTTTAAATGAATACACCACTTTGCATTCAAGAAGACAGTATGGTCCGAGGCAGGGAGAATCCTCCTCTTTCATAACAATGATTCCGATTTCTTTTGTTTTGCTAGATTAGCATCTTTTCTTTAAGGCTACCTGTTGTCGACTGTCATTAAAATCACTATCTAGGCCAGGGAGAGCTGTTTTATCTGCAGGGCTGTGGCACGTCGTTTTAATTAAAGCGTGTCGTCTCACTCCGGTAGAGGGAGGGGAGTCGTGGTGACGTCCATAATTAAAAATTGATCTGGGGCACTGCAGGAATGATGAAATCTTGGGAGGAGGGAAGAGGAGGTGCGCTTGATCGAAATGCAAACTCAACATTTTGACAGCCTGCAGCTTCGGGTGCCATACACCAACGGCGTTCCAGAAACGGTCAAATCCGGATGCTAATATTTAAATATCAACGCATGTTTTATGCATTGTTTTTCACGCTTAGTTTGGGACCTGTACATTTTTTCATTTATATATATATATATATATATATATATATATATATATATATATATATATATATATATATATATATATATATATTATATTTTATACTGAAAGAAAATTATTGTTTTGCTTTTATTTGATCAAATATCACAATAATATTGTGAATTATTATCATCACAAATTTAAAGTAATTGTTTTCCATTTTGAATTTTAAAATGTATTTTATTCCTATGATACAAAACTGAATTTTCAGCATCATTACTCAGCATTCAGTTTCACGTGATTCTTCAGAAATCATTGTAACATGTCTTATGAACGTTGAAAACAATGCTACTTCATATTTTTGTAGAAACCATGATACTGTGATATCCCACCCCTCAGGATTCTTTGATAAATAGAACAGTTGAATAATAATAACAGTGATTATTATTATTATTATTATTTATTTATTATGCATTCTTACTGAATAACATTTTTTATGAATGAATCAACAACTAAATATATAAATAAAATCTAAAACAAACACATTCACAGAAATAATTAATCAACTAACATTGTTTTGAAAGGAAGTTTAAATCAAAGTTGCTCCTAAATTATCTTGCACGATTATTATCTTGAAACTATTAATGCATCCAGAAGTTTAATAACTGGTTTGATTACATGCTATTTAAGAAATGTTACATTAAAAATGTATTACAATGTTACTTTTTTAACTAGCAATTGATTATGAATATGTCATGAACATATTTTTATATATATATAAAGCCTGTTATTTTTATATATATATTAAGCCTGTTATTGCTATATATATATATATATATATATATATATATATATATATATATATATATATATATATATATATATATATATAGCAATAACAGGCTTAATCCATTAATCATTTACAAAAAATAAGGGATTGGTAGGAAACTTTTAAAAAAACTCTCCTTTAGATTTATAAAGACTTGATAAACTAATGAATAAATAAGTTACTTAGTAACTAAATGAACTATACTTTATTTTAGGGTTTTTTTTAACAAATTGCTTATTAGCATGCATATTATTGGAATATCAGCTACTAGTAGTAATTAAACACATATTAATGCCTGTTATTCATGACCAAATTCTACATCCCTAATCTTACCAAATACCTAAACTTAACAACCTTACTAATTATTAATAAGCAGCAAATTAATAATTTATCGAGGGAGTTGGTAGTTTACAGTTAACAAGCGTTCCTCATTATAAAGTGTCAGCCATACTTCTAATAAAATAGGGTTATTGCATCACTAGATCACTGACAAGTTGCTAAACTTGTATGTACGGATACAGTGTTTGGATGGGGATTCGTAAACCAGCGGTGATCTAGATAAAGGCCCGTAATCTACACCGATAACAGGCTTTAGCCACGACCGAGGCAAAGGTTTCACGCTTCCGTAGCAGTGCAAAGAAAACCTGGCATGTGAAAGTGAAGAAATGGTGCAGATAACGCAGACTTCACGCTCTTTACCACTGCAGGCCAGAGATGCCCTTGCTGGGAGTCATTTAATCAGCTCATCAGTCATTCATGATGAATGGAACATTAGCCCTTCTCCGCTTCCCGGTTCACGCATTAACCATCTGCTAATCAGGACTGATTGGGCACAACTACTCTTAAGTTCATCGAGGGAAACATGGCCGCAATGTATATGTTTCCTCCTGAATGCACCGGCCGCCATCGGTCATTATCGGTTATGTGGGCCGTGTTTGTTTGCATGTGCGATCTGGTTAAGATGGTTAAGAAGCCCGGTGCTGCAGCTCTGCTACTTAAGATCGACTGTCAAATAACCGAAAGGGTTGATGAATATGAAAGGGGCTTTATCCTTGTGCATAAACCGAAGAAGCTGCTTTAAGCATCGCTGGTGGTCTTTGATGTTGGTCAATATTTCCTATAGATCCGAGCCGGACATAGTAGTAGCACATAGAGAGAGAGAGAGAGAGAAGCTCTGCTAGTTAAGAGAGAGAGAGAGAAGCTCTGCTAGTTAAGAGAGAGAGAGAGAAGCTCTAGCTAGAGAGAGAGAGAGAGAGAGAAGCTCTGCTTAAGAGAGAGAGAGAGAGAAGAGAGAAGCTCTGCTAGAGAGAGAGAGAGAAGCTCTGCTAGTTAAGAGAGAGAGAGAGAGAGAAGCTCTGCTAGTTAAGAGAGAGAGAGAGAAGCTCTGCTAGTTAGAGAGAGAGAGAAGCTCTGCTAGTTAAGAGAGAGAGAGAGAGAAGCTCTGCTAGTTAAGAGAGAGAGAGAGAGAAGCTCTGCTAGTTAAGAGAGAGAGAGAGAAGCTCTGCTAGTTAAGAGAGAGAGAGAGAGAGAAGCTCTGCTAGTTAAGAGAGAGAGAGAGAGAAGCTCTGCTAGTTAAGAGAGAGAGAGAGAAGCTCTGCTAGTTAAGAGAGAGAGAGAGAAGCTCTGCTAGTTAAGAGAGAGAGAGAAGCTCTGCTAGTTAGAGAGAGAGAGAGAGAGAGAGAAGCTCTGCTAGTTAAGAGAGAGAGAGAGAGAGAAGCTCTGCTAGTTAAGAGAGAGAGAGAGAGAGAAGCTCTGCTAGTTAAGAGAGAGAGAGAGAGAGAGAGAGAGAGAAAGAGAGAGAGAAGCTCTGCTAGTTAAGAGAGAGAGAGAGAGAAGCTCTGCTAGTTAAGAGAGAGAGAGAGAAGCTCTGCTAGTTAACAGAGAGAGAGAGAGAGAAAGAGAGAGGGAGAGAGAAGCTCTGCTAGTTGAGAGAGAGAGAGAGAGAGAGAGAGAGAAGCTCTGCTAGTTAAGAGAGAGAGAGAGAGAAAGAGAGAGAGAGGTGTTTAGTTATTTCAAAAACAATGATTTCAGCCGTTGTTGTTAAGAAATGTAATAAAGCGACTCAATATCATACCTGTGTTGTGTAAATATAGAACAGTAATTGGTAACACTTTAGATTAGGTAACACTTGAAAATGAACTGTGACTTTTCTCTCAATAAATGCTTAATTTTCTTCTCATTAATAGTTTTGGATTAGGATGTAGAATAAGTTCATGCAAAGCAAGGCATTACCATGTGCTTAATTAATGCTGGCTAATATTCTAGTAATATGCATGCTAATGAGCAACTGATGGGTGTAGCTGTAAAGTAGTGTTACCTGCTAATTAAACCGACTTGAAATTTGAATGCATACCTGCGAGCCAATCAGAATCTGGTATTCAGACAGACCGTGGTATGAATATAAATATATTCATGGTTTTCAGAGTCGCGGTGAAGGTTATATTATAAGCTACTCCAGCGATCAATGCAGGTGCTGCAGGTGCGCTCAATTATTGTGAAACAACCAGGACATCTGGGTCCGGTCAAATATCTGCGTGCGCTAGTTTAAATGGGACATTTTCATTTCAATAATCCGGTCCCTGTGTTACTAATAATTGAGCTCGTTTTGGGGACAACACACTTCTGTTAATGGTGGGTTCATTAGAAATATACAATTACACCCATATTTTCTGGCCCTGCAAAGAAACGCGTGCTTTTCTCCGGTGAAAAGAGCTTTTAGGCGCCACAATCATCCAGCTTTTGAACACTAGGGGTTACGAGACAGCAGCCATCTGTCCCGCTGTTTGAATAACAAGCGCATCTACCTTTTACATCCAGAGGCACAATTTACATCGCCTTCTTTTGAAGCACACATGATCTGATCTAATTAAGATATCAGGGAAAACTCTGGACTTTGCTTTTGTCTGTCTGTGAAGTGGATAATTGCTGTGTTTCTTTAAACGCATCTGCTGGGGGCCCGGTGAAAATAAAACCACAAATATTTCTCAACGCTGGTTTAATATTCATTAGGAAAGCAATTAGCGGATTGCTAAGAGTAAAACCTTACTGCCGTTGTTATTTGCAGAACACCCTTCCGTCGCTGTGTTGGGTGGTGACTAATTAAAAGTAGCAACGCTGCTTATTTCACTTCATTTTCAGGCACATTAAAGTACTCTGTTTATAAAGTAGGAGCTTCAGACTTGCCAGTAACAAGCTGCTTTTTTTTACCCTCCACTTAACAGCAGCAATTTTTATTTAGTTGTTTGTTTAGTTATTATATTATATTATATTATATTACATTATATTATATTATATTTATATTTTAAGTTAATTAATTAATTTGTTATTTATTATTATTATTAATAATAATAATAATAATAATAATTATTATTATTATTTTGTTAGTTTTTATAGTTATAATATGAATATATGTTGGATATCCATATTAATTTCTAGCAGTTATTTGGCTAAACATTTATATATCTTTTTGTAAGTTATTTTCATGAATTATGTTTATTTATACATTTATTAGTTTGTTTTAAATAAATAAACACATTTTTTATGCTTCAAAGCACCCATGCAGTTGATGTAGCAATGCATTTGAAATTACATTTGTTTATTTATTTATTATATTTTTTAATTTTTTTATTTGTTTATCCATCAATCAGTTAACACACAATTTTTATACTTATTTCATTCAAAACACCCATGTAGTTGATGCAGCAATGCATTTGAAATCACTTGGCATCTTTTCATAATTTAACAGATCACTTAAAATTTACTGAAAATCCATCATCCATCATCCATCCATCCGGCGGTGTAGAAATAAGCAATATTGCGCATGAACATACCCGTAACACTTACGCAGCTGTGACCCGCACCACCTGTGAATTTTAACACGTCATTCACTGTATCCGTCTGTCACACTGTGTTTAGCCCTATTCGGACATGTTTTCCCTCAGGACTTTTGGTAGTGTTTTGCAGAAAATCCCATTTAATCCAGTCAGAAGTGAACATGTCTGGCTAACTCTCCTCCGTCACTTTTAATATGTTTTCACCTTCCTCGAGCGTGTAACTAAAGAAAAGTTCAAATTCCACTATCTGGTGCGCCTTCATTAGATGTTTTAACTTTTTTTAAATGATTGCTGGATCTAGTTGCTAGTCCGCTGGAATCTCATTAATAATCGTGTATTAATCATATCTAAAGAATGCTTTCAGCAGAATTTACTAGATGGATTGGGAACGGAAAAAAAAAAAATGTTTTGGCTGTTAAACAACAAAGTGCTCAGCCTCTGATTTATGAAGAGCTGCTTTTAACCACTTTTACCTTGCGCAACCAGGATAAGCTTATTTTCTGCATCCATACGCAAGGCTTTCTTAAGGATCTTTATTTAAGGAACCCAGCTGTGCTCTTTTCTTCCTCAAAATAAAACACTCAGAGAATAAAAGTATCACCCTCACAAGATGCTCTTTAAAGACAAAGCCAGGCGCATGCTGGTGCTCGAAGCGTTCTTTTGCCACAATGAAAAATTGCAACTGAACTTAATTTGCACTTGCTGATAGATGTGAACGCTTTCTTCCCGAAAGACACCTTTATGAGCAAAGCCTCTTAATCAGTCCTTTCTAGCAGATGCTTTTCAATGACAATTAAGGCACGTTTTCATTATTCTTTCAGCAGGTTTAATTAATCTCCCGTACAAATTAGAGTACGGATGGACAAACACAAAATGTTAGGTTCTATTAAAAGATCGCGATGAATCTGACTTGTATCGCTAAGGTAACAGCCTGCTTAAATGTGAGTCCGGCATATTTTTTGTTCGCATTTTACAGAGCTTCTATTTGGTTCGAGCACTCCTGGATGTCATACTGTCATCTACTGCCCTAAATGATATAATATCGAATGAATAACTATGTAATCAAAACTATCTTTCATTCATCCATCATCATCTGGCCTGTTGTCCATTCACCCATTCATCATCTACCAGTCTGTCCATCTATCCATGTGATAAAAATGTCCATTCATCCATCATTTATCACTCCATCTGTCCATCCATCTGCATGTCCATCCATCCATCCATACAACTGCATGTCCACTAACCCATCCGTCCATCTGCATGTCCATCCATCCATCCATTTACATGTCCATCCATCCATCCATCCATTCATCGTCTGCCCTACCTTCCATCTGTCTGTCCATCCATCTATCGATAATTCCTTCCCATCAATCCGTCTGCAAGCTGTATGTCCAACCTCTGTCTCTCCCTCTATTCAACTATTCAAGGACTTCAAACATTGCAAGTTTTTTTGGTTTTCTTTTCCATCATTTTACTTTTAGTTAGAGTTTAGTTCAGTGCAGGAATTGATTTTACATGAGGCACAACCTTGGCAAACACTTCACACTTTTTAACCCTGGTAAAGCATTTAACACATTTGAAAAGTTTACCTTACAGTGCGTAACAAGAAATCAGATCCCAGACTTGCATATCTACGATAAAGTCATATAGGCAGCATTTTATTTAGAGGATAAAAATGACAAAAAAAATGTGTTCTGGTTCAGAGACTTCTTGTCCCCTCCAGCTGTCCTCTAGTCTGAAAAGAAACAGGAACCTATTTTGATATGTCTGTCTCTGTTCGTCTGTTCTCTTGGAGAGGCTGTTGGAGGTGTTACTCTGAGCTGTCAGTGGTACATTGACTTCCTGTGGCATCCTGTCAGAAGGAAGTGTGGCCAGTATTATCACCGATAATGGAGCACAATTCACTTTCTAGATCCAGTATAGCCCTTATAGATTGTTAGCAGTTTAGCGTAAAGGTATTTACTCCAAACATGACATCGGCTTTAATAGTTAAATGCATTACAATCTATACGCATGCCCTAGAAATAACCTATTGACATGCTTATTCGGTCAGAAGGAGCAGCATTGTAGAGATTTGGTTAAAAGGTCACAAGAGAAAAGAAAAAAGCTTAAGCGAAAGAGACTGAATGCCTGTTTTAGAATCAATCGCTGTGCTCCTTATAATGCACATGAGATTTGGCAAGCTGGACTTCTCCTTGGGATGACCCAGTTTCTAGAGAGACCCAGAGTTTTACGCTAATTCACTCTTAAAGGTACAGTTCACCCCCAAAACTAAAATGTTATAATTTACTCACATTTATTTAAATGATTATTACCCTGAGGATGATGTATTAATACGCTTTAATGTTTGCAGCACATAACGAACTCTATATGTATGGCCTGTCTGATGTAGCAAACTTGCTTCAGAGCTCACCCGGTACAGTTCTGAACTTGAGATGCACAGCAAAACACAAGTCAATATATAAGAGCTCAAAGACTTGGTTGCTACAGCAAGTTTGTTTAATTAACATTTGCTGTTGCTAACACCATTGGCTAAGTTTACTTAGGATTTAGTGTAGGTTATTTTCAAATGCAACAGATCATTATTTATTCATTTTTTTTCTTCACTCACTTTAAATTTTCTTTTTGAATTGCTTTATTATGTACAACAACCAGCATTGTAAAATGTTTTTAGCACCACTCACTGGACATTTTACTATTAAATATCCAAAAAACGAATCTAATATTATGTGCTGTGTGATAAATTCTAATTCTAGGTATTCTGACAATTTAAGTTAGCATTGAATTATTTTATTTTACCCCAGGAAATATTTTATGTTTTATTCTCAACTATTTCACTGCATTTTGCCCAAGGTTGTGAGATGGATACTAATTCGCAGTCATCCCCAGCAGCCAGACTAATTAAACATAGTCTGTGAATGAGTAGATATCACAGTGGGCGTGGATTCTAACCATTAGCAAAGACAAATTAGCCTGGTTTGTGCCCACCTCTCCCAGCACAGATTTTGTTTTGCTCGTTCATGTCAAAAAGAATCATCTGTTAGTGTGACCATAGAGTCATCCTCTCTGATATTTCTGTCTTCTTTCATGAATAGAATTTCTGAGGCTCAAGAGAACATTGTGCACAAACACTTTGAATTTTGGATATCCCACAGCTTTAGAAAGTGCTTTGGGAATACATGGCCCATAAACAGTGCAACTTCTGACAGATGAAGCAAAGATTTTCTCTTTTATCATGACAAAGGCATCCTGCGGTGGAATACAGCGGAAGTTTCTCCTGTCATTTTTTGTCATTCTGAATCCTAAAGCATAAGGCAGGTCCATAGAGATGAAGGCTATTGATTGCTGAATTAAATAATAGAGTAAATAAACAGCATTAAACAGAAGCAATATTTAGAGCGAGTCTTGGCAGTAAAATCAATGGAGATTGGTACTTAACCACATGCACAACATATCATTATAATAAATATATAGGAGACTGGAAATGTTATTGGATATGCAGTTACACCATAAGAACATTGCTACGCTAGCACAACCAGTTGCACAACTATAAACATAATTAGATTTTTAATTCACAAAACAATGAGGCTTCTTACCTGTAGACCAAAGTGTCATCAGCCGAGCTGTTGTACTGAATCTGATACATCCTGATTCCTGGGAAATGTTGTTGCGAAGGCCATCTGACGAGTGCAGAATTTGCCGTAAGTTCAGCAAGTACCACCTTCCTCTCCTGAGACCTGGTCTCATTGCTTACGGATGAAGTCGACTTTGCGGAGGTTAGAATGTCGGATGGTCCTGGATCAGGTTCTCGGATCCGGTTAGTACTGTTAGCTAAGTGCGGCAACGGGTTGACCACCAACTCCACCGTGCCTGTAGACTCCCCCGCAGCATTAGATGCAATGCAGGTGAAGACTCCTGTATCCTTCAGTGAAGTGATGTTGATCTCCAAGCTCCCGTTGCTGAAGCTTAAAGTACGGGAGGTGTTGGCGATTAGACGGCCCTCCGGGGAGATCCAGTGAACGTCTGGGTCTGGGTCCCCATTGGCCTTGCATTTCAGACTGGTGGGCTGGCCCTCCATGGCGAAGGTTTTGGGAGATTTCCTTGTAATCACAGGGGGATCACAGATGAACTCCTCCTCTGGTATGGTCCAAAAGTACTTTGCCGTAAGGTCCGGAGGTGATGCGCAAGTTTCCAAGTCATCCTCCCTCGTTAACCTCCTTAGCCAGAGTAGCTCACAGTTACAATGTAGTGGGTTCCCTCCAAAACTTAGGACGAGGGAGGAAAGGGGTGACCCTTTTAACTTGGCATAAACTGGTATCCTAAGGAACAAGGGATCAGGGGGTATTTTCTTTAGCTTGTTGGATGTCATATCCAAACGGGCTAGTTTGTTTAGGTTTGAAAAGACTCCTAGTGGTACGTGCTCTATGAGGTTATGGTCCATGTTGAGAGTATTCACGTTGGTGAGGCGTCCTACAGTCTCCCAAGGTATGTCCACAAGGTTATTGTATGAGAGATCCAGGTCCTCGAGAGTCCCCAAAAAGTCATCAAACGCATGCGGGGAGATGTTGTGCAGTTGATTGTTGGCAAGGATAAGGTGCCGAAGGTTGGTGAGTCCTCGGAAGTGGTCGTCCGTGACAACGCTCAGGCGGTTGCTGTCTAGGTGCAGCGCCCGAAGTCGCTTAAGATCGGCGAAAGTGTAAGGCATAATCTGGCTGATGGTATTGCGGGACAGCGTCAGGTGCAGGAGACTGGTCATGTTTGCGAAGTCCCTCCTCCTTACCGCCGTGATGAAGTTCTCAGTGAGACGCAGCTCTACTGTACGCCGGTCAATGACTGTTGGCACAAAAAGCAGGCCAGTCTTGGCACAGAGGATGGCTAGAGATGGCGACAGGTTCTGGCACATGCACCGCTTCGGGCACAGCTGTCCCGACGCAGACACAGCCAGCACCAGCAGGGAGAAGATCAGCCACTCCATCTCTCGGGGGAACTGCAAACAAGCAAACACAGAGTGCCAGTGTGATGACATGTAAATGTACTCTCCATTCGAATGTTCAAAGCCAATGACTTTGAAAAATGCACTGTCATTGTTTTGGATGGGTAGCCATAAAGAACATCATGTTGTTGACAGTAGCCTAGAGTAAGGACGGTTGTTTGTAAAGTATTTTTAAGGCTCTCTTGGGCTCCTTATATAAATCCACACTCAAACCCTCATGTTCTATTTGTGGTTTTTAAAATTCCAAGGTTCATTTAAAACCTTGGAAAATGCACCTTACATTGAAGTATCTGGTTGGCGCTTCATGACTTTTTCTAGTCTAATGTGAATTGATTATAAACTAAATTTTAAAGTTCAGCTATACTACATAATGAATGTTATGTCGTTTAGAGTCTTACAGCGAGCTGATATAAGACTTTAATGCAATGATTAAAACAAACAAATAAACAATCTGTCACACTTCATTTGAATGTCCAAGTCTTGCTGTTAACAAACCATTAACTACTATTTTTGCTTCAGTGAACTCCTAATTGCTGCTTATTAATAGTCAATAAGGCCGTTGTTAGTTTTGGGTATTGGGTAAGATTAGGGATTTGAAATATAGTCATACAGAATAATGCATTACTATTTTTTTGTAAGTACTAATAAACAGCCAATCTGTTATAACTGGCATGCTAATAAGCAGCTAGTTAAAAGTGACAATTGGTCCCTTTACTAAACTGCTACCAACATTTCTTACCTGGGTACTGTATAAAATAAATAGATATGCTCACTCTGGGCTTTGATTAGGTAAAGCCCAGAAAAATGGAAAGCAATATGAATATGATGGAAATGCTGTTATTTAAAAATGGCTTTTTGTGTCACTGCTTACTAGACACATTGATATCGAAAGTAAAAATCCTTGTACTGTGGTAACAAAATGTGGCTTTTCTATGTTATGGTCACATGATAATGTAGAATCAACTCATTATAAGTAAGTTTGTGTGGAGATGATGTAAGGTGGCAGAAACATGTACCCTCTTGAAACCGCATTAAATATCCTAGTTGACACTGTAACAATACAAATACTGCATGCTTTCCAAAATCAACCTAGAGTACTCTAAGAAAAAAAAGGAGACCAATACAAACAATTCTTACAAACTGTATTCAATGTTTTCTCCTCTGAGTCACAATAAAACCAATACCCATATTACAGATGAGGTTTGTTCTAATGTATCTATCTTTCATGAAATGAGTGCACCTCAACAGGCCTTAAAATAGACTAATAGAGATTAATCTTTGTGTACATTAGGATGCCTTTCAACTGAATTGAAACAGCAGCATTATAGAAGCAAATATGTCCTGCTTAAACAAAGCTGTGGCAAAGACTTTGTTTTGCTGATACGCATCTGAAAAACTCTTTAATAGATTTATAGCTGTTAATTGTGTTGTTATGATATGTCATCATAAAGCTGCCCCTCTTGTTGGCATTTTAGGTCAATTTATGACGTAATTTCTGCTGCTACAGCCATTGGCTTTACAACATAACGATCTACGTTAGACTCGCTATAGGCCATTAAACATTTTTTTAAATTAAATATAGGCCATTAAATGTGTGAATTAGCAAAAAGGAATAGTACAAAAAGCCACACCACTGTATGTAATAAAAATGTGGTGTAACGATACCCATGTTTTCTATTTATTTGTTTGGTATTTAGAAAGGAACTGAATCCATTGTATGCATGGACTAGTAACTTGATTGTAGTTGCCTCGAGCGAGCCAACGGATTTGGATTTCATCACCACGCAACCGTGTAGATAAGAAAACATAAAAAAAATAAATAAAAAATCATGATAAATCAGACAAATTCTCCCGTGAGGTTTCTTTAAAGACTGCTCTGATCATCAAATTCATACAAAAAAGTTATCTCTGATGTATCAATCTGATTTGGCATGCAGTTAAATGTGTGTTTTTCTGTAGCACTGGTGTCACCAAACAGCTTGCCGTTCTTTGTACTTTATTACTGTGTTATCTGTGTTTAATTGTTGATGAATTGACATAACTCTGGATTGTTTTGTTCTTCAAAGCTCATCTCGAAGTTGCTGTCATAGCAACAGGTCTGTAAGCTCAAACCTAAGCAAAAGCAGCTTTATTTAATTAACAGGTTTCAGTACCTGCTTTTGTAAATACTGTATAAAGCCATGATATATACTTCTGTTTAGAGTATGGATGCAAATATATATTATATATATATATATATATATATATATATATATATATATATATATATATATATATATGAATATTGCAGCATAAAGACAATTAAAATATAATCATATTGTAAAACTGTATATTTGTCAGGAATCTGATAAACAACCAGATCAGCGTCAAAACTCAATGTTAAAATTAACATTTTTAGGGAAACTTACAAAAACAGACCCACAGCTGACATTTAACTAAGAAGAATGTATTTAAACATCAATAAATAACACGTATAACGCGGGCGATTCTTCAGTCGCTGAGTTAAGCTTAAGCCACGTCATATACAGTATATGTGACTTTCCACTGGGAATTAGTGAAAGATTAGTTCATGGCAATACTCAGATACAAACCCCAAATACCCTTCAGAACAGTAGCCAATCCTTCTCCTGAAACCTCTCCATCTGTAAGAAGCTTACGCTTAAAGACTGACTGGTGGATAAAACTACCTGAAGTAGAAGGAGAGAGCGACTCTCTTCCACTTTACTCTGACGTTAGTGAGAGGCAGTAAGTGATTTCCGGAGTCTTTCTACCGTTTCGTGCCTCTGCGACTGACAGAATTCCTGGCCCGGAGAGCTCTGACGCAATGGAGATGGATTACCACATCCGTGTCTACTTTCTACCAGAGTGCCCATGGGCCCTGTGAGGTAAAAGTGTGGTAAATCGATCTCAACTTTCTTTTCCTGGAAGGTACAGGGGGAAAAAAATACCTCACAGATCTTTTTTTTTATTTTAAAGAAGAAGAATTCCGTCTAGCTGCTTGCTATTTTTGTTATTTTGCTCGCTTGTCTTGTCTTTGTCCGTCTATTCAAAGCGGCTGCATATTAGTTGCAACTACTTTGCTGCGATGCATTGTCGTGCATCATCACGTGACTCAAACCCCTTTGTGCTTCAATCAATGTCATCCAGTGGAGAGCTCTAGAATCAAGCAATCACAGTAATCATATGCTGCCTTGGGACTTGAGACGTGACCCGCGGGGTGGATGTCATACTTGTCTGTCACTCACAGTATGCGGCTAATTACAAACCGAATGAGAGAGACCGTTCTGAGCTTTTCAATTAAAAATTCACAATGGATTTAATTCGGCACAATGGAGGCCCAGTCGGGTGTCATCAAAGATGGAGACCCCTTTGGGGCGCACCAAATTGGCTTGAGAAACAGAGTAAAAAAACATAAAAATAAAACTCAGAGACCAGCAGAAACACAAACCCCAAGCTTTTTTACCTTGGATATCAGCTGTCTCCAGCACTCATTCATCTCGAGTAAAATTATGCCCATTAGTTCATGTTGCTATGACAATCCAAAACAGAGATGGCATTAATCACATCCCATTATCAGGCATTTTATCTTAACAGTGGGCCTGTGGTTTGCTTCTCAGTATTGAACGCGATCTGAATTATATCAACTCAGTGACGGGGATATTCAGAGCCAAAACAGATGCTTCAAGTACATAACATATTCAAATAACAGCAGTCAGCCATTTCTATCCGTTCCAAGGCCTGCATATCCATTACAATTCCCCTAGTTACTGTAGGCCTCATTTGACTGCAGATGTTCCCTGGTCCATTGAAATAAATGATTAAACCAAACTAGTGTGTGAGATTCTCACTTAAAGGATTAATTCAGCCCCCAAAAAATCCACAATGTAGATGATTTTGTTGAAACAGATTTGAAGAAATTTACCTGGGAATGGGTGCCATCAAAATCCAAGCAACTGATAAAAGCATCTCGACAATCCACAAGTAATCCGCACCACTCCATCCCATCAATGAATGCCTTCATTGATACAAATACATCATTAAAGCAAAAGTCATTGCTTCTGGCTAAAATGTAAGTGCAATGTAACCACACCACAGAAAGCAGCATTACCAAAGAATTAGTATTTTGTCCGGAAGCAAATGGTTTGAATTTAACGTGCAGCTTTTTACTTCACAGGATGTTAATGGCTAGACTGGAGTTATTTTGATTACTTATAAATAATTTGAAGGTTTTAAACGGCTGTTTAGACTATCATTCTTTCATTCTTATGGCACCCATTCATTGCAGAAGATCCAATGATTAGCAATTATAAATAGGTATATACGTATGTATATGTACATATACAGTACGGTGCTCCTCAGAAAGAGGCTTCTGAAGTTTCTGAGCCAAAACAGATGCTTTCGCAGACGCATTCAAATAAAAGCAGTTAGCCGTTTCCACTCTTTCCGAGGCCTGCGTATCTATCACAGTTCTCCTCATTACCGTAGGCCTCGTTTGGCTGCAGATGTTCACTGGGCCATTTAACATGGCTTGAATTTTCAAATGAAATGCGGTGGGTTCATATATTCACACTGCTAGGGCTTCCGCACTGAGAAAATGGAAACGTTTTAATCACGGACTGACACATGATGAGCTGTTAATTGTTTGTTCGGTGTTAAATCTCAGAGGGAGACGATGCCCTAAATATCTTTGAAATGTGTTGTTGTTGTTGTTTGTTTTGGTGGTCTATAAAGTCCTCGAAAACTTTCTTTAAATGAGCTGAAATGAGCCGGTATCAGTTAACCTGAACATTTTTTCCTTCAGTTTAATTTTGGCCTTGTGTGACTATTTAAAAATGGTCAATAAAACATCAAAGACCCAATTTATATGCAAATGCAAAATCATGTAATTAAAATCATAATTAAAATTGTGTAGCGTGATCTCATTGAATAATCAGATTTCTGTCCAATCAGATGCTCTAAAATATCAATAAATCAATGCTAGTGGTGAGATTTTCATAAATAAATAATAAATGTTCAGAAGTATTCGAGTCTGTATATCATTCTATTGTATTGTATATTACTACTTGCGATCACGTAATAATGATAACATTATTACTAATAATAAAATAATAAACCGTGTCACTTCTAATTGGATTATTGCAGATATTGCGAGTACTGCACTGCAGGACACTGCTGTCACATTAAGCTATTCTGACATGTTGTTGCCAACACTTATACACTCATATGCTAATGTCCACACACATAAGTACAGCTCTAACCTACTTTTTGCTTATTAATGCTGAAAATCTGTACACTTTGTGATTGTTAAAGGTCACACCGCAGGACGCTGAATAAATGAACACGGAAGCAGGTGCACATAAACACTGAGATTTTAAATGGTAGTAGGAGGTAAGGCGTAAACGGCTTTTAAATTGAAGCATCTTTACTTCCTGTTGGGATCCTGATTAGTAAAATTATGCTAAAAGCACCAAGAGATTGACTGATTAAAAAGTGTTATTACTAGAAACCTTATTACTATTCTGCCGCTATATCACTAACAAATCTATCAATGTTTTGCGAGAAACGTACAAGAAAAATATATACAATATTGCATGCTAAATAATTATTCTATTGAGATATTATTTCTAGACAATTTAATTCTGTTGTAAATAAACAAAGCATGAATAAATGATGAAGATATATATATATATATATATATATATATATATATATATATATATATATATATATATATATACCCACACACACACAGTAGATTTTTTTTTTTCTGTGTGTGTGTGTACATCACAGTCAGAAAAAATTCTACTTTACAAATGAAATTTTTTGATAATTACATATCATGTTTACAAGCAAAATCCATCATCTTTGCTGTATGACAACTTAATGAACATCTAAGAGAAATCTTTTGCTTTAGTTCTAGGAACTAATATACCAGCTCCAGCATATACAAAACCGCTGGCCGTTGAATTACTCATCAAATTTTGCAGCAATGGCAGTTGTCTGAATTAAACTTAAACATTTATTCAGAGTTGTCAAATTCCACGGAAATGTAAAGCTGGGTCAAACAGGGGAAGGCGGCAGTTTGATTCGATGACCCAAAGTGAATCGCAGAGGGCGTTCTTAAAGAGCTCTTTAATACGCAAAGTGCTGCAGGACGAGAAAAACACACAAACAACAACGCATACAGAAACAAATAATTGGCCGTGACCTTTGCGCGGGGCTCCCGCAGAACTGGGCAGCTCTTCAAAAGAGCGGTTTCAAGGAGACAGGAAAAGCAGTGGCGTGCTCTGAGAGACAGGCTTCTATTCAGCAGCCCTGCATGCAGCTGTCCCTCTAGGCCACTTTCTTTGATGTGATAAGAAAAATTATTTAAAGATATTCGCTGCCTTTTGAAGATAGCTTTCCGTGTGCATTTGGAAATATTCCTGTTGCTTTTTTTTTTTTTTTCTCTCCTTACTTTGACTGTAAGGTTCTGTAAGCGTGTGAGATCGGGAATAGTTTCATCATGTTGGATAGTTTAGCGGGATGCTGGGTGGAGCTCCCTAATGGAGAGAGCAAAAACTGTGATATTATAGTTTAATAATAATAATAGCTGTTATTTTAATATATATTTTTTTGTAATAACAAGTCAACAATTGACCAGTACATTTTAGCCGCTGAAACAGAGTTTTGCAATAAAATACAAGATAAATAAACAAACAATAACACAGCCTGTTTAATAATGATAATGATTTTATTGTATTTTATAAAATTTTATTCTAGTGAACTCTTCCTTTTGCGACTATCTACACCAAAAAATGTTCATTTAAATTTGATGTTACTGAACACTACTACTACTACTATTAATAATAATAGTAATAATAATCATCGTCATCATTCTGACCGATTTCTGATTTGTTTTGTGGCAAATCTCCTAAACCGTCTTTCCAGTTATAAGAATCACATACTCTCTAAATAAAATTGAAAGTTTCCATTTAAATCATTAGGCCATTATCAACTCTCTCCTTAGAAGATTTCACAAAATGCGAGGCAGTTTTTAATTAACGTTCTGAAACAAATCCGTTATGTCACCGCTACGCTCGTGCATAATGGCCTTCCCTGCAGAATTTACATGCGACTGTATAGCATTCTGTACTTTCATTAGCAGCCGCGTTCATTGATTGCCAAACCTGCCGCCTCAGGCCCGAAACATATATTCCCACGTGCGTTAACTTGGCAAATATTTCCATAATTCAAGCTTTTTAATATGTAGGATTTTGCAAATTCCTTCCCCACGGCCTTGCGGAAATCCTGGAGCACTTTTTGAAGGCAAACTTACAAATGCGACTCGCTAATACAAATGGACTCGGCCTGCCTGAAATACGGTTGTTTTGGAGTGATATCCCACATCCTGTTTACTTCACATTTCATGCGCCCTCATTTTTTTGTCATTGATGTCTAACTTGTTCCCTCAGCTCGCTAGTCTGAATAGCAAAATAAAGACAGAGGCTTATTTAGACTAGAAACGAACCTAAAACTGCCATAAACACCAGATTCGCAATTTGACATCGTGAGCTGCAAACAAACCTCAGCAAAAATCACGTTTAGAAAGAAAGTTCGCCCGTTCGCTGCAGCTGTCATATCTTATTCTATCCTCCAGATCTTTTTTTTTTTATACAATTTCATAAAGGACTAACTTTCATTATTTCCCACTAAACAATAAACGCTGTACCCGTGTGCTTTCCGAATCCATCACCGATAAACCTGATGCATAAAACATGAAACGGTGAAATAAAGCAGCTCTGACAAGTTCTATGAGGGTCAGACTTTTTGCACTCAATATATGCACTCTAAGAGCTTCTTTTGGGCAAAAGCATGCGATTGCAAATTATGTTAATGCGAGGAAGGCCGCTGCTGCATTCTGAGCATGGGTATGATGTGTAGCGATAGCATTAAAATCTAAAGAGTCTTGCATTCGTTCAGCCGTTAAACATGGAGGTCAAACTTCATCGCACACACAAATACACAAATAAGATCTTATCAGCTCTTGAGACAGTAATTCAACACTCGGCGGCCCACGCTGATTTAAAGCCCAAGCACTTCCTCTTCCAGCGCACTAATCTTTTCCCAAACAATGGTTTCCAAATCGCTGATATTTACAGCCATGTAAACAAGGCATTACATCATCGCAAGAGACATGCGGCAATATCCGAAGCGATTTAAAACCGAATACAGTATGTTTTGCTAATATCGTAATTATATAACACATTTTAATACGAATGAATGAATGCACGAACCTTGTTAGTTTGTATAGGAACTAATATATTAAATACATTTTTAGATTTACAACACTATTATTATTAACAACAACAACAACATCTGCCGATACCGATAATCGGCTTTTCGAAAGGAAATAAACGTCTTCCGATTAAAAATACACTTCATTTTACAGTTCCATCGATTAGTTGCTTTTTAGCGTGCGTATTACTATTAATTAATTAACAGTTAACTAGTTCTTATTCTACATCCCTAATCCCACCCGATACCCAAAGTTAACAATACCTTACTAACTATTAATGAGCAGCAAATTAAGAATTTAATTTTAAAAAAGTCGCAGTAAATAGTTAGCAAGTGTTACCTATTCTAAAGTGTTACAGAATAAATCAAATAATAATAATAATAATAATAATAATAATAATAATAATAATAATGAGCTCCCATTTGTCTTTTAGAGCAAAACTAAAGTGGTGTGAACACTGAATAACATTACTGAGGTAATTGTTTCAGTAAGTGACACATTTAACACATCATCTTTCTGCAGTTAAAACACAGATTGAGTGATTCCATAAATGCGACGTGATGCATAAATTATACTTTATTATTCCGCACTATGATGCACTATAAGCGATCGTGTCAAGTTAGAGGTGACGCAAAGAGCAATTAACATCTTTTGTTTGAATTTTGTCATACACGGAAGCTGTGACTTTGGTGAGCTAATAATATTAAGTGAAGGAAAACCGCAGACCTGGCAACCCCGATTAGGGGGGCATTTATAGGGTCAAAGAAAACATGAGATGTATTATTATTATCATTGCTGTTGTTGTTATCGTTATTGTTGCTGCATTAACTTATCACTTATAGCATCCCTCTATTGATACATTTTTAGTAACAGTTTATAATCTGGTCTGGTCATTATTATTATTATAATTATTAAAGTCTTGTAATGTACACCAAGTGATGCAGGACTGGCACAGACATTGACTAAAAAAGGTGTGCTGCGCCCCTGAATAAATCCATTTAGTCCATTAACGCCTTTCAAAAGTACTTTCCAAACCGAAATGAGCTTTTTGTTGCAAACACACAACAGACTCATCTAAATATGTTTTAGCCACAGTGATTTACTAATGCGTCTGAATCAAAACCTATTGTCTATTCAAACTTCATTTCGAAATCACTGTCAAATGAGTTCAAGAGGTTTCGCTCAGTTAGAAAATCACTGCATGAAGCGCATCGTTGTTATGATTGATCACTTATATAAGTGTGCTCAGACAACAAGCCTCTATACGGAATGATAATTATATCAACTCAACGGCTTCATCAAAAATGCTGAGATAATTTAATCTGACCCAGTTTGTGTGATTCATTTTTCTAGGTCTTGAACTCGAGATGCATTTTTCAAGTCAATAATCCATCATAAGATGCTTAATCCTGCCCTACCAACACGCTCAGCGTTCATCTGTCCTCTCGGTTCGTCTAACTACTCACGACGCGCTATTTTCATGCTGGGATTCGACGCAAGGAAAACATAACCAGCGAATAAAAATGCTGTGCCCTTGAATGACTAAATTCTGCTGGGCGTTCTGCTGATGTTTGCCTTAATTAGCGCCACGCCGCATGGATACCCTGAGGAAAATAAACTTGGCCAAGGAGTGACTGGTTTGATTCCTACTCGGTTGTGAGATAACCTCTCTCAGTCAGTGAACATATAATATCAGTCAGTCTCTACAGCCTAAATGACCCTGAAACGCTCTGCCGCCCACCCTCTCTGGATACTGTCATCATCTAGCCTCCACCGTAGTGTCCGGACGAGAGCGTGAAGCTCCGCTGCTGAATGAGGTCAGCCAGACAGATGTGGTCTTGACACATTACCGCTGGTTAGCATAGGCAACCTTTCAGACCACCCCCCATTCGTAGCCCACACAGTGATAATGCCCTAGTGGTGGGTTATATCAGCCGCTGCCGCTCTTACTTGTCGCATATTACAGTCCTATATGTGTGTGAACAAAAAAGTGCAATGCAAAGTAAAGAACAAAGAAAGAATACAGCAAAATAAACAAAACAGAGCACAGGACAAAACGAAGCAATGTAAAAACGCAACACGATCGTACAAAGAACAAAGCAAAGCAAAACAAAATGAGCGACATAAAAAAAAGCAACGTAACAAAATAAACCAGAACAGAGCAACATGAAAACACAACGCGTGAAGAACAAAGCTAAACCAGAAAGCAACATAAAATGAAAACAAAAAGCGCTGCAAAGCAATATACAAAAACATAGAGAAAAACAAAAGGCGAGAAGAACAAAACAAAGCAAAAATGCAATGCAAAGACCAAAACAACCATACAGTTCAAAACGAAGCAAACCAAAGCGACGTAAAAACTGTACAGTTCAAAGTAAAAATCGGAATAGAACGAAAAGCGCAACAAAGCAAAAGAAAAACAAGAACAAAAAAAAGAACAACACGAAAGCAACATAAAAATAACACACAAAAAACAACATTAAAATATAACAAGAAAATAAAAATAAGAAATTGTTAACAAATACAGTTGATAATGGTTTATTATATTATTCTAATAAATGTAATGAAATATTACATTATATTATATTAACATATAATATGGGAAATATAACTACAATAACATCACATCCCTATTATACAGTACACAGAGTTGGATTGTCACTGTTATGTATTCCACCCCTTAAGGAACGAATGCACAAAACAATGCTGGGCACTGTACCAAAAAGTACAGCACCATTACTCACAAAACATCATGAAGTCGCATCTCTATTTCTGTCCTTTGCATGACCATTTAAGGACATGCAATCACAAGAAAATGCTTTAATCCGGTAACGGAACAACATTTACACTGTGCCGTTTGCCCAGTGCATTCAAAGCACGGCTTCACGCGTGTCCGTGGCATTTCAGCCATATCTTTCCAAAAGAAAAATGATGTTTCTGACTATTGATGCGACATTTAGAGTCAGCAGCCGCAGAAACGCTTTGGACTCGGGCTATTACCCAGAGGGCCTCGACAGTCAGCTCTGAAAGCATCATGTTTCTGGAACTTTAAAGAACCCTTCACCTTGAATTAGGCCAGGTAGGGTATGCGCTAGACCGTGGCAGGCCTGTTTTCCAGAAGGAACATGCGTACTTCTGCCGTGTTTCATTTTTTTTTCCCCTTTCGGTCGACCTCTGACCGTAGCTGTGACTTTGCTGTGCGGGATGTAGCTTTTTCACGCTAGCTAGACAGCTAGCATCTGTGGTCTGTTTACTGATTCACATTTTATTCTTATGAGACCACGACGGCAAATATATATCTTTACACCCCTAAGTATTGAGTTATGACTAATGGCACAATAACAGTTAGAAACAACTGTGGGAGGATATTAAATAACAAAAGTATGTAAATTAGCTAGTACTTTGAGGTGAATATAATATATGACTGTTCTATAACATGCAAATACAAAAAAAAATAGAAACCATTAAGCACGAGAATATGAGCTGAGGATGGTTTTGTTTATTATTAGCTTACCGATTCCTATTTTAATGAAAAAGTCAACTCTAACGGCATATCTTTGTCTTTTTGTCCATTATATTTCCACTCAAAAGCTGCATTACGCACCGCATGAAATCTAAATTGAATCAAACGCGGAGAGCACGGGGCGCCTTACATCTTGATTATGTAAGCGCATCATACCCACATGATTAGACAGTAGGAAGCGACGTTTGACATTGATGTGTTTTGAACCACAGATCTGTCATTTTGGATATGAAGTAATGAATGATGAGAAAAAAATACATTCAGGTACTGATTTGCTCGGCGTTTTCAGACGGTGTAGTCAGTATCCGGTACGGTACATGTTTCCCGTAGCAATGGCTGCTGCGTTTTGCAGTGTGTCCACAGTTGTGTACAAGATGGCGTTCAAAGACTTAATATCTGTGCTAAAAATCCACAAAGTGCAAGAGTATTAGTCTATATATACGTGTTGCATGCTAAAAACTGTAGTATTCTGAAATATCGGTAGCTACCCGATCTCGTGGCATAAACGTACCTGGGCGCACTTTTTAAAGAAGCACAAAATACGTATCAATAAGTACATATTTCATACATACAGTTTTTTTTTTAACAAATAAACACTAGAGGCAGTGAACACCTTGACACCTTTTTATTCGTTTTAAAATAAATATGCTGGGATATTTGAAAACCGATGATTTTGCTCCGGCTTCATATGTATGGGTTTTTCTATATCATATCGGTAGGTTTGATCGCTAGCTCACGAGGTACAGAGATGTTCTTGAGAGGCGATGAGCGCCTGTTCGAATCCTGCGGAGCTACGGTTCGACAAAACAGTTCAAATCTGTGTAAAAGGAAGTTGAAATGGCACTGATGCGTCAACAAATGCCGTTTTATAGCCGTTTTGCATTTGTTAAGACTATCGGGTAGGTTTAGAGTTGGATTTGGATTAAGGCATGTTTCCAACATGATAGAGCAATAACTTTTATTGACAGTGCCCATATATTTAACATAATAAAAACACAGCAATTAAAAATATGCCAGGGTTCACGTATTGAACCTGTGTTTTAGTGCCATCTCGTGAAGTAATGCACGTAAAAACAGTAAAAAAAAATATCCCATTTAAAATAGTTCTCTATTGTAATATATTCATAGGCAGTTTTATACAAAGCTGAATTCTGTTCAGCATTTTTTGATGAATAGAAAGTTAAAAAGAACATCATTTATTGAATTTATTAAATATTTTATAAGATTGCAAATGTCACTTAACTGTCACTTTGAATCAGTTTAATGTGCGTAAAAAGTTTCTGCTGTTCATTCATACTATAAACAACTAAATGGGTTTGAGTCAAATACGTCAAAAACAGAGACAGACAGAAAAAGAATCCGATTTCGTTGTTTGCCTGAATAAAACCTAAATGTCTCAAAGAACGTTCATAAAGATACCTCACTCAGAGTCTCATCATGTTGGGGCATGACAGCTGTCAACATCAACATCGGCGCTGCTTTGTCATGTTAGGTGTAAAATTCCATATCTAGGATGTGGAATATTTCACCCAAAAACGAAAATACAGTCGTGTCTTTCCAAACCCGTATGAATGTGTTTTTTACAGTCCGTAAAAGAAAGAATGTCCAAGTGGATGGCTACCAGAGACGGTCCAAAGCACAAAAAAAAGTCATTCCAACAGTTTATGAGCTATATTTTTAAGTTTTTTGATGTCATCAGTGTTGGGGAGTAACTAGTTCCATGTAACAACTTTACATAATTTCATTACAAAATGAGGTTACACTTTATTTGGTAACCCTTTAGTTTAAGTGTAATTACATAAGTGTAATTATACACTGAAGTACTAATATTGCATTCAAAATTACTTTATGGTTAGAGTTAAGATTAGGGATTGGTTTAGGGTTACTTGCATGCAATAATGTACCATTTGTTGTTATTATGACAGTATATGCAACGTGTAAAGTACATGTAATCATGTATAATAATATTAACACTAACACTTTAGAATAGGGAACACTTATTCATTATTAATCATCTATTCATCTATCTATCTATCTATCTATCTATCTATCTATCTATCTATCTATCTATCTATCTATCTATCTATCTATCTATCTATCAGGAGGTCTCTTGTGTTCACTCAGCCCGACGAGGAGCATACATATTTTACGAGATGGCTTATTCATACAAATTGGTATGGACGCCAATTGGTATGAATTTGTACGAACGACCTACACCTAACCTTCTTTCGATTTAAAAGAGCGGTGCCAGATATCTCCTGTTGTCGAAGCGCTGCAGGTTTGCCAGCAAAGGATAAAAGAATTTAAGATGCGTTATTCCTTGAACTCTTCGCTGCGGTGCGATTTGTACCTCTATCTGAGAAGCGTAGAACTGCTGGAGATGCTCATGAAGGCTCCACCGGCGGCGTTAGCGCTGAGGATGGCTGTAGACTCGGGCTGCTACATGTGGACAGACTGGCAGAGAGCAGAGACTCGAGGCATTGGCCCAGGAACATGAGAGTATCTGGCGCTCGGAGCTAGGACTGACAGCGCTGCAGATTTCGAAGCTCCATCCACCTGTGAAAGGAGAAAGGGAGGAGGGACATTTACACGAGACACAAAGCATGTCTGTCTGGATTTTCTTGCCTCCCGGGACAAGAAGGCCAATGCATTTCCAGGACAAAAAAACAAGAGCTACACAGCAAATTTTCACCCCTTTTTTTTCCCCCCTCCATCACAAAACAAATGGAACGAAAAAGAAAATGGAATGCGGCAAGAGCGAGGACATTAATAACGACCCAGAAGTGTCACGCTGTTTGAACGCTCCTACCATCACTCTTGATAATAGCTGCCATACGCAATATATTTAGCTCCTTTCTCTTTGGAAACAAATCCTTGTTATTATTTCAAGTGTTTCTTTTACAGTTGTCTGCCTCTTGCATCGCTGGTGGTTATCTGCTGTCCCACTGGACAGTTGGCACAATTACAGTTTGTTCGTTTTTATTTTCTAAATTCATGCCACTGCACAAACTAATGCTGTTTAAAGCAGCACAGGGTTTTTCTGTCGATTGCACCATTTTAATTACTTCTTTCAGAGTGAACATGCTGTAGGAGTTATGTAAACCGAGCTGGGGTTTGCTTGAATCTCACAACAACAATATAAATCATATTCATAAGATTTATTTCATTTTACTTTTTTTTTTTTTTTTTTGCAGCGTGACACTATATTCTTGTATATTTTTTATTGAACACAATGGCAAATAAATCTCAAAATTAACAGCATTTTCCACTGACGATTCTTTTATTCACTGTGCAAAGGTACATCACAGTATTACGTTGATGACAAATTCAGAACCTGCTCGCCAGGTCCCCTGCAGTGAATGGGTGCCGTCAGAATGTCCAAACAGCTGATAAAAAAACGTTACAATAATCCACACAATGGCACCCATTCACTGCAGAAGATCTATTGGTGAGCAACTTTCTATAAATCCCTTTCGATTAAGAAGCAAACACATCTACATATTGGATGGCCTAAGGGTGAATTAATTTTCAGAAATTTTATTTTATTCCTGGATTAGCTATTCCTTTAACTTTCAACTCCCACCCATCGCAACCTCACAACTTCACAGATTCCACATTAAGCTGCCAAGTGCTTCCAGATGGTTTCTAAAATGTGGAGTTTGGTCGAAATGCTGTTTGCTCTGAAGGCAATGATAAATTATGAAAAATTACTAATAAAATAAACAAAAGGGCTATTGTGGCTGTTTGGTATTATGGCTTAAGGTTTTCCTTTATATGCAAAAATGTTTGCAGGGCTCTCTCTCTCTCTCTCTCTCTCTCTCTCTCTCCCACACCGATGATCTCTCCACTCCACGAACCTAATTAAACTTCTTAATTAGACATTTATGTCCCTTACTGGGAAGAAAGCCAAGTCAAAAAATCCTCTTACTCAGATGCTGTATGATTTTGTGCAGACACAGTGGTGCGCACATTTTGTTCTTTGAATAATTATTTTTTAAAATGACTAGGCCCTATGTTTAATCTCATACTATGTTATGCGTTTCACGTGTACTCTATATATTTATTGTGCTTTTTTGTTTCTGTTTGTTTCGATTCTAAAATGTTTGTGATTAAAAATGACTTAACTTTACGGTGTTACGTAATAACAGCATGCTGTCAGTTGCTGACATTCTCATAATAATAAGGTTTTATGTCTTTTAAATTACATATTTTCTCAATTATGTAATCATAATGTTGTGAGAAAATATATAGTTGTAACAAGATTTATAAAAAAATACAACATAGAAATGGCAAAAAAAAAAAAAAAAGCAACTGATATATATATATATATATATATATATATATATATATATATATATATATATATATATATGCTTTTACCATTAAAATGAGATATTATAACCTATTGTCAAAGCAACGTGTTTTGTATGTGATATGACAAAGTAGGCTTCTAAACTGATATAAAGTTAAAATGCATACATCTATTAATATATTGTAATAATGGAAGTTTGGGTTGAATTTCAACATATGAATAAATAAAAGTTTTAATGTGACCTTTACGCAGCAGAAATATGGAAAAATCTTATTAACATAGTTTTAAGAAAAAATAACCCAGAATATAAAATGACCTACATATGATGAAACGCCCTATTCCGTTTCACCCGTTTGGGAAATACGCAATCATGTTGCGTAATCTAAAACGTGTGCCATCATTGATCTTGCGCATGCAAAAGATGCATAGGCTAAGCCTCCTCCTGGAGGAATATGTGCTGACTCCAAAGCTGATAGAGCAGAAGCTCAGCATAACAATGCAATATCCTCTCATCACACCGGCTTTAGATCACAAAGCTCCCCCTCCCTCCATCGAGTATGACACAGGGCGCAGATTAGTGTCTATGTACATGGCCGTTCTCTCCTCAGCGCGTCGTCAGAATGAGCCCAGCTGCCTGGGGAGAACAGGCATCTCTTTGTCAAGACTCTGACTCACTTTTGGCCTGTCCTCAGTGACTCTGTGTTATCCGCCCGTACTGTTGAGCCCCAGCGTGAGGTTAAAAAGACAGAGAAGCAAAGAGCCGTGTCCAGTAATATTCTCGCGTTATCACGGCGCCGTCTGATCGTTCCATTACCAACCGCAGCACTTGCGTATTAACGGCCGGCTGCCGCAGATTGTTGTTCTGAAGACAAAGGTCATCGTTTCCTGTTAGTTCCTCTCTTTTACTTTGAGATGAAAGTTTCTTTTTCAAGTTTCTGCTGGTTGAAGTTTTTGCCAAGAAGCGACTGGCTTAAACGCTACACGAGCGAGGACCGCCCACCGCCGGATTTTAATTCAGAGCGCGACAAAATCCGTGGAAACTCAAATTAAAAAACTCGGAAAGTCTCTGACCTTCAACAGCTATTGACTCATCCGCTATTTAAAATAAAATTGTATGAAAATACATTAGAAGAACACAAATGTCTATTTGTGATGTGGAGGAGAGAGCGCTCGGTGCAAAAGAAGGACATTAGCGATGAATAGAGATGGCGGATAAAAAAAACAAAAGAGGAAAACGTCTGCAAAACTGCCGTGTAAAATCTGCGCTCGGTGATGCTGGCAACTGCTTTGGGTTGTGTCTAATTCAGGGAAGAGCACTGCTCTGAAAACCATTATTACACCCCGTTTCATCTTCAGCGATTGGTTGCGTTTTTTGCTGAACGATTGCATGAAATCAAGGAACGCCCAAACATTTTGACAATCCCAGCTGCTTTCAATCCCATAATGCACAGCGTGCGCATTTAAGCTCGCTCCGCTGTGCTCGCTATGTGCCAGTGGAAATGCACCATTACAAGAAGTAGTACCCGTGTAAATATGGATCGTATTTCCAGCACTGGAGGGAACTCAAGGAGCGGAAGGCCTGTGTATTATTATGGTTTCAAGAACAGAAAACCTCTTTAAAGGCCACGTCTCCTAAGGTGCCACAAACTTGCCAGTTTGAAATCTGCAAGAGAGCACCAAATATGGGACATTGAAAGATGGACGAAAGTTTTATTATCCGAATAGAGAAATTTAGTCTGGATAGTCCTGATGGCTTTCAACGTTACTGGCATGACAAAGAGATCCCACTGAAGATGTTTCCTGCACGACTCCATCATAATCTGGTGTGCTTTTTCCTTCAACTGGATCTTCAGGTTGTTCAGGGGCGTGAAACAGCGGTGGAGATGTTTCAGGGGCATACCTCTCAACTGAGGACCTTATCTGAGGCGTAATGACAGGACAACACTGTAGATCACAACAACCGCCTGATGAAGGTCTTTTTGAGGAGAATAAAGTTGCTCTTTTGGATCATCCTTCTCAGGATCTTTAAGGAACTGTGAAATTAATGTTTTACTCAGTTTAACCTCGGGAGTGTTTTCTGAGAGCCTCAACAATCCTGCTACAGTCAAAGTCAAAAATAATTTTTATCTTTGTCATCAGGAAATCATAGCAGCGTTACTGCCTGAAGAACGATGACATGAAAGCCATATTTTTGTGCAGATTTGAACTTTCTAGGGCTATGGTCTCAAACTTTTGATCAGCTAATGAACATTCTGTTTGAGTTTAAATGCAGTATTGTAAAAAATGGTCTATTTTCTATTTTTTTTGTCTCTTGGTCCTGTTTCTTCTTTTGGCATTTTAAAGAAGTACTTACAACCTGGTTACGATCCACCAGCGTGAAATATGAAAACTTGTAACGTTTCCCCCTGGTCTTAAGATTTTGTTCAAAAGTATATATATAATGTGATACAATAGTTGAAATATAAAATAAAATGATTATTGAATGTGTTAATGATTTACTCTTTGTGTGATAGATGGATGGATGGATGGATTGATTGATTTAGAGTTTTAATAGACTTATTAATCAATGTGTGTGCATTCTTTGTGTGATTTGGGTGAAATAGTCTACTTGAAAATGTCAGATTGCATCATTGCAATAACACTTATCCTTATTATTGCAGATGATGCTGTATCGCACACCCCAGACTCGACTTGAGTGGAAATTACCTGTGGTTCTGACGCACGTGTTTAGACGAGCAAAGGTGTTTTTTTTCTAACTTGCAAATGCCAGACCCCTGATTCATCAAATCTGCTTTCCTACCATCATGTTCTTCTGATTATTTTGCAGTAATTAACAAATATGCTCAAGGGAACAAACGTATACATGCTAATTAGGAAATGTAGTGGAGTAAAAGTAAAATTTGGCTGAAATATAAAAACTCAAGTAAAGTACAGATACTTCCGAACAATACTAAGGAATAGCTCACCCAAAAATTTAAATTAGCCCATATTTTACTCATTATAGGTATATATAACTTTCTTCTTTCAGATGAACACAGAGTTTTTTTTTTTTTTTGTCCTCTTCCAAGCTTACTAATTCTTGGGTATAGCGGCCATTATTTTGAAGCTCTGTAAATAGGATATATCTAACCTATATCTAACCTATACACCTTTGGGGGGGTTATCGTGTGTCCGATGGGTTTTTCTAACTTCCAATGTATTATTTATTATTTGTTCCATATTTCCAGTTTTAAAATTATGTCACATTGTTCCAGCTTTCCAGCTTCTTAGCTAACCTATGACTCGACGAATGACATCCATTTTAAAAAGTGTAGGAAGAAAGACACACAAATATGCTGATGTATTTACAGACAGTCAGATACTGTATATTGTCAATGGCAGGACTCGTTTTCAATCTACATAACAAACATTTGTAAATGCAGAGTACAAGATGAGTCATCCATATTTTTCTGTCTGTATTCCAGTAAGAGACTGTTCATTTTAAATGCGGTAAAGTGAATTTCAATCAACTTTCAGTGCTTATGAAATGGCCTCAAAGCTAAGAGACACAGACTAAATTCAAATTTAGATTTCACGGGGTCTCTAAGCTGCGTTCAGCCCACTCGACGACGCTAAATCTAACATGCTGGAACATGTGCTCACGCCCAACTGGCATAGTCTGGAAATCGCACGAACACTCTCAGTGGGGGATGCCGAACGACTGAACGTGGGCTCAGTTTGTGATTTCGGATGCCAAACTGCTTTGATTCGAGGAGACTGTGCTTTACGCAGCATACGATATGCATCCAGGCACACGCCATTTACATTTCTCCCTTTATGAAATGAGAGAAAATATATAATTGAGAGGATCCATCGTCTAACGATAGGGAGCAGCGGTAATTGGCGAGTAAACACGGCACTCAAGCCTCTCGAAGGAAATAAAAGTGGGAGCACACCAAGCCAAACAGCGAGTGCATTAAGCTGGGATAATGATCCCAGCTTGACTTAGATATTCCGGCTTTATCGTGCCCACCCACACTTCAGGCCTCGGCTGAGCTGCTCCGCTGTGACTCGCGCGTGGAGTTCGGCTTTTCTCTAAGTGTTCCATGGAGACGTGGTCCTCCCTCCAAACTAGTCCATTAGAGGCTGGGTCAATACCACACGGTGGGTGGGGATGAGGGCGTGTGAGGACTGTGTTTCTGGATGGGAGCGTTCGTATGCGTGCCCCAATGTCGGTGCACCACCTTTAAAAGCAATCAGGAGCGCGGCTCTACACGACACTGAAATATTGTACATGGAAAATTTGATTTGTCTACAGCCCTCGAAGAGAGAGATGTTGTATCTCGGCTAACGTGAGGGTTTTTTTAGCTTTGACAGAAAGACAGATGGACTGACAGACAAAGAGATATACGGACAGGCAGACGAGTAATGTTATAAAAATTGTGAAAGGATGGAATGATAGACAGAACGATAGAACAACAGACTATATAAAATGGATGGATGGAACAATAGACAGAATGATAAAATGATATAAAAACAGACAGACAGACAATGAAAAAACGATAGATAGATAGTTAGATAGATAGATAGATAGATAGATAGATTCAGTTTACAGATAAAAATAACACTTATAACGTTACAGTGAGTTGTTTAGCAGCCGACAACCAGTGCTTACAAAACAACTGATAAACGCTGCCTAGCTCGTTAAATATTCATGTATTTTGTGTCGTCGCAGAAGCTTTCACATGATGTCTTGTGATGATGCGTTTCACATGAGGAACCTCCGAATCTGACAGAAACATTCAAACGCAGGATTCTCACAGCAAACCTAAAGCAGGCGGAGTGGATTTACACGCCAACCGCTTCACAGACGAACAAGCTGTTATTAAAAGCGGGCCGCGTATCATCCAATCATCTGACAATAACGTTACTGACCTCCTATTCATGCAAATAAGAACCTTAACTCAAGTTACCTTTTGAAAGCTCAAAATGAGTCATTAACCCACAATAATAAATACGAAAATTGGTTCTTAAACGTAAATTAGACGGCAATGCATACTGTAAGCAGTGATTTGTGTAATATAATATATAATATGATATAATATGACAATTAGGAATACATTCTAGGACTACATTATAGTTTAGAACCACCCGAGTGTGAAAAGCCCGTCTGACGAAGTGGATATATCATGTGCACACAGTACAAAGCAATATTTCTGAAGGTTTTTTTTATGTTTTATATGCACTGCTGCTCTGTGAGTGGCAAATGGCGTTGCTCTGGGTGCAATTCTCTTCATAAACGGTGCGATAATGTAGTGCTCTCGCCACAGCTCATGATTTTGTTCCCTGCTAAAAAGTTCTGCGCTAACTTACAGCAATTCCTTCAAATAGGTCACGGTAAAAGCACTCATAATGAACAGCATAGCATTTGAAAAGTCCATTCTTTCTCATTTATTTTGGTTCCAGGCAGCAGATGGGCTGCGGCTGATAACCAGTAGAGATGCGGGTTCCCTATAATAGGCATAATGCCGGTCAGATAAGAGAGATTGTTTCATATAAGAGAGGTTTAATGGCATTTAAGTGGAGCGATGGAAAAACTTTTAGTATAAGAGGCTTTTTTTTAGTCACCTGTGCAAGTTTCAGCTTGATATTGTAAAGAGGAGCGCGACGACTAAGACATGGACTTGACGATGATTGATGATGCAGTTAATTCAATTAAGTATTAACAAATTTCATTACAGTTTACTTTTATGGATCAATTAATCAAATGCCGTGCAAAAAAATGAGCTTAATTAATTGGTTAAATTAAATTAAATTTAAGCTTTAAAATAACCGTAAGTGAAGTTGTATTTTAAGAAAAATTAGATTATTTATTTAGTTAGTTTTTATGAAATGCTACATATAAAGAGTACCTGAATTTTTTTTACAATTATTTTTATATCCTTATTTTTATGTCTAATAATAAAAATAATAATAATCTCTCCAAACATGTACGGGCATCGTTTTGCTGTAAAACTATGCAAAACATAAAAAGAATCAGTTTACGCTTACATCATTACAGTGACATCCTTTGATGCTTTTTTGAAGACCGTGCATCAAAAGTCAGCTATTTGGAAAGCAAAGTATCTGCTGGTAGCTTAGCCGTCTCAGAAACGAATCGGCAGAATTTTCAACAAAAGTAGAATCCAATTTATATCCACAAAAAAAAAAAAAAAAAAAAAAACATTGTTAGATGTTAGAACCACAAGGGGGGGAAAAAGATAGAGCTTGACCGCTCACGTTTTTTAAAAACGGCTTCTAAATATCAGGAAGGTTTTATGCGTTCGCCGTAGTTTTTGTCTTCTTCTCGTAACCTCGGAGGAGGCTGTTTCTTCCTCTAATTGAGCAGCTGCCTTCCTCCAAGTCTATCCGAGCCCGAGCTCCCTCTCCGCACAGCTAATCATTTGCGCTATATTTAGCTGGAGTTGTGCCTGCCTGCCCATGGCTTTGCGTTTAGCCTTATCCCTGGGCGCACGGTAATTGTGAAACGTGTTTGGTAAAAACAGTTCCACCAGAGGAAAAATAAACAAGTCCTTCGGCAGTGCAGGGATTTTGGCTGAGGGCGAAATGCCAGCAGGTGGTCGTGTTTCTCGATCGCGGGGGGGAATCATGCAAGACCACCTCGCGGCTTATCGCATGACTCACCGTATGTGCGCGTGGTACTATCAAAAAAAAAAAAAAAAACGCCACCAGCATTCGTGTCCCAATTCACCGAGCGCACAGCGCCGGCGGCTCTGTTTCTCTGAGACGCATTCTAGAACTTTTTTTCCCGAACAGATAGCAGGGGCCCCCAGAACACATTTTGTCCCTAATGTTTGTATGTGAACTAAAAATGCATTCAAAACAAACACAAACGCGACTCTGGGACTCGTAATCATTTTTTCAGCAAGCTTTCAGGAAACAAAACATGTTTTATTATTGATATTCTTTGCAGTCTTGCACTCGCAGGCACCATTTTGCTGATTTTCCAGTATATTTAACTGACAGGGGTTCTCTTTTGTTTTCGTCATGGTTTGTTTGGTAGACATCTCGTGATGTTTGAGACGAGACCGGAAGGAAAAGGATGCTGAAATTTTTGCTGTAGCGCTGATTAAAAATGCTCTGAACATTATCTACCTGAATGCCTCTTCGTTGGCGCGACAAAACAAAGCCTGTAGCACATATCTGTGACAAAAGAATCATCAACCAACCAGACCAGACAATTTGACAAAGCGTGTATCTTTTCTGCTCTGCGTACAAACACCAAATCTGCATAATTGTTGGATTTTTTCCTGTTCATCCTTCACCACGTGGGCAACCGTTGAGGAAAGTTGGGATATTTTGGCATATTTAACTTTGTGGATACTGCTGTAAATTAAACGATACTAAAATAAAACCAAACAAAAACCTATAGAGAAAAAAATTTAAATATATATATATATATATATATATATATATATATATATATATATATATAAAAATCATAGAAAAATATGTAGAAATAAATAAAAAAATATCTAAATATGAAGTTGTCAAACTACAACCAATTCACAAAATATTTCACATGTATAACATGGTTTTTGTTTTATATGAACGGAAAGAATGATCGAACACTGAAAGAATGTTTGAGCCACAGCAAGAAATATCTGCTTTTAAAAAAAAAAAATCCAATCCCTACTTATAACCTAAAATGCTGTAAATTGCATTTTTTTTGTAATGTTCAGCCGAGGATTCATTGTGATTGTTATCAAGGCAATGTTCTTTCTGTTCTTCCAGTGTTCTTTCTATAGAAGTGCTATCTATTGCTTATCCCCGGCTCTCCATCTTTTCCAGTCAAATAACAAACAAAATGTAATCAAATGTGTCCCAGCTGCTCATATACGGCACAACCGCTCGCATACATCTGCCACTTTGGTTAATTAAAAGAAAATTTAGCAGATTACAACCATGGACTTCTCACGCTCAAAACAAGTCGGTCAGCAGGAATGCTTTCCTCAAATCACGAACATTACGTTAAAAATAGCAACTGTTTTCTATTTTATTTCATGTTTTGCTCTGCTTTGTTTATGCCGCATAAAACAAACATATAGAATGCTGACTCTAAAACATTAAAAAAAGCTGTGTTTGGAACTCAGTGCAGACTTAGTGTTAAGACAGGCTGTGAGCCGTCATGTTAATGGAGGCTAAGAGGGATCGCGAGACGAACCCCAGCAAGCCTTCTCATCATTACAGTGTGGAGACCACAGCACACGCCTAATGGGCTTTCCTATTAGAAACCATCATTCACAAATCCCTTCGTCACGTACCACCGTAGCACTGCTCACTCGCGTGGAGATCCAACAGCAGCGCTTAAAGGGGCCGAGATCAACATGTTAATGCTAATGAGACAGCGTGTGGCCGCACTGAGACGGCTGTGTGATAATGGTTAAATAGTCACTTGAGAAGCGTACGGTGGTGTAATACTGCAGCGCTGGGCTTGGAAAAATCCACAAAATGATCCTATTCGCGGATTAAAGCACTCCGATCTCCAGTGTTGGTCTTGTTTTAATGGAGGAAATGAAAGAGGCAAAAACACGAGATATAAAGCATGGCTGTACGTGGTATCGGACTCATATCGTCGGATGCTTATCGCAAACAAAACAGCCAGCTCTTTCTGCAAGCATGATCTGATGTAAATACACACACAAAAAAAACAAACACGGAAGCTTGAACTAACAAGCTTTTTTGTAATTTAAAACAAAGAAATGAAATATAAAGAAATAAGCATATTTTTTTCTTTAATACATGTTATGCACTTCTGAAAGTTCCTATACAGACAAACAATTCAAGTTTTTTTTTCAATTCAAGTTTATTTGTATAGCGCTTTTTACAATGGCTACTGTTTCAAAGCAGCTTCACAAAAGCAAATCATTACACAACAAAAGCAAATACACAAACAAGCTTCATAAACAAACAATTACAGGTAAACAAAACCCCACACCTGCTAAATAGCTTTTAAATAAATAAGTAAACACGTATGTTTGCGGTGTTTAGGACTAACATTTAACATTTTTATTTATTTTTTGCATTTAACATCAGACTTGTGTTTGAGATGAAACAAAACAAAACAAAACGGAAATAAGCAAAAAAAAAAAAACAGCTTTGCACTTTAAAGCAAATTTTAAATTTTTTATTTAATTTTACTTAATGAATAAAGAAGCATGCATGCAAAAGCTTACATAGGCCTTTTTTGCACTAACAATAAAATAAAATCATAAAATGAAGCATATATATATATATATATATATATATATATATATATATATATATATATATATATATATATATATATAGCAACTTGCAAAGGGTTAAGGCAAGAGAGTGGTATATGTCACATTTGCTACATTACAATAGGTTACATCAACAAAACTGCTTTTCTACTTATTTACCACAGTGTGTCAATAAGTGAAACCGCGAATTTTGTGAACCGTTGCACCCCTAATAGACAGAAAGAAAGCATTCAAAAAATCGGTACGGTACCATTACTTCTTTTGCGTTACTTCTTACTGTATTTCACATTATAAAAATGAAATGCTTCGAATAATACTGTATGTAAATAGTCTGCTCATCAGGGTCGGTCGGTCTGGAGCAGCAGTGAAACAAACGGTGATCACTCATTTATTCGAACAATGCATTTCTGTCTGGACCCCGGCTGGTTGCTGAGCGGAATAAGCTGCAAAGTGGATCAGACTTTATGCTGACCGAAAGGCTGGCTCTGTGAGACCAGCCTATATGCATCAGTACAATGCCGAAGCGGCCTGCTAGCACAGTCAAAATCCTTAATCCTAACCGAGACTTAGATGAAACAAGACAAAAAAGACTGAGAAACTGGCAAAAAGCATCTACAGTCTGTGCCGTACACGGACAATTGGACAGCAGTCCTTGTCAGACTGTCAGTTCCAATGTAATTCCCGTGAAAACAGAGACAAGAATATAACAGCCAAAAAGGGCAAAGCATTCAAGTCTACGAGCAACGCTTGCTGTATTGTTGTTGCTGTTTTTCATATCTGGTTTCTGGCAGCGTGCTTCAAAAGACACGATGCATGCCGTAATTAATGCTATTGTTAAACTGCGTCAGGTGAAAACTCTTTCTAAAGCACCGGACAAAATAAAACGTTGTAAAACAACGCTTTTGCTTAACAAACCACCGCTCGTTTGACCCTCGAAGATGATTGGGCGCTCAGTGTTTCTGAACAAAAAAAAGGACATAATGCTGCTACTACTACTACTACTAGTGCTACTACTAAAAATGCTAAATTCTGACAGACTGCTGAGCTCATGAATATTAATCACGTAGTCTACAATTGCTCAAACTGATTTGCTGAAATCAAAAGATGAAATAGGATTGCCGCCCGCATGAGTGCTCGGTCTTAAAGGCTTTGTTTTACACGAACGGCTAAAATAATGAATACTTTCGAATGAATTCCATCATTTTGTGCGTGCGCCCTGTTTAAAATGGCAGCGTATGCTGGTTAGGCACGTTCTGAAGAGTTTTAGCTTGTCTGAGCTGGCTTTTTACTATTTTTTTTTGTTTTTTTTTGTGAGTTGGCCGTGTCGGAAAGCTTAAGCAATAACTTTGCAGACCAAAGGTACCTCGCAAATGTAATTATAGACAGATGACATAATGGTTTAATGATGTACAACAGAACAGAGAGAGCTTTCTCATAACACGTGTGGATATTTAATTACCGTAATGCCATTTTCTCGCTTGAAATGACTTCAATATTGGATACATTTGGTCAAAAATGTACATTTACACAAAAAATTCTATATTTATTTTTTGCTCAGCTCTAATGGAATGGAATGCACAGGATTATGGGATATCAAAGGATGGGAAGGATACGTCTATTCCTTTCGGTGGTGGATTAAGTACTTATCTGATTGATTGACCGATTGATTAATTGATTTGGCAACCTTTTACTTTTGCTTTACTTCATACCAAACCATAATATACCTTTTACTCCCCTAAATTTCATTCAAAAAAATGCATGTTGCGCCACATTAAACTATATAAATCAACAGGGCTTAAAATGAAAATCACCGCATTATTTTTACATTCAAGGTGTATATGACTTTCCTTTTTCAGACCGATGCCTTCAGAATTACTTTTAAACACATCTTGACTCTTCCAGACTTTGAAATGCATGCTGGTCAAGATATAAGCTGAATTCATCCATCATAAAAAGTATTCCACATTGTTCCAGGGGGTTAATAAAGGCCTTCATAAGTTTCGAATAGCACTCTTTTGAACACTATAGACTGTATATTGCATGTTGTCATTATATTTAGACGCATGAAGAGTTAATTAGTAAAAACCCATAATTCCCAAGTAACCGATAAACCGATAACATTCTCAGTAATATCAATAAAACTGCAGTTGTTTTGATTTAATCAATAATAACTTAAACAAATGCAAGTTTGTTGAAAGTGCAGCAGTCACACAAAGCAGATAACTCCACGTTTCATGTTTTACAGGAAAAACAAAAAAATCTTTGTAATCTCCTCGGACGACAATGCCTGACAAAGTCTGTTGTTGTCGTGATCACAGACCGCATGGATGTGATTACACACGACGCACAGAGCTTTTCCTTCATCGTTGCTTTTTTTCATGAAAACGTTTCAGCTTTTTTTTTCCTTTTGTGCCCTGAAGATGATGTCACAGGTTCAAGTTTCGTTAAAACGATCCGTTCTAGATCGCTATTGGTCAGTTTTGACGCTAAGGAAAGTGTCAGTGAAATGGACTTATCTTCTGTGTTTAGGGTTCAGATTGCATCATAAATTGTTGTTTTTTTGAGAACTCTCTCTCTCTCTCTCTGTATGTATATATATATATATATATATATATATATATATATATATATATATATATATATATATTCCATCATTTTAATATGGAGTAGTATTTCATTAGGATATCTTGTCTTTTACTTCAATATTCAGTTTGTGTACTTTTTTCCAGCACTGGTTGCTTTCAAAAATCAATCAGATAGATAGGTATCTTAGCAAACAAGACACAATCATTGAATTCAGGTGTGCCTCGTTGCCTTCCTCCCTTCATATGCTGTGTGCAGAGGCGGTATTTTTTTTGTTTTCAGACACAGCCGAAGATAGCGCTCTCACTTACACACCAGGGTTTGCGATCGGTCACCGTACTGTAACAGACTGCAGTCCAACTTGCTGCTTTATTTACATTGAGAATGGCTCTTTCCATGCCCTCATAAACGCAAGTGCGCTCATAAGTGATCAGTCAAAGCATTCTAGCATGTAGGCGCTTTAAAGGGGTCATAGGACACATCATGCATATCTGTGCTAACTTTATTCTTAGCTTCTAAATGAATAGTTGGATATGCCTGAGATTTACTCGCAGCGAAGGTTGAAAAGCATGCTAAAGCGAACGTCTTTTCACAAGGGAATATAACTACCTCCTCTAGATATAAATGCATGATAAATGTTACCACTTTAAGCAGTTTATTTCTCTTTTTTTTAACTGACATGACATTTTTAGAGTGTCGATTTCAAGAAGGCCTCCGAAGATTCCCAGCATCTTTGCCCAAGTCTCATTTTACATGACACTTCTGAAAGATGAAACCAGCTGATGTTGGAGGGAAAAGCTTCCATAAGATTTGATAGCCAGAGCATCCCACAAACATGATTGAACTCTGAGGGCAAGCGGGTTGCGCTTTTGTTACTCGAGGGATATGAGATATTAAAGGTCGCCACATAGCGACCTTCAAGACGGAAGAAAAGGGAAAAGAGCCCTCCTTTCACACACACCTCTCACCATTCTCTCAATGGACAGACATTATCCTGCCTGGTGTCAGAAGAGTGGGATGAGAGACTGTTTAAAAATTAAACCCACTCCATTTTAAATGGCTTGTCAGCTGGTATTCATCAGGAAACATGTGTTCTACATGGTACTTGGATACTGAGCTTTATACTCTACCTCTTTTTTTAAAGCATTTGCAACCTATGCAAAGCAGTTATTAAAGGGACAGTGCACTCTAAAATTACACTGAGGTCACCAATCATTCACTTTTATGTTGATCAAAAGCCACATACGTTTTCATTTTGGTCAAACTAAGCTTTTTAACACGCAGAGGAGACCAAAAATACCCAAGATGAAGCTTCATTAATTATTATGAATAGATTTAATATCAATAATACAATAAAATATATTATTTAAAAACATAAAACTTTCTTGCTATGCAAAGTTTCTTGAATATATATATATATATATATATATATATATATATATATATATATATATATATATATATATATATATATATATATATATATATATATAATTTTTTTTTGTTTTTGAAGTTTTGTTTTTTATTATTTATCTCAATGACCAACTGAAGGAAACAGCATGTTGCTCATGCTTAATGCTCAATGGGGAAAATCAAAATACCATTCTTGTTACGCCGGATGGGAGAATGAATACAGCGTGAATTATAAATTTAGCCCCTGAGCAACTTGCCACAGAAATAATCACACTTTTTCATTTAGGGGTGAGGAAAGATTGAGAAAGACAGAGAGGGGAGCGAAATATCTCTCTGAGGAGGCATGGATCTGCTATAAACCAGCCTAACCTCATTCCCAGCTTCACCGTTCTCCCGATTAATAGACGGATACAGGGAGTAAAGGACGCCAAAAGACACGAACACATTATCCACATATCTGTTCCTGAGGCTTTGCCGCACAGGATCTTGTTGCAGATTTATTTAATTATTTCGACATCGCCGTGATTGAGAGAAAGAAGGGAGAATGTGACCCGAGGCACATCGCAAGCGATCTCAGCTTCAGGCGAGCACTTCATGCTTTTTATTTCAAATAAAGCTGTTTAGCTTGATTTAAACAGTTATTATTGACTCTGTAGAGAAAAGGGAGGGATATGGAAATGCTTATTTATATAACTGGTAGATCCACAGAAATTGCATGTTTAATTGTGATGCAACGCGATTAGCCTAATAGCTCACCTTGGATGGCTTTTATTCGTTTAGTTTCGTCTGAGCAGAGCACATAATATACTGTGCCATAAGTAGTTGTTACATAAGTTTTTCATCAACACATATTGTCATAACAATTGTCAACTACTGAAAACAAGTATATGATGAGTACAAATGCATTAAAGTGCCCCAGGTATGGATTTTTGGGAATTACCTTTTATGCAGAGCGATTGAAAACATACTGCAAAGTTTTAAATCTGATAGTTATTGTCTCTCCAAAGAAAGAGTGAACTCCGAATCATTGAAACAAGTTTTTTTTTTTTTTTTAACGAATCCAAAGACGTTTCGTGATGATATCAACATGAAACATTAGCATATTACCCGCCCTCTCACAAATTCATTATTTGCCAGTAGGTGTCGTTTTTGGCGCTTTGAAAGCTCACAAATACCGCTTCCAGTGAAATCGACCAATCACTGGACGGGTTTTGAAAAATGAATCAAATGTTGAACAAATAAGGTAAAAATAAACAAGTGTTTTTTTTTGACCTTGTGTGTGTATAGCAACCTGTTGTTTGGGACTCCCAAAACATGAAAATATGAAATGTATTAATTAATTAATTTACTGTAGCGTAATTTGAAATAAAACAAATTACAACAAATAAATTGAAAATTGTTACAAATTTGCATATTACCAATAACAAATTAAGAAAAATTTAATGAAAATGTATTAATGATTTAAAATAAAAATGATCGTAAAATAAAATACAAAATATCAACAAAAATATGATCAAAAGATATAGGTAACGTAACATGTAAAAGGTGCTTCTGAATTTCAGCTAGGTTCAAAATATGCAAAAAAAAAAATGTTATTGGATTTGACTTCCGTTTCTCTAGATTACTACATCTCAGACATAATTTGTAGCCAGTAAACAGATTTCTGCTGGTACATTGCCCACCCCAGCAAGTGCCACCTACTTCCATCCTTCAAAAGAAGCCATCCGGTTCTCATGGTCAAACTCGTCTCCTCCTGAATCTTTCAACTCACACTGAATCTTTGACTATTGAGAGCAAATAGGAAGATTATAGCCGCTCTCCACAGCATGCTTTTGAACTAAAATCTACAAAGAGACATGACATCAATACCATGCCAATATCTGGCTCAGCATTAGGGATGAAGGTGGCAGCGCAAAGCGATTTAACTCAGCTGAGGCTTATTCCCCACAGACGAAAATGACTTCGGCACCAACTTACTTTTAACTTAATGGATTTTGCCGTTGCATTCACGAAGGCATCTTCATGTTTCTTGCGCTGCGTTAAAACCCTTTACTCTAACCTAATACTCTTTTCATAGCCGGAGCACCCAAGACACCACTTAGATATGGCATCCTTAACAACCCCCTACAGTTTCAGCCTGTGGATACAGGAAACCTTCACTAAACCTTCAATAACCCAAATACCTACTTATTTGATCAGCCCAGCTCAGATAACGTATGACTGCTACCAAAATAAAACCTAAACTTGGGCACATGATAAGAATATATATATATATATATATATATATATATATATATATATATATATATATATATATATATATATATATATATATATATATTGCAGTATATTTAGTGCTGTCAACAATCAATCAAGATTAATCACATCCAAAATAAGTGTTTGTTTAATATGTGTGCTGTGTATTTTTTATTTTGTACGTGTGTGTGTGTGTATGTGTGTGTATAAAATATAGTTTAGATTTCAGAAAAAAAAGCTAAATATATTTTTGTAAAATTATATAGATGTAAATACATAAATATTTTATAATATATATATATATACAGAGAACACACATATATATTGCAAACAAAAAGTGTGTATTTTATTCATCTTGTTTAATCATTTGACAAATTATATTATTATTATTATTATTATTATTATTATTATTATTATTATTATTAACATTTATTATTTTAATTTACTGAGAATGTATAGTATGTGTGTATAGTTATAGTATAATATAATTGTTTTCATAAATTTTAATTAATACTTAATACTTAATAGTAATATATAAAGATATATAAACATACATATAAATGCTTTACCACTGCACAGGCTTTTGGGGAATGAGGCAGTTGTGGTAAATGTTCTAATCTCCCCTGAATGACGCCAAACTCCAGTGGGAATAAAGTTTACACCGCATATCTCATCACCCTGCAATTGCTTTTTCTCTGTTTGCCCTTTATAACAGTTCCTGCAGTCTTCAGGCGCTATTTTTAGTCTGGTGCAGTCAGTTTTGTGCTGTATACTGCCTGCTTTAAGCTCTGACTTGCCTAGAACTGTGAAGATGTGTCACTGATTCTGCTGGATCCCATATAGGTTAGAATGCAGCACAGTATGGAGAGATTTTCATACGGATACATATGAATCAAAGATTTCAACCCAACATTTCATGCAAATACTATTTGTTGTCTTATGGATTTATATTTTCTATGCATTCCATTATTTTATTTATTTAAAATAACGCAGTTAACACCAAATGCGCTGGTTTTTGAAAGCATTTCGCTCTGCAATCCGTTCCAGTTTACCACTTTTCCAGTTAAAGTCGCAGATTTGATTAAGTTTATCATTAGAAATGACAGACCTGACTAGGGCAGAGACGTATTTAGGAATGCTGTTTTCGGCGCCTGTGATTTACCTGTCGCATCTTATGAAACATTCAGAGAAATGTTTGAAGTAGGAGTAAACAGATGCCTGGGGATGTTTATTCTGCTGAAGAGCATTAAAAATATATCTACATATCACACCTAAACCTAGCTATAATTTCAATATCACATTCACCAGACACGTTTACCTAGTCGGAGGCTAATTAACTTAGCCCCTCTTCAAAAACGCACGAGATAAATGCTCCGCCATATGTTTAGAACGTGCACGTTATCTATTTATTCATTCAATTAACAGAATCCAGTAAAATAAATGAACGTAACCATTCCTGAGTCAGGCTTTCTGTGAAGATCAAGGCAGTGATTCAACCTTTAGACTCGGCCAAAAAGACATTTAATCAACCGATGTCTGCCACAGCTGACCACTTATTTGTTTAACTGCGAGTTAATGCGTCTTAAGTGCTGGCCCGTGGGGGCTTTTTACCTGGACTTATGGAGGGGTGGAATAAAACCAGAAGCGTATAGTGCTTTTTTGGATTGCGCTTGAGCACCTAAGATTTCAACATGCTGGATCTTCTTCCCCTGTGACCTCTAACATCTGTCTCTGAAAACTGCCTGAGCTGTTCATCCAACCACATTAACGCTCACTTACTTTGCTCTAGTTCACACACACACATATATACATACATATATATATTATATATAACATACTTAATGCAAAGAATTATTGTGCACACACATATATATGTATGTGTGTGAGTGTAATTTATTTATTTTCACAAATGCAGATATACTGTAGCATAAAGCCAGGAATATTCTGGGTTAACCACAACTTAAGGTCAATCGATAGCATCTGAGGCAGTTTAACTCACCTCTCGGTTTATAAAAACCAACCACAACATGTTTACTGTACTGTATGACCTACAGGTCAGTCGCATCAGAGGATTTAAACACAGAAATATTTTATATAAAATATTCAGTGCTGAAATATGGTTAGGTTTACTGGGTCTGCTGATTTAATGGTGTGTTAAAAGCTTGGATGTGGCTTTACATCGGCAAGGTTAATTAGCTTAACCTTGTTTGTGTTCAAGTGTTGTGGCTGTGATTGTGCAGATTTTTGTTGTGTTTCAATTTAAAAAAACAGTAAAAGTTATAAAACGAGTTTTCTTAAAAATAAAAGTTTAATATCTAACATTAATATTTAAAGTTTTAATATCTCAAGTATTTTCTAATATTTTAATAGATAACAAATCCCATGTTTGAATAGTAAGTAGCATGTTATCTTAATTTATTACAGTTTTTTTTTTTTTTTTTAATCCTGCAGTGTCTGTGCACAGCCAGAATGGGTCCCTCTGTCAGGTTTAGGAATCCGTTCTCCGTAAAAAGCGCTAAACGCATCTGAATATTTGTGTTACACTGTACCAGAACAGTGTTGTAAATACAATTTTACCAGTGATTTCTAGATGTGTCTAGAAGCACAAAGAAAGTAGTTTCACTTTCAGAACGCAACAGAGCATCTCCGGAACATGGCGCCGGCAGCAACACTACAGCGAGAACAATACTTCCGCCATCTTTCTTTGGGTGCGGTGTAATGAAAATAAACCCACTCTGTGATGTAAAGAAATGTGTGCGTGTGAAAAACTTTTATAAAGAATACCTCTTTGGTTTCGAGACTTTAGTCTTTACAATTTTAGGGATCTAATATATGCATAAATATCTTGTAACACTCCAAATAGACGCTTTTTAAAACTTACAATGTCCAGTGTAATGTACACAGAGTGGATTACTTTCGGTCATAATTGACAATATCAGACAACATGAAGAACATTCCAGTTTCTATTTCTAGGAACTTAATGTGCTCATTTGTTTCCCACTGATCCTGATAAATTTCAGAGAAATTGGGATGTAAAGCTTTCAAAATTAATGGATTCTGTAAAAGATCTCTTGAGTCTGTGACTGACAAGCAACAAAGAGTGTGACGTAAGGAACAGAGATTTTCAATTAAAAGTGCTGCTTTTCTCTAAGTGTTTAATAATTTGTGATGTTTGGTTTTTGTGCTCCCAGTTGAAGGGCAATTCCATTACGGCAGCTAATTTTCCTGTCTGGTAATGCATCAGAAATTAGCTTTGAGTATTTGCAAAGTTGGTGCACATAATGCTCTTGTACACTCCCTTTCCTTCATTGATTGTTATCAATTTCAGTGCCAGTTTTCCTCTTTGTATGACAGATACGGGTTTAAAAAAAAGGCTCTTAACATCTTGTCAAGAAGCCTTCGGTTACTAGAGTCCATTTTGGAAATGTGTGATGGATAAACAATGGGATGAATGACAACAGTTGTGGGTGCGTTAAACATGCCTCACCAACAAAACTAGCTTTTCTTGCGCATCATCTGATGAGTAACGCTGACTATCTTTCCCCTTTTAAGCAGGTTACAAAACATACCCAAAGCACAGAAAGCTTATGCAATGAAATTGAGGTTCCTTCCGGTTTTGTGTAAACCATGAGCCATCAGATCCTACATTTTTCATGATTTCTTGTGTTAGCACGATTCTTTTGTCCTTGCATGCACGCATACGCAAGTGTCCCAGATTGCCTTGCTTCTCAAAATTTATTCTGTCTTGACTTTTCTCTTAAAGGAATAGTTTACCCCAAAATTAGTTTATATATATATATATATATATATATATATATATATATATATATATATATATATATATATATATTATTAAAAAGTATGTGTGTGTGTGTGTGTGTGTGTGTGTGTGTGTGTATATATAAAAATCTTTTGGTTTATTTAGTTTTTTTCTCCCCAAATGCAGAGATACTCAAGCATTAAGCCAGGAATATTCTGGGTTAAACAGAACTTAAGGTCAATCGATAGCATCTAAAGCGGTTTAACTCACCTCTCGGTTTATAAAAACCAACCACAACATGTTTACTGTACAGTGTGGCGTACAGATCAGTCATATCAGAGGATTTATATACAGAAATGTTTGACATGAAGTGCAGAAATATCCTCAGGTTTACTGGGTCTCCTGAAATAATGGTGTGTCGAAAGCTTAAATATAACTTTACATCAACGAGGTTAATAAGCTTATTGCTTTACAGCTTTTTGCTTCACAAGACATTAATTGATGGACTAGAGTTGTGTAGATAACTAGTGGATAATAGTGATGTCTTCATCAGCAGTTCTGTCTCCTTTTGCAACTGAATTTTGCGATCTTTAAATTCTCCAAAACTGGCAAACTAAGTCACCCTTCACATCCTGGGTGAACTTGGAACGTTCAGCACATTTTCGTTTTTGGGTGAACTATTCCTTTAAAAAGACTTCAACACTTTGATTTGGATTTGGCTGCACCGATTAGTGGATTCCTGAGCACAATAAGCTAGGCGAGACACAGAGAAAGAAACCTCTCCACACATTGAGATGCATCAGTTATTCACATCCAGCAAATATTAATGAGGTTTTCATTCTCAGTAGGATTACCCAATCATAAAGAGAGACCTTGGAAACACGGTACCTTTAATACAGACTCGCAAGCTGCTTGTCAAGGACACCGAATCCTGCATTACCAATTTTTATATTTTCATATTCAAGCGAGCGCAATAAACATGGTGGAAACAAGCTAGTTGGTCGATTTTTCGGTTCGTTGCGCTGTAAAAAGGTTAACGGGTTCATGATTTGACATTACACTAGAGGAAGATGCGCAGGAAGAGATGAATCCGAGGTAAAACCAACCTTGACAGATGTGCGCCAGCGGGTAGGAAACACCTTTGTGTGTTTCTGTGCAACAATACCATGATTCTCTTTTTGCTTTCTATGCCACTATACCTTAAAGCATCTCCATTTAAAGCTGCATATCGCAACACCATTGCAGCAGCGTGTTCCCACGGAGAGAAACTCCTGATACGTTTTGAAGCATCCTAACCATTTCTTTTTTTAGCAATGGATCGTTCCAAAAAGTGTCATAAAAGTGGTTTATATGATTTCAGATGCTATCTACAATCTTCTGAAGTAATACAAAATATATGTTAATGCCATGATATACTTGAACTATTATGAGTTATGAATATATTTTGGTATATTTAATACCCTACAGCTTTATTATTATAAAGTATTGTAATGTATAAAGTGTTACATTATATAACTTGACAGGAGTGTCAAATTGGAGGTCATTTGCTTTAAAACGTGCATTGAACTTTTTTGCACTAATACGTTTTTTTTTTTTTTTTTTTTTTTTTTTTTTTTATAAGGTGTCAACACAACAGACGGTGGAAAAAGATAAACTTTCTACTGTGCTGTGTCAGGCATCTATGTTTGCGCCAAGCTATGAAATACAATTTTGAAGGTTGCATATTCAATGCTGCTCGCGTCAGAACTTAAGTAATAAAACAAAATGAATTAGAATCACAAAACGAGGATTTGTAAAAATAAATGTCAAATGATTGAACATTGAAAGGGGGCAAAGAGGGGCCAAGACAATTTTGAAAATAACTCCCATTGGAGTTACATTCGCCTGAAAGAAAAAAGTCAGCCTAATTTTCATTTTTGGGTAAACTAACTAAAATCAGCCGCTATTTATTGCAACTGCATGGAAAAGAGCAGCCACCGCATTGTTCAATATTTCTCTTTTGTGTTCCACAGAAGAAAGAAGGTCATGTGGCTTTGAAAAGACAGGGTGAGTGAATGACGCCAGAATTTCGATTTTTGGGCAACTCTCTTTAAGTTTGCAGTAAAAGCATGTTTCTGTCATATTCAAGACTCTCTTCTGCACCATTAATCATCTGTGTCATCTCAGATCCTCTAGAGGAGGATTACCGGTTAGCATTTAGCAGTAACTGACCCTGTATGTCCTTGTAAAACAACAGGAAATTACCCACAAGGCATTATCATACTAAACTGACATGTGCTTTTGTACATACACAGACAGAAGGTCAAGCAAGATTGGTCTTAAAAGTAAATCGTTCACGTTTACATGTCAGGAGCAGCCAGTATGGCACCTTCCAGATTGGCACAGATGTTAACGGCATGTTGCACGGATTCCGATGAGGAACATCAAGGAAAATGGAGCGAATCCCAAGGACACCTCCACAAGGGTAGACATGACGGACAGAATGGCCTCTGGATGTAATTATGTAACTGTAAAAGGTGTGGGATGACGCTTAGATGAGAATCTCCAATGAGGGAAAGCATGAAAAGCACACATTCGCGGTTGCTTCCCTCTGGGAAAACTTCCTAAATGGGGATTTTGCCATTGTTGCGCCCTTGAAAGCCCAATAAGGGCCTTGCACATTGTGGAAAAAAAACAAAAAAAAAACCTTTTTAACCAAACACACTGATGGAGCTTGAAAGCAAGTCAATTACGCTTTTAAACAAATCACGCTAATTACCAATCTACTGTTTTCACAAAGAGAGTCCAAACAATAGAGAAACAAACACAAAAATGGGAGTAGGTTTTCTATCAATTTACAGGCTTGGTAAGCTAGAGTGTTTTTTTTTTTTTTTGTTTTTTTGTTTTTTCATGGTCTCTGGGGAAATGCCGCCCACATCTCCGCCTTACTGCCATCACAAGGGCTTAAACTGAGTGCGATTCTTGTCCTGTTCCTGGCCTTGCATAGGAGGCCCTCAGAGACAAGGTGCTTTAGACTATTGAACCATTTATATCCCCAGTGGAAACCACTGTATACGGTGTAGAAAACTCTACTACTGAACGATGTAGCCATTTCAGTGTCAGACTGTACTTTTATAAAACACTCCATAGTATGTTTGTATGACGATTTTCTAATATAGTCTTTGGAGAATTGTGTCATTCAGAAGAGCACAGTTGTGCAACTGGCTTTCACTTAATGGATACTGCGTCATCCTTAGAGTGTTTCTAACACCAGATTCCAGTGTAAATGGTTTACATAACACATAGATAACACATTCTAAAAAAAGTATTTTAAATGTGCAAGCAAATAAATAAAAAATCTGATACGTGCTCTGTAACATACTTTGGCAAAATGGAAACAACTTTTATTCAGCAAAGAGGCACCGAAATGATCAAAAGTGACAGTTTTGTGATGGGAAGGCATATATATATATATATATATATATATATATATATATATATATATATATATATATATATATATATATGATGAAATCGGCCTATAATGATTTTTGAAGGATCACTCAAGACTGCTGTAAAGATGCTGAAAATTCAGCTTTCATCACATGAATAAATATTGTTTTAAAACATAAAAATTTTAAATTGTTATTTTAAATTGCAATACTATTTCACAATGTTACAATGTTTGTTTGTTTTTGATCAAATATATTCAGCCTCAGAGGGCATAAGACACTGTTTTTAAAAAAATCTTACAGAACCCTATATACGTGCACGCGCACACACACTCACACACACACACTATAATAAAACATAGAGGGAGCCATACATATCAAATAAACAATCATGTCTACAGTGAGAATTCTAAGTGAAAATTCTATCAATGGTGTTTCTCACTCATTTGCAGAAGCAATTATTTGCGCAATTATTCCTATAAAATCGACCGCAATACTCCCACAAAGTGCGCACACATCTGATAGACTGCACATGCAAATTAGTACCTTTCATTTGGCTTCGTAGTGAATCAAGACTCTGGCTTTTCACTCTGGGGAAAACAGTCTCATCATTAGTATATTGACACACTCATGCCGAAACGGCCGTGTTTGGTTTTTCTTTGTGTTTTTTTCTGGTCTTGATCAGTAATTAACTACATTGGTCCACGCAGGAAGTGCTTCTCTGTCTCTTGTTATACAGAAGCCATCTTTCATCTTGTAAGCCCAACGTAATACCAGATATCCAGTCAGTGGGGCTCTTTTCCTCCAAGCACACCCCCAGCTTTCAGTGCTTCAGCAGTTGCCCACTGCGGGGAGCATCTTCCGCTGCATTATGCACGATGATGTGTGCCTTGAAACTGGGAAGTACTAAGCAGCGGCAAATCTCCATGTGTTCCTCTTTGTTCTCAGTGAGGAGTCTTGTTTCCTCCTCATCTGTAATTTCACCATCTCCACCCCAAAAATCGGAGCAGCTGTCACTGTTTCCAGCGCAAAACCATCAGAGGTTAGACGCTTTGAGGAAGCAGACACTGAACTCTTTCGACGCCAGTGTGACTTCTGTCGAAACTTCACAAACAATATATTGTTTGTGTTTAATAATGAATGAGATAAGAGGTGGATATTTTGGAGCATCACACATCAGGTGGTTGTTTTTTTTTTTTTTTACGAGGAAAGACAGAGATGATGGAACTATACAGGTACAAGGTCTTAGAAATTAATTTATTATTATTTTATTTCATTTATTTCAAGATATAAACTCAGAATTATAACAGTAAACATAAGAAATTCAAGATAAATACTGTTTATTGCAAGATATAAATTCCGAATTCTTGTAAGACAATTCAGATTTTACATCAGACAATTTTATGTTTGTATCCCACAAATGTGTTTTATTTTTAACAATTCTGACTTTTTAATGTAATTGACTAAAGATGTAAAAATGGTAATTGCAAATTAAAATATAAAAAATATAAAATATAAAAATATAGAATACTTAAAATATAATTTTTCTCCCATCCAGTTTATTTCTTACATTTCAGACTTTTTTGTTAGAATTTTGAGGTACAATTCTTTGATAAAAAAAAAAAGACAGGACTTTGAGAATATATTTAGAGATTAAAAAGTTATTCTATTGCTACAGGAAAAAAAATGTGTGTGTGTGTGTGTGTATATATATTTATATATATGTGTGTGTGTTTTATGTCACATACAATGTCACTGTTTCGTAGTCAAAACTTCCCTAACAATATGTGTTTAATAATGAACAATAAAATAAGAATCTTCTGCGTTATCGCACCTCAGAAGGGAATCTATTTGCTGGTTGTTTTTCGTGAAAAAGACAGCGATGCGGAAGCTTCAAAAGGTACGATGGGCCGCCGTCAGCTTCCGTGGAGGAAACGTGATGATGAGCTGCAGAAAGCAGGAGGAGATGTTACTTGCCTTTCTCACCCCCTTCTTAAGAAGTCAGACATCAGATGGTGTCAGGCTTTCCAGTACAAGTGGCAACTTGTGATGGCTGTGGTATTGAGGGAATCCAGGTCTTGAGGGCTTGTGATCCAGGAGCTGTCGCGTTCAGACACTCTTGTCACAACAACCCCGGTCCTTTGATCAGCCAATGGAAACAGCCAAACCCACATTTCTTCAAGGCTGTTGGCCCACGGGAACCTTTGAAATGCAACCTTGACAACAATAGCAAGCATGCAGCCGTGAAACGGTTAGCAACTCTGGAAAGTTTGAAAGGGACGAACACTGCAGATGCTTTGACTCCCACGTGAGATACAGCGAACGGTTGAATATTATCTGAAATATTCTTCAGACAGGTGAACATCTCTGTGGACCGACTACAAAAAGAATGCGAGAATGAAAAGTTGTTTGGTCCCACTTTATTTTAAGTGTCGGTAATACCAGTGTACTTACCTAGTAACTAGATGGAGTATGTAACCACAGTGCAAGTACACATTGGTACATAGTATCTACAGCTCTAAGGTGTGTGTAACTACACACATGTAACACACCTGTGAGTACAAATGTGGTAAAAACACTTTTTTTCTCACTTCACTAGGTACTCGTGTAACAGGAATTATATAACTACATTTCGCAACCACGATATGTATAAGTGTAATCGGAACCTTTTATTTTATTATAACTTTTTTTTTCAGAGGTGGAAACGGGATCCAGGGGGTGGAGATTGGTAGGTTTAGGGATATGTAAAGTGGGAGGAGTTTGAGCTGGAATTGGTGCACCACTGTAATACCACATTACTTACAAGGTAACTCATCATGAACTGTCCGCTTGATGTAAATGGTAACGTTCTGGACACCAACCACTATTTATGTGAAGCTTAACTTAACGGCTGCTGCTGTGCAACATCAGAGTAATTACATGATAAATCCATAGGAATAGTGTTATCATTCAGTGGGTTGTCTGTTACATGTATGTAGTTACATAAACAATATAACTATAGATACTTTGTAAAAATGTGTCTGGGTTACATACTATGCACTTATATATAAAGGAGGACCCTTGAACTAAAAAGTTCAAATAATGTGATATATTTTAAGATACTTTTTGAGGGTCATGATACAATTTCTTGTTTTAGTTTTTACATTTTTGAATTTTTTTTAGCCTTAATTTTCAGAGGGATATCGATAGGATTTTGTCATTACTGTGTACATTCTCCAAAAAAAGATACAATGACGAAACCACCGATGGAGTTCGAATGCCAGCTAATTACGACCAAACAAATCAAATCATTATCAAAATTGCAACTTTCTGAAACCATACACCCTTCGCATCTCAATGCGTGGTATGGCAGTAACACCAAGATTGTAGTAGCAAAGTGATGCTGGAAAACTCAACACCTCCTACATACGAGGACTAATGCCAGCTATCCATCTTAAAAGGAAATTGTGAAGGAGTACTGACTGTGTACAAAATGTATTGTGCACATACGCACAAAGCCTCCTCTAAGAGAGTGTTCTAATGCATCGAACAGGTGAGCAATAGTTTCATAACACAAATATATTTTTATCACTTTAGCTGCAGTAAACAGTGTTCTTCCTCTGGACATTTTTTATTCATCATTGCTGGAAACTGCAGGAGATCTAACGGAAGGGCTGTTTGGTTTTCTCTCAACACGGTGACTAATTCAGTATATAGAACTAGAGCTTGTGGTAAAAAAGATATGCATTGTAGCCTATTGTAATAAGTTTTGGATTTCAAAATCTCACATTTCAGTAAAGTGTGCTTAAATGCAAAACAGAAGACTTGGACAATGAATATGATTCATGTAAGGACAAAAAATAATAATATATCAATCGAACAATTTATTGGCATCCAAAGTAAACAATAAAGTATGCATATATTTATTATGTATATATACACATACAATATATATTTTGCAAATATATATTATTTTCATATAATGGATAGTGTATATATATAAATATTTTAAATATTTTTTTCTTAAATATATACGTACATGTGTTTATATATGCATTATTTATATACATATGTTATTTAAATAATAAGCTTTTATTTTAGATGTGATTTAATTATTTCACAGCACTAATTTAGTTTATTTTGTATATAACACACACACACAAAAATTAAATAAACACCCAACAGCACTCTTGCATACATGTTATTGTTTAATTATGGTTTAATATTAATGTGACATAAATAGACTTTACCCACACAAAATGGTGACAGCTTGCAGACCAAGTAGTTTTTTTTGTTTGTTTTTTTTTTCTTTAATTTGAGCTGTCCCCATCATTCTCCTGCACTGAAGTGTCACTGTACGCAAAAGCATGTGTCCATAACGCTCACATGACCAGCCTCTCGCGCTCTGCAGCGTTTGAGCTATTGCCAGCAATATGCAAAACAGAGAGAGAGAGAGAACAGGGAATCCAAACTGTTTGTGCTCAGAATAAATTACTTAATGACTGTGAGGTGTTCTTTGGGAGATGCCACACAAATTGTAGTTACCAAGCAACCCACTCATTATCATCCATCCAATTGTAGTGATTGTGAATGAAGAGAATGAGAGATGAACCTATAGTGTTCTGAAAAACATGTAGATGTGAGAACAAATTATCACTTTTTGTATTTTACAATTGGGGACAAGTCAAAGATGTGTATGAAAGGCGATTCTGCCACAAAAAAAAAAAAAAAAAAAACTTTTTATCCTACATTTCTAACAATTTTATATCTCCCAATGCACTCTTTCTCTCGATAATTTTACAGCAATTACAGCAGTTTCGAATATCCATTTATTTCTAAATGCAATCAGCACCACAACGTTATATGGTGTAGTAGTAGTTTGAAGTAATGCATAAAATATGTTAATGCATATAGGCCTCTAAATGTAATTCGCACATTACATAAGCGATAGTGATTTTTTTTTAAGTGTAATAATCCAGCTAGTTTGTAACCTAATCGTTATGCCATTTACTGGTTGGAATTTCCATTTTCTACTCTAAACGAAATGATATTGCTCTCCATGAGCACTTCAGATAGAGATCTTAGTAGATTTTATGTACAGCACATGTGCCATTTTTTTTCCCTGAATATGCAACTACCTAAAATAAAGTAGTTCTGTCTTGACAACTCTGAAAGTTTCAAAACGGTAATGGATGTGACAATGTGAGAGTATTTGGTCTTTTCAGAATAGATGTTCCTGAGTTGCTGTGGCTTTCGGTCGTTGCTGTTGTAGATTATTGCAGCCGCTGCAAAGCAAGTGTTCCTATGTGGATACAGAATTAAGATGTACTGCTGCTACTCAAATATCATATATAATAACCTGGAGCAGATATATACAGTGGAGCTGGGGAGGTGGAGGGTTTCAGAGGAAATTGATTGCTTAGAGGTTAAAAGCTCTTGGTTGGTTGTTTATGTTTTTATATACTGGATATTATACTGGATTATGTATACTGGAGACACAATGTCAGTCAAATAAACCAGCGTTCACTCAACCATTCAGTTTATGCCAAGTAGTTGAACACTTTAAACGCTGTCATCAGTTTACATTAACGACCCATCGGCCGGCACTATCTAGAGTTTTATGACCTTGGCTTGAACTTGGCATTGGCCCGTGGAAGCCCATTTTTATTAAAGAAATAAAAAGGTAACTGTCTCTTTTTAAGCTAACAATTCTGACTTCATGTCTTGTGTTTTTTGCTCAGAATAAGATATAAAACCTGACGTTTTTTACAGTTTGTATTTCAGCTTACATCTGAGAAAAAAAGTGAGAATTGTGACTTTTATAACTGAGAAAAAGATCCGAATTGTGAGCTATAAACTTGTAAAAGCTATATTGACATGCGAGACATAAACTGAATTGCAATGGGGAAAAGAAGTAAGAAATCCAATTTTTTTCCTCAGAAATTGTAGTGTATCTATTGGAATTCTCTCTCTCTTTCTCTCTCTCTCTCTCTCTCTCTCTCTCTCTCTCTCTCTCATTAATTTACTGATTTATTTACAAAGAATTGCAAAATCCGGATTGCAAAAAAAAGAAGTTGAATATCAAAGGAAAATGGCAAATGCAATTTGTTGTACAACCAATACACTCTCCTTTTTCTTTCTGAATTTAACCCTGTTTTAAGCCTCACAGTGGAAAATGTAACCAGATTGGAATGGAATGAAAAAGTTTAAACATTAAGTCCATTTTGGAAAAAAAATGTGTTTTTTACAATAATACCATAGAATAAACTTTTTTTGGTTCCCCAGTGAACCTGTTTGTGATCAGTTCATAAAAAAAATCTAATTTTCTTTGTGTGAATAACATTTATATTACCTGGTCTCATGGCATAAACATACCTTGGTGTTTTATTAATGTAATATTTTCCTATGACTTCAAAGCAATATTAATATTCTGGGATATTTGAAAATGTCTCATTTGTATGTCGGCATCACACATGTCCAGCTTCATATATACAGGTTTTCATAGACAGACAGTAGGTTTGTTCTGTAGATCACAGAGTATAGAGTTGTACTCGAGAGGCGAGGAGCTCTGGTTTGAATCCCGTGTTAACTACGGTTTGACAAAACAGTTCAGATCTGTTGAAAAGACACTGTTACATTAACAAAGGCATTTTTATATATGTTTTGCATTTGTTAACACTATCTTGTAGGTTTATGGTTGGATTTGGTTTAGGGTATATTTCCAAACTTGAAACGTTCAGTAAGGCACGTAAAAACGATATTTCGCAAAACGTTCACAGGGGTACATATTTTTATGAAACAAGGTTGCATTTAAAATATCTAAAGATTTTTTTATTTTTTTTTTCCCCACAACCTTTTGTTCATTGAAAAGGCTTCATATATGTTAAATGTTCTTCACGGAACCATCAATGCCAACCTTTTAAATTAACCTTTTTTTTCTAAACCTTTCCACAAAAGTGAAAAAAGCGTAAATCTGCCCAGAGATCTATCTCATTTCAAGCTATATGATTTCGTTTTGAGTGGTTTCCTAGAAAATTGCAACCAGGAAACGGCATAATGATTCTGCTACAAACTAGCTACATCATTACATAAAAAAAAAATCACTTATGCTTAAGGAAAGTGCAAATAAAAGCCGAATTACATTTGCAGACCTATAGTTGTTAACATATTTTAAACATTACTTCAAACTGCTTCCCCTCCACACAGACATTGTTGGGCTGATTGTGGCGCTGATCGCGTTTAAAAATAAATGCTTTTTCCAATCATGCTTTTTTTCTCCTTTTTTTTAGACATGTGATCATCACAGCAGATGTGACCTGACAGATCTGAATGTTAACTGAAAACAAAACATTTTCGGAGTGAGAAAATTATACCTTATGTCAGTTGTTTGCTAACTCAGAAATAAAGCCCTGTGTAAACACCATCAAGCGCACATGCAGATTCGCGCAGATTCGTGCAGATTCTCTGTTTGCAGATTTGTGAACAGATTCATCACCTCTCGTCTCAACGCCTGATGCTCTGCCTCTGTTTTTATGGCTATCAATGCGACACAGCTGTAACTTCCCTGCTTGTAAATGCCATGCCTGGATAGCGGCACATATTCGACAAGGCGCTGTATGATTTGGCTATGAAGCTCATACAAATTTCTTTCTTTCAGCGGGCTGTATTATAGCTCCATAACAACTAATGTTACTGGCAACGGAACAGTTGGTCTGACTCTGCAAGGATACCGTGCTACTGTTAGCGCATGTAGTTATACCCAATGAAATGGTTTGACGAGTGCAGCTTTATTTCCTGTACTGATAAAGGAGGTCTATAATACCTGAAGGAAGTTGGCTGTTTACATTTCCATTCATCTCTACAACAGTTGCTCGCCCAGCACAGAACTAAAATACTGCCTGAGAGCTTGTATCATTGAGAACATAAAAGTATACAAGTAACCCCCCAAACCATATTGACTAAAAGCCATAAAAAAATATATTTTTTTTATTTTCTGGGGTGGGTGAGAGATAGAAGGAAAGAAAGATGATGTACTAAACTTGTATACTTAAAGCCATACTTAATGAACTTTATTTGTGTGGAAGTTTGTTTGTGTGCTTAAGTCAAATTAAGATGTACGATACATAATATACTTCAAGTGTGCTTTAAATATCACACTTTTAAAGAAGATTTGATTCAAATATCATACAATCCTCATCAGTAGTGACATTACACATAGTCATAGCATTAATAAATATGCATTGTGCACATGATACTCCAAATAAAGATTGGTTATATTGTTTATATCAGTGCGTCCTGAGCAATATGTCAGTTAACTGATTAAAACTATAATTGATATGAAAGTATAAAGTTACATTGTGTATATATATTTATATATTGGTTGAAACATTGACGTCACATGGACTATCTTAACAATGTTCTTACTACCTTTTATGGTCCTCATATTTGATCAAAAATATCATAATGTCTTAGGGTCTGGGTTTGGAACGTAATTGACATAATTTCTATTTTTGGGGCGAACTATCCCTTTCTTAAAGGCAATGATTTAAGGATTAACATGATCACAAAGACAAGCTACAGAAAAGCTAAAGAAGCACATGACTCAAGCACTTGTATTGCATAATGATGTTTGTTGACTCATCAGTGTTAGATCCTCTGGTCGATTACACATTGTGTGCTCTGCATAGTAGCAATCAAATCACCGCTATATAACGGGAGGCGGGTAGGATTAGTTTTACTCTACTCTAAAGAGGCTTCTTGTTTGCGCTGCTTGAAACTGTGAAAACCGAGGCCAGGGCGCAGAGAAGCAGTTCTCAAGTTCAGTTAATGGTTTTCAAATCATTCCTAGATGCTGGCCAATGTGCATTACAAGCTGAACAGGTGAGATTGCATTCAAAGAACCAAGGTCAAAAGCAAAAAGGGTAAAAAGCATCTCCTGCAGTACTTTGGATTGTGTTTTGTTGGAGTGATTTTGTGATAATTCAACAGTGGGGGCAGATTGAGAGCTGTTTGAGGCCAATAAACCCTGAATGACTCTTAGCTAAAAGTGGGGGTTATTTTAGCTGTCAAGCATGTGCTTAATCTAGCATTAAATCATATGATCGGCATTAAGTAACAAGGCCAGACAGGATATGATTGAAGAGCAGCTGGGGCAGACTCTCTTTTTACCTCTCTAAATCCTTTTCTCGCTCGATTGTTGTTTCTGTGACACGAGTCCTCGCGTGCAGTGTACACTCACATTTGTTATCCTGTTTAAATGAGCTTTCGCTCTACAAATTCAATTTGCCGCCATTAAAAATGTTTACATCATGACTAAACAGTGATACTTGTGATCATACAGCAGGTGACTGGCACTGCCCCACACACAGCTGTCAGAGAAACATGACCCATTTTTTTCATTTCTAATGAAATCATTATATAAAATGCAATGAAATTCAAAAAAAATGCATTTAAAATATAATTAACCATCATAATAGAAAAAAACTACTTTTACTCCACTGTAGAACAGTTTATTTGGCTTTTTTCACTGCTTCACTGGTTACTATTTAAAAATGTAAAACTTTTGTCAGTCAAATCAAAGTCATATAGTGTGGTCATCAAAGCCAATTTGGACTACTCTTTAGTTAAGTAAATAATCTTGTCTTTTTTATTATCTGTATTTCACTTAATTATTTACATTAATTTCTGAAAGTAAAAATGAAACTTTAGTCTGCCAAATTGAGTCATGTGGTGCAACCAACAATCAAATATGCAGTATATAATAAAGCCCTTTTCAGACCTTTATCCATGTGTCAGTATTAGTAACTATCTTAAAAATCGCATAATTTCACCTTTATATTACAAGACAGCATTAGTTCATAGTCATAAAATGTCATGCGGTGTGACCCCCCAAATATGTGAAGACTTTTATGAGTTATTAATGTCACTAATGTATTAATTAATAGTAATTATTAAAACAAACAATAAATAAACAATCAAGTTATTTATGTTATTGCTTTCTTAAAATTGGTGGTTACACCACATGACATTTTAAATGAGTGATTTTTCTGAAGATTTTGGAAAACAATATTAAACCAAAATTCTAATACATAGGATACATTTCTAGAACATTTTTAAACTAGATTTTAAGACATTGCACTCTTAGATACTCTGATTCGTCAATGACCCACATACATCTACTGGCAAATACATGCTATTTTAATTATAGCCTATTTAAAAATAGTCTCACAAATGAGATTCAAACGCATAAGTTCTGGCACATCTGTCAATAAATATCCCTGTAGCCACATCAGTTCACGCTCAGTTGGGGGGTCGAGCCCTCTTAAGACCCAGACTCTAGAAAGTGTTGTTGTTTTGCCTAGATTAGGCCAGTAATCTTCCGTGAACCCTTTGTGATCCACCCCAGAGTGTAATCCTCCAGAAGAATGCCCAGAATGCCCACAAAACACACATACACGCACTATCCCCCGCAATCATCAGCCGTATCACCTTCAGTAAATCCACAGCTCAAGAGACGAGCCCCAATATGTAGCCCAGGGCAGCACATCTGTATGCACGTGGTCAAAAAAAAGACTGGAACAGACGCAAAAGCCGTCCCGCCGGATGTCTACACGGATCCCATAATCTGACCCGTCACACTCGCCAATGAGAACAGGCAGATGGCCACTGAGAACATTTCTATTTATACTGTATGGCGTGGAAAGAAGCAAAGCTGAGCTGAGCTGTACAGAGAGGCAGAAAGATAATGCCGGAGACAGAAAGAGAGAGACAGAGGAAGGTGTAGTCGAAGGTCATGGATGATTGACTCCATCACCACTGAAGGTGCAGCCGGAGACGACTGTGTCAAGAGACAATGCTGATAAACACACTTCTCCCCACAGTTACACGCCAACCGGTAAAACACGGCGGAGATAAAATCCATTTCAGGATGCTCTGTTTTTTTGGGCTTACAATATCTCACTGTGTATGACAGCTACTCACACATCTCAATGAGCTGGGAAAGGATGAATACAAAAAATCAACAGGAAGCTGAGACAACTGTAAAAATGCACCCTACTCACTTAAAAAGGTGAAAGCAAACTGGGTATTTTCCTTGCAGTCAGTAGCACCAAAGGGAACAGCAAAATGATGCAATTTCCAAACAGGTTTTCCAAAGGCCCTTCTGCCCATCATGACAAAGAGGCGCCCTAGGCAAAAATCTTGCCTCCATCAGAGTACACCAAAAATGAGAAGTTTTTGCCTCAGAGTAAAAAATAAAACTTAGTTCAAATGAATACTTTATCACCTATTGTGAGTTGTGGATTCACATGTGAGTATGCAAGATTTCCATGGACACTGCATCTTTTAAAAACATATTCCACACATAGCACATACACATTGTAAAAAATACTTAATGATTTATTCAAGTCGCAATTCAAAGACTTGCAACTTGCTAGACTAATTGAAGGAAAGCACGTTGACTCGAGAGCCAATGACTGCATGACTGCATGAGAATTAGTTTTAAAAAGAAATATGATATACAGAAAAAAAGAAATAGACGGTAGAAAAGAGTCTCCCAAGATCATTTCATTTCGATAAAACACTTCAAAATTTACCATATTGATAAAATGAGATTTGCTGCATGCACATTTTACAAAGCTGGGATATCATACTGGACCTCCACATCCTTCTTGACTAGAAAAAGATGTTTTAATGAAATCAAAGGGCATAGGATGTTCCGACTCAGTTTATTTCAAAGGCTACACCAATATAAGCAATGACGCACATCTAAGGTTATTGAGACGGAAGAAAGTTAGCAAGGGAGGGGCATACAAACCCCTGAACTTTGGAATTCTGCAAAATTCATGGAGGGCCGCAATCTTTCAGAGTTTAACTTCAATACAAATTCAACACATGTACTACCAGCTATTCAAGGTCTTCAGGATTACTGAGGCTGCATCTGAAATTGCATACAGTCTTATGCACTGTTTGAACTGAGCTAGGAATGACGTCACACCCAAGTAGACCATGTACAGGTAGAAAAGTCAGAAGGATGGATGCATCTATTATTAGCAATACCAGTTGATTAAAACACATAAAAAGCTGTATCCTGCACAAATAGTGCTATAGTATCAATCATGTATGTGTGTATAAATATATATATATATATATATATATATATATATATATATATATATATATAATCAACCTGAATGCAGGTAGTCAGTTGTCTTTGTGGAATAAGAAAAAGTATTTTGTTTGAATGCTTAACCTTCACTTCACAAGCCATATCAAATATTTTAAAAGGAATGGCCTTCACACTTTTGCATGGCCTGATAAGGGGAAATAGACTTAATGATAAGAATGCGACACTTTGAACAAAAACTCGCACCCTATAGATTCAAATCCTTCTATCTCAACCCACTGAGTCACTTAAAGCCTCTCGGCTCCAGAGACACCACACGATTCATTACTCTTATGAAACGCAGATAAAAAGAAGAGTTAGAGAACTCAACTTTATGTCTGGGTTTCTTAAGGATACGGATATGAGAAGACAACTTTTTTTTTGGTATTGACGAGCGAGAACTCGAATGTCTGGTAAAGTACATTTCTCAAAATCTACTTTCATGGTGTAACAAGGCACAAAATGGGCGCTGAATGCAATTTGCGCACATCAATTTTTGACATTAATATCAGTAATTCCCAATGAAATTACATTGAGTGAGTTTGACTATGCCACACTACTGCTAGGTCTCCACTTTTTTCACATGCCAACATCAATCTCTTTATTTGAGGGCATTTAGCTGCTGATCACCCCTGAATGAAGAAAGCAGAGCGTTCACTCAGACTTAACGCCAGACCCAGCGCCGGTCAGACAGCGGTGAACGTGATTGTGCCGGGACCCTGTCATAAAGTGATTTTCACTGAACCAAGGAAAGAAGAAGACAGACTGTAGGGAACGGTCATCCTTGAAAGGCCAAATAGGAAGTGATGGTTTCCCACCGTGCTGGATCCGTTTCTCTGCAGGAACCCCAGAATGGATTAGTAAAGGCTTTGGCTTTGGTTTGACTGGCTGTAACCGTAGATCAATAGAGGGCTTTGGAGCGCAGGACAAATACATAAAGTGCACTTAAGCAGACCTTAATTATACCAACAGACACAATGTTGAAGATACTGTATACCGAAGACTGGATTTTGAACTGAGTGAGCCAAATGCTACGTTTTCTGGGTCATATTTCACATAATTATTATTGAAAGTACATTTGAAATTTAAAACTGCTTATGGTGGGGAAAAGCTGTTGGTAAGGACTAGATCAAACACTATTGACATGCATTTTTAATGTGTTACACACTAAGACAACTTTTTACATTTCTGGCTTTTTGGAATAATACCACTCTGTATACTTTACATTCTTGGTATAACAAGTGATAATAAAGCAATCAACACTCCCTGAACGCAAATAAACACAAAATAAATAAGTAAAATCAGCAACAATATTAATTTATATTATTTAGAGTGAAAATATCCATTTTATTAATATGATAAAGTCATGTTATAAAATAATAAAATTAAAACTACACACACACACACACACACACACATACACAGGTGCAACTCAATTCAGAACTTAACTCAGACTGTGAAACTTGTATAGTAAGTAAATTCAATGCACACAAACTGTCTTTGGATCTTTTAATTGTGATGATTTTGGCTCACATTAATAAAAAAAAATCTCAGCAAATTAGAATACTTCATAATACCAATTAGTGAAATGGAAAGTATATTCATTTACTGTACATGTGCTTAATACTTGGTAGGTTTCTCATTTTGCTTTAATTACTGCTTCAATTCGGCATGGCATGGAGGTGATCAGTTTGTGGCACTGCTCAGGTGGTATGGAAGCCCAGGTTTCTTTAAAAAGTGGCCTTCAGCTCATCTGCATTTTTTGGTCTCTTGTTTCTCATTTTCTTCTTGACAATACCTCATAGATTCTCTGGTGAGTTTGCTGGCCAGTCAAGCACACCAACACCATGGTAATTTTACCAACTTTTGCCGTTTTGGCAGTGTGGGCAGGTGCCAAAACCTACTGGAAAATTTCTTGGTAAACGGGTGCTGTGATGTTGGACCAACACCAGCAGATGATGATGCACCCCAAATCATTATTGACTTTGGAAACTTAACACTGGACTTCAAGCAACTTGGGTTATGAGCTTCTCCACCCTTCCTCCAGATTTTACGACCTTGGTTTCCAAATTAAATACAAAACATGCTCTCATCTGAAAAGAGGACTTTGGAACACTGGGCAACAGTCCAGATCTTCTTCTCCTTATCCCAGGTAGGACACCTCTGACTGGTGTCTATGGTTCAGGAGTGGCTTAAGAAGAGGAATACGTCAACTGTAGACAAATTTCTTGTCACATCTGTGTGTGGTGGCTCTTAATACCTTGACCCCAGCTTCAGTTCATTCCTTGTAAAATTCACTCAAATTCATTGATTTTGCTTGGTTCTCTGGGTTTGTTGTGCATCTTTTTCTTCTACACTTTTCCTTCCACTCAACTTTCTGTTAACATGCTTGGATAAAGCACTCTGTGAACAACCAGCTTCTTTGGCATTGAATGCATGTGGCTTATCCTTATCCTTGTGAAGGGTTTCAATGATTGTCTTCTGGACAGCTGTCAGATCAGCAGTCTTCCCCATGATTGTGTAGCCTAGGGACCCAAACTAAGAGACTGTTTTGAAGGCTCAGGAAACCTTTGCAGGTGTTTGATTTGATTAGCTGATTAGCAAGTCAGCATATTTTAATTTGTTGAGATAATGAATTGGTGTTTTTTTGTTAAATGTGAGCCAAAATCAACTACTTGTCCATGACATGCACCTGTATATATATACAGTATATATACTGTAATTATAAATTATATAAGGATAATTGGAATTTAGTGACCGAATGATCAAAGTCCCGTTAATGTATTTTTATTTAAAAAGCTTAGAATGGCTGTTTTGAAACCTTCATTCATTCATTCATTTGCAATTAAATTTCCTCTATTCACCTACCATTGGCTGGCATGACTAAACGCTTATTTTGGAACCTGATTATGACTGGTTTTATACAAAAAATAGCTGCCAAATCCTCGTATTATTCCAAATGTGAGTACTCCAGTGAGAGCGGCGGTAACTGCATACTGTGACAGCTCCTGTTCTTAAGCCCTTTTTGGACAAGACTAGTTTTCCCTGAGGAGGTCAGGTTAATTTGTGTTTCACAGACACACTTTACGATTTTAATCCTCCAAAATCAAATGCGTCTGTGTTTTCCCCCCACACAAGAAACACAAAATAGCAAATTACCTACTGTTTTTCGGCTAACTCAAGGGGTCCTCTGAGAAATCTAATCCTGTCCGGATAGGGATGTCTGTGGAATGACACCCCGCTTCTGCTCATTTATTTTGACCTTCATTGAATACCGTAACAAAAGTTAAATTTCTCATCGAGCTGCCTGCTGCACCTTCATTACGGATTTCGACCTTTTTGCCAGCTTTCTGGGGGAAAATAACAGTTGGCGGTTCAAGTGCTGCTGGCATCCAATCCGACGTAAAGGGAAAATTAAATCAAGTGGTGTCCTATCGCTGACTCATATTTTTTTACAATAAAACAAGGCTGACAAAGAATAGGATTTGTAGTGAGTTGTTGCTAATACCGAAGATAAACACATTAGAGCTCAAAAGCTTTAAGGTCTAGCAGAGAGCCATTGATTTTGCTGAGGTGTGAAATGTTTAAGCAGAATATTGATGTGCCTCGCAACATAATGGAAGAACAGGCCCCGACCTCCGCCATCCTTTACTCCGCTTCACTCCCCACCCGTTTTACAGCTTCGCCTCCATCCCGCAGTCCGCGATGTGTATCAGCTCTGGCTTCCAGACCAGATCAACTGGAAAATTACACGTCTGGCCATTTAAGCTCCGCTGGCCAAACTCTGTTGTTGGGCATCAGCTCAAAAGTGGCAAGAGTTCATTTAGAGCGGTCGAGGAGAGGGAGTGGGAAGAGTAATAGGTAATAGAAGAGCAACACACAGGCTAATACATCGGCGCAATTAGCCGCAAGCCGAGGCAGCTGTGGCGTGACGGAGGCCTGAGGGTAATTGCAGACCCCACTCATCACTGCCTCTCGTTAATACAGAACTCTGCACCCCTGGGAGAGAGAAAGAGAGGGACTTCCTCTTCCTTTCCCTCGCCCCGCTCTCCACTTCCATTCCAATCATCCCTGAGCACCACTCTGCTTCCTGGTGAGCCCACTCTCGGTCTTTCTCTCTGGAGATTGGAGTGCGCACCCTGGTTCTACCACATGCTGGAAAATATGACATTCTGTTTGAATAGTCCGGGATGGAGTGCTCCATCTTGAGAGAGCGCTCAGGATACGGCCTCGTCTGCATATCTGGTGATGGATCGTGATGGGGAGGAGGAGCGAGGGAAAAGGGGAAAACCTGAAATATTCAGCCCTGGCAAGAAATGATGGTTAAAATGGCGTTTGGCAATGTACGACGAAATCCATGTAAGCAACAATGCTGACTTGTGCGAAACTATAACACTTGATGTTGAAATCAAGCAAGAGTTCTTGCAAAAAATAAAATAGATTTTTTTTTTTTTGAATAAAACACAATTGTTCAAGATAACTACATAAATATTTCTGAGATACCTCGTTTTATTGTTAATAATAAATTCGTATTGTTATAATTATTATATAATCATTATTATCATAATTTACCAAATTCTTATTATGGTTATCTAAAAATAAGTGTTAATTTAGCTGTATAAATGAACAAATTAATCAATCCAAGTATGCATGCAAGCATACATAAATTATTATTATTATTTTTTTTAATTCTCACAATCTAAATTACCTCCAGGCTTTAGCGACTTCTGAGTAAATTAAAATGTGAATAAACAAACAATGAAAGACAATGAATGATTGACCGTATTTGATTGATTTTCTATTTTTGTTTTAGCTGGAAAAGACTCTCAAAACCACATTCTTTCTAAAAGGATCATTTGGACCCTCAGAGAGGTTCCACCAGGAGAGCAGTAGTCCAATCAGTGCAATTTTGAGCTTTGAACATGTCCCTTTCCACCATGTGTTTTCTCGCTGTTCATTTGACACCAGCACGAGCTTTAAAATGCTAAAAAAAAACTGTAAAACCTTGCAAATCAGTCTAACTCAAAGTCTCTCTTTCCATTTTACACAACGGGGAATTCATCACGATGCAGCAGGAGAGAGAAAATAGCCATACTGTGGTAGCTGTGACAGATGCAGCAAAACCAGCCCAGTTCTCAGCTAAACGGTGACTCCTTAAACAAATGGCACTGCCATGTGCACACTGTAATAACGGAACGTGCTTCACTCAAATCCAGTTCTGTGTAGAAGCATTTCATTCGTCCTGCTATGTTATATTTGAATGTAAAATCACCAAACATCTATCCATTAAGAAGAATACAGGGCTGCATGATTAATATATCATATATTAATATGTTAATATAATTAAAACAGGTTTTCTGCAGGTCTTCACTTACTTACCATCAAGTCTTTTCAAAAGTGTATGGATTTTTTTTTCAGCTGGTGAACATAAAAGAAAATATTTTAAAGATCCAAAAGACAACTAAACAGTTGATGGTAGTCATTGACTTGCGGAGGAGAAATTAATAAAAATAATAATGTATGGAAGTCAATGGCTACAGTCAACTTTTTGGTTACCAAAATTATACCAAAGTATTTTTTATTATTTTTTTAATTTGAGTGTGAGTTAATGATGACATAACTTTCATTTGTTGTGCTCAGTTCAGTTTTTTTATTATTATTATTATTATTATTATTATTATTATTATTATTATTATTATTAAGTAAGGTGAACTATCAATTTAAATGTGCATGCTTGAATTAGCATTATTGAAATGTTGCTCTTTGTCAGTACAACAAATATCTCAAGATTCTTGAATCAAGATTTGAAAAAAAAAAATATATATATATATATATATATATATATATATATATATATATATATATATATATATATATATTTTTTTTTTTTTTTTTTTTTTTTTTTTTAAGAATTTGAGAATTTTGAATTGAATTGAATACATTTAAGGCATCATTTTGTGAAAGGGCTAATTAAGTCTTTTTATGACCAGTACAAACATTGCAATAATAAGTCAGAATAAGCTAATTTTGTCATTTGCATATCCCAACAAATTCAATATGGCAATAAAAAAAACGATTTCACGAAATAACACAACTCAGCCGGCGATCGTGTTGAAGGGCGTTAAAGGGAAAGAAACATACGTTTGCTCTAACAGCGCATACGGATTAAATTAAGACCGGTTATGAAATAACCACCTGCACCTGACATGACTCAAATGTTTTCAGGCTGCACAAGCTATGGGCGATACAGCACAAGAACTCATCTACAGGCCCACCGTGGCCCCCTACCTGCGGACGAGAATAAGACATTATGAGCTTTGCAACTTGACATTCAAAACTCCTCCAATTTTTTGAACAATCATAAACAGGCGCGTATGCATCAACCGAGTGGGGTTTCAAATAAAAATGCACCATCGGATCTGCTATTAAACGGTGTCTGTTAATGAATATATAAGAAAACAATGATTGATGATAATCCTCACAGGACATTTTTGCATATGAATGATATCCATATGAGGATTAAAGACAGATAGCGCGTTTTTGATGACCTTAAAGTCACCCAGAACGCAGTATGCATACATTTAATCAGTGTATTTGACACGTCTTTGATGTTGGGGCATATCAAAAGGTCTGGTGCACTTAAACCAGTATTCATTTAAAGCAGAAAAGCCCTGTAGCATCGCAGTATAAATGTGGGGAGAACATCTTTCCATGCAGAAAAAACCTATAAGGGTGTGCTGCCACCATGGGTAAAATACCTTGTCAGGGAGAACTAACCCACAACCCTAACCCTAACATTATAAGAACGCTCGCATAGCGTGCACATTGCATTGGCATCGTTTTGCCTTAGCTGAATCACCATTTTCGCGAGATCCAAACCTTTGAGCAACTGCACATGCAAATACAGAGGAGAAAGTGAGCTATCAGATTCGCGATGGAGAGAGTCGTGGTGCAGTGCTGACCATTACTCAGCATCCGCGCAGAGAAACACCTCGAGATCATCGCATCTGGAAGAGCAGCGTACCGCTAATTTACAGAAAAGCAAACAGCTTCGTAGTCGCCAGAGCCCGAACTGAACCAGAAAGATGCGCAAAAACGCGCTGCAAATCAAAGAGGGAGAAATAGTTTGCGCCGCACCGTCAACGAACCCCAGCAAGTGAGTATTTAAAGAAAGAAAAAAAAAAGGTTACCTTTCCACAGAGATGCTCCTTCTGCTCCGGTGAAAAGTGAAAGCCGGTGGTCGTTTGACGGGGACGGGGTGGGATAGCTCTGATTAAAACCGGGGGAAAGATCGGATGGGTTCGGAACGGTTGCACAGTAGCTTAATGTTCTTCACAATGTGTGCCAAAAAAAACCAAAAACTAAAAAAAAAAAAACCCAAGCTTTCATTATCTTCACTGAACGCGATTTGCCTCTACTTTTGCTTTCGCGCACAAATAGTTCCCATTCTTGAGCTCGACCCTTCTTCCCAGGTGCGGTGAATCAGATATGTAGTTTCCTTGGCTTTTCAGTTTCGCCTCGCAGTAAAGAATACATATCCGCGTGCCGCTGAAATACAGGACAATCCGATCCGTCAGAGGTGTAGATCCTCGAGGAGGAAGCCTCTCGCAATATCATCCTGATAGATGGGTGAGTTAGAAGACAAATACGCGCGGAGCGTCTGCTCGTCTTGGAGCACGCTGAAGAGTGGGCGTTATAGGGGTAGATCTTCACCGCTCACTGCCAATAAGCGCGCATGCCTCCGCCTGAAGCCCTGCTCCTGTGCGCGCACACAAACAGGCGGTCTGTCAGCGCGGATGGCACAAACTTGCGACTTTGAGGATGGTGAGAGGTAAAAAGGATACATCGTTACAGAGCGTGAGAGGAGAACTCAAGTCAGGCCAAACTAACGGAACAGCGGGGGGGGGTTTGGGAAATACGAAATGAGCGCCAGGCACGTGAGTGGCTTCGCGTAATCGGACGGAAATTAAAAAACAGGCGATAATCTGACCGGCGTCGCGCGCTTGGCTTTCTTTGGCCGGCGTCGGTGGTTTGGTTTGGTTCAGCACCGCGGACAGCGCGCTCGGACGCGGGTGTATTAGTAGCTTACTGGTGTGGCTGGAACAGTTAGAGAATTTACCGAGCGCTTCTCGAAATAGTGAGTGATTCGGTTCACGATATGGGAATATAACTAAATAACTATTTGCTTGTTTGTTTGTTAGTACGTGTGCTGCTACTTAGACGCACATAATACATAATTAATTAAATAAATAATGACTTAGACTCTATATGTTATAGCAAGGTTCTTCAAATACACGTTAATAAAAAAAAATGGCGAACGAATAAATTAATTAGACAAATAAATAAATAATTATCCCCATTTGCTACATGTTGGGTAACAAGGCAGAAAAGTTAATAGCTAGAAGCTCTATCTATTTATCTATCTATCTATCTATCTATCTATCTATCTATCTATCTATCTATCTATCTATCTATCTCATATACGATACTACCATCTCGTCTCCTACAGTTAATAATAATTAAATAAATATTTATGTAAAAATAATAATAAATATTTATAGACTTTTCCATATTTTTATTATCTACATGTTTTCAAGTATATTCCAATTGTTTAAAATAAAAAAAATAGATATAACGTTTTTGGTTTCCTTCGATGGGCGTCTGTCTGGCTTTCTGCCATTTAATTCATCTTTTAATTTGTCTTGCCTACTTCTGCGGCTGTCGTTAAAGAACTCAACACAATTCTAGTTGTTATTTATTATGCCATTTGTTGTCGCGGGGTACAGCTGTTAGACTTCGCTCCCACTGCAAGTTTGTTTGATTTAGTGACCTTGCATCCTAGCATTTCCCAAAACCCATTCATGTAAACAAATCGATATCTACGATGAGCAAACTTTGCCCATGCTCAGACAGGAACAACAATCGATCCGAGACTTTCCTCCCCGGAAAGATATTTTTAAACCAACTTTATGTGAAACGCATCCTTCAGATTTCACCTAGTAGGCCTTATTTGAATAAAATATCAATAATGATTTGTTATATATTATTTACAGTAACATATTGTCTTCCATCATGTTTACTCGTGTTATTATGAAAAGGTAATATCCTCAAACTATTCGGCAAGGGCACAAGAGGTTACCGCAGCTAATGTGACCCAGGGACCTTGGGAACGTCATTTAACCTCAAGAGACCTTGAAAGAATAAAGGAAACGAATGTGAAATCAAACACAAAATGGAGGTCTTGTGCGGTGGATGAAAGAGACAGCATGCCTTCTGTACTGCTCCTTAGAGACGTTAAAAGCGATTGGTGGCTGATAATAAGAAGTGGGAAAGTCGATAGGAGACTGAGTGAAAAGAAAAGCTGAAGGGTTAGTGTGAAAATACACAAACACTTCGGAAACAAAGCGGTTGTCTAAAGGGCCGATCACTGAATCACAAAGAAAGCAAGAAGAATGAAAAGTAAAACAGGTAGTGTATAGAAATAACAGAAAGAGATGAAAGACAGAAAAAAAGGACTGACTAAGGTAAGCTGAATAATTGATAATAACTACCTTGTGGGGTGTCAGATGTGGGGAAAATGGAACAATAGCATATTCAAGGCATACCTGTAAATCACTTTTAACAAGACTATTATTCTCTGTCAAATAGGCACTTTTTCCTTGTTTTTCTGAGTTTTCCGTTTCATATTTCAGGTCCTATAAGTACAACTGCTGAGAAACATTCCTAAGTTTCAATCAAGTCACAAATGTTTGACTTAATCAATAAATATGTAAGTATTTTGCTGAATATTATTATTATTATTATTATTATTATTATTATTATTTCCTTTCTAAAATTACTACCTTTGCATTTGAGTGATGTCATATCCAAACAGCGACCTGCTGCATCCAATTATTTTGGAAAATGAATAAAAATGATAAAAAGTACAAAAACAAGACTTCACTGATTGATTAATTGATTGATTGATCGATTTGTTGGTTGGTTGGTTGGTTGACTGATTAAATGTAAGACGTTCATTGGGAGTTTTTCCCACCGTCCTTAGTACGTCTTAAATTATCGCTGTAAACATCTTAGCATACTTCAAAAGACAATTATGAATCAAGCTTATGGGCATACTTATCAATCCTCATTTTGTGAGGAATCGAATCTTAATTGGCACGGTGGTTCCGCAGCGTGGCTCCTTGCCCAATTACTTCTTATTACCATAACCAACCCTGCAGATTCAGGGTGGTAAATACCATATAGTCAGTGGCCATTATTAGATTATAAAACGCTTTCGATGGATCAAATCTTTAACAGCCAGTTTGAGAGTGGCAGACAATGAATAATAAATGATTTAATCACATTTATAATGCAAAGTTAAATGAAGTATGAAGAGGTTTGAGATGAAGTTTGAGGATTATCTATCTATCTATCTATCTATCTATCTATCTATCTATCATCCATCCATCCATCCATCTCACATACGATACTACCACTTCTTTATGCGGAACGTCTGACCATTTTCTTATCATCTGACGTCACGTCAGTGTGTTTACGTAAGATGTACTACTCCGTGTATGCAAACAGGTCAGGAAAGTTTCAGACATCGTCCACTTCACGGTACGGGGCAGTCACTGCAGATCAGTCAGACCCAAACAGACACTGGAGCACTGCCTCGGGCCATTATAAATATCAATCATACGTGTACACATGGATCAGCGAGGGAGGGCAGGTGTGTGGAAGGAGCCTGCTGCCACGCTAGTAATCTGTTTGAACAGTCTCGACCCTTAGGCTGAACATCTTGTCAGTATCTCTTTTGTTTTACATATTAGACCCAAACCGCCAGTCTGCAAATGTGCTATCTGGAGCAAACTTGCACAGGTGTTTACCAAGATCTAGCGCCAGCTTGCTTACTTGTTTGTTTCATTATTCATTCATTTGTTCATTCAAAACGGCGACCGGCGAACTGATGGTCGCTGTATGCGCACATTATTGTTTGGTTGAGTTTCTGAGCTAATAGATTACATAATTTTGTAATGCGCAACACTTTTCGTGCAGGCCGTTTCCCTGATTTGTAGTCCGGACGAGTCGATGCTAGTTGCTGAAAGTCACAGCCGGTCTACACGGGCTCAGCTTCAGACTGCCAATCCATCCAGTTGGAGGATATTGAACATGTTTGATATTTTGAGTCAATTTTAGAACTACTTATTAAAAGACCTATAGCTGAAGTGAGAACATTTACTGGTGATTAAGAAGGTAATATGATGCATTAAGAGCCGGGGGGTGTAAACTTTTGAACAGGATGATGATGTGTAAATTATTCCTATTTCTTTTTACCATAAAATATAATATTTTTTTATTTATTAATTTAGTACTGGACTTCAGAAGCTACATAAATAGTTAAATGTTTCCCAAAATAAGTCTCTTAATTGCTACTAGTGTCGGTACAGTATATATGATGAATAAAAAGAACAGTATTTATTATTTGGAACAGAAATGTCTTTAAAGACATTAAAGAGGTATTTACTGTCACATTTGACCATGTTCTTGCTGAATAAAAGTTTGTAGTTTATATTTTGCATTCTATTTTCCTCCAAGGTTGTTATATAGCTTCACTCTCATTTTGTCTACAAAGAAACAAAGCAAAAACTTTGCCTTAACATCTAGCCCCAGACCCCGCTCGACGGTGTAACCCCCTTTCCGTCGGGTCATTTTAGGTCTCAGGTATGCTAAAGCCCCTGGAGTGGGGTAATGTGTGCTAAATGCTGAAGCAGCCATGGGTACTAACACTTGCGGTGCCTGTTGTTGTCAGCATGAACTGAACTAACCCTTGGATGCCATCCAGCTGAGAGGGTGTCAGTGTACTCAAGGCCAGGCTTAATCTGCGGCGCTGAATAACAAGGACCCTCTCAAAATCTCACAGAATGCCCAAGGATCTGTACAGTCCACATGTTTATACTGTGTGCATCGTGTGTCTCAAAACTCTCCACCCATCCCTGGAGCGAATGGATAAAACACAGCAGGCTTTACACATACGTGTTTGATCTAAATCTAAATACACAAACCCAACTTCAGTTTGATCTGCACTGATACAAGCAGGGAGGACGTATAAAGACATACTACTACTGTGTAAGTACACAGAGCTTATACCTTTGGGTTTATTTAATGTGCGTGTAAGGGTATTTGATGCTTATTTAATGAATGAATGAGGCATATATGTATATATATATTATATATGCTTTATTGTGTATTGATATACACCCAAAGCACTTTACAATCATGTGGGCTGAGTCTCTCCTCAACCTCCACCAGTGTGCAGCATCCACTTGGAGATTTAGATCAAATTTTAGACATGTTGAGTTTTTTTAAGATTTTTAATTTTTTTTTTTGTATTTATTTATTTATTTTATATCTAACTTATTTGCAAAACTATTATTATTAGAAAATTATTATTATAGGGTATATAAATAAACTAAATTATTAATCCAAACACATTGGCCCAGTATAACAGACAGTTATAGTTAATTAATTATAGTTCATTTTATAAAACAGCCTCTTGCATCTTGAGATATGTCATAGCAAAATATTTTTCAGTTAAGACAGCTCAAACATTAGGCCTTCTGTGAAACTGAAGGATAATCTTTTAATATGTTTTTTAGCATGTTTTTTTACTGTGATTTTTTATTTAATAATATATTTTTGCCTTATTAAATTATTGTATTATTATTATTATTATTATTATTATTAAGCTTAATAGAGCACAAGACACTTGCATTGACATTGCATTGACCCCAAATGTTTGAACAGTTATGTAAGTTTGCTTGAATGATAAGTCCATATATATATATATATATATATATATATATATATATATATATATATATACAATCCTCACAAATCGTGCCTCTGTGGCTCTCTCCGATTGCCTGAGTATTAGAATCTTTCAGACCACATTTCCCATACACCTCGATATCTTGGACTGATTACCTGCACAGGTGCTACTCATTATCTCCCCTACTTAAACAGTGCTCTCACCCACATTCATCATGAAGTCTTGTTTTGCCCCAGCCAACAATTCTGATTGTTTTCAGAATTGAAACATCCTGTTCATTTTCTGTGTTTGATCTTCCACTGCTTACCGATTGCTGATTGTTTGCTGCCTAGCCTTTTGATCTTGTTTGCCTGGATATATCTGAACCGGCCCGTTTGCTTCCTGCCCCGACTTCTGCCTGGTAGCCGTTTATGATTCTGGATTATCTGTGATATCTCTGACGCTGTTGTGTCTGCGATTAATAAACACTGCAAATGGATCCCAACGTTTCTGACTCTTTATCACAGAAGACTTCGCCACAGGATCCAGCAGCCGTGTACCATCTGGCCTCAGAGGTATCCCTCCAAGCCTCCATGCTGGCTGCCCACCAGCAACAACTCCTAAAACTCACCTCGTTTACTGAGGAGTTGGTGAGAACGATGCAAACACTCATTCCGCCCGCTTCTGCTTCGACTCTCCCCCGTTACGCCGTCTGCTCAGCCAAACCCCAGCGTGAGCCTGTCTGCTCACAAACCCTGTCTATCTCTTCCCGACGAATTTGATGGATCTAAAGCAAAATGTAAGGGATTTATGTTACAGTTTTCCTTGTTTATTAACCAGCAATCCCATTTATACCACACAGATGATAGCAGGGTATAATCTATGTGTTTACCACTGATTGGGAAAGCTCTGGATTGGGCGACGACTGTGGGAGGAGAGACGCATTACATTTCCCTCATATACAGACTTCTTTCATCAATTTCGAGAAGTGTTCGAGCACCCAGCTGGAGAAAAGGAATCGGATGAGCAGTTGCTTTCCTTGCATCAAGTTAAAAACACTGCAGTCGATTGAACTCCCACTTTCCCGCACTCTCGCAGCACAAGCTGCTCTACCTGAATGGGCTCAGTGTGGATTTTCAGGTGGAACTGGCTTGTCGAGATGAGGGAAAGACCCTAGAGCAATTCATGGAGCTCACGATATGGGGTAACTTCACTCAAGCCGCCGTAATTTTCCAACCCCTTCTCAGCTCAGGCCTCGAATTCATGCAGAATGGCGACTCAACTCGAGAGATTGGAGAACATGGAACCGTTTATGCCTATACTGTGGGCAATCCGGCCATTTGTGAGCTTCCTGTCCCATAAAACCTTCACCCCAGGACTCCGCTGCGGTGAATTTTTTACCTGCTAACAGATCTCTAGAACTATCAGCCATTTGGAAGTTCATTGAAAAAAGCTGTGGCAATGATAGATTCAGGGGCAGCAGGGAATTTCGTTGATGTAGTATTCGCTAAAACTCATGATCTCCCCCTCTTTCCATGTGAATCCCAGGTGGCAGTGGCAGCAACAGATGGAGGTCCTTTAGGACCTGAAAGAAATGAAGTGACTCTTCAGACGAGCATCTTGCACACTGAAACCATACGCTTGTTTCAGCTAATCATTACGAAACCCCATGATCCTCGGCCTCCCCTGGCTAGAGAAATACAATCCCACCATTTCCTGGACAGAGAAGCAGATAACACAATGGTCTGAGATCTGTCAACAGATATGCCTGAGCCCCCTCTCCAAAACTCCTTCAGATTTGAACATGCTGGGACTTTCAGCCCATAACTTTACTGCGCAAACGTTTCTATCATCCTGTTGAGTTCGTTGTTCTACTCCCTGAGCAGGGTAAATCTGTTAAAGTTTACTTCATGAACATCCATTTATGTATTTGTGTTGTGCAACATATGTGACATCATATACCTCCGTAAATACGATTTAAATTTGCATCTCGAACAGTTCAATGCACTTTGAATGGAATGTATATATGTTCGCTTCGAACTGGAATTATGCAAAATATCCGGACGTCCACTTCTCAGGGCATTGCGTTCGAACAGAACAAACGTTTAAAATGATAATAGAAGCATATAAAATGTGCAGAGCGAGGACTGGAACTGAGAAACAAAACTGAACTGAGAAAAAAAAGAAAACGTTGGGAGAAACCAGGCTCAGTTGGTGGTATTTTTCCTCTGGCCGGACAGCCAGCATTAAATTTTCAATTAAATTTTAAATGCAGCTATGTGAGATCGTGCAAAGAACTGTCCACAGTTCATCTGGTGATCTGTCCACAGGGCTCATCTAGGTGTTCTGCTCTCTGATGTGCATTATCTCTCGGTGACAATCCACCATCTGATCTGGATACAAACTGAGAAACAGAATTAGAAAGAAACAGACTAATATTAACATAGATGCCATTCTTTTTAAGATATAACGAGTACATTGTGTGTTATGGGGAGTGTTTCTGGCTGATCTAATTAATGCAGCCTAACAATCTTTAACGGATTTAAATAATAGAAGTGTGTTAATGTGTTTTGTGTAAGCCAGGTTAAAGAGATGGGTCTTTAATCTAGATTTAAACTGACAGGGAGATTGTTCCAGAGTTTGAGTGGTAAATAAATACATACACTGTACCCATAAAAAAATACTACTACTACTACTACTACTACTATTAATAAATTATATAATGCAATTATATATTATAATATATTTTTTTACCAGATCAGTCTGCCTGCAAATATAACATAAGAAAAACACTGCTCACAGCAAATAATTTTACAAATTATTTCCAGGGTTTTTTAAAATCATTTTAGAATAATAATGGTTAAATATAGCATTCTGGTTAGGAGACCACAGGCCCCTGCATAGCGCCAACCCCAGAATAACTGAGAAAAAAAGAAAAAACAAAAACCCTAGACAGCCTTTAGCTCTTCAACAACCCACATGCTTAGAGTTTGAGGGAATATAACTGAATAAATTTTATTCATTTTAATTGAAATTTCTAGCAGTCACGCCTCAACGGTCAGAACACGGCCCCCTGCTAGGTCCTGTGGCGCTTTGAAACCCTACAACCTTCTCATCAGAGTTGTTTTTTTGGCTCTCAGATGTTTTTTTTTTTTTGTTTTTTTTCTGTTCCAACCAGAATAAACTGTGCTGTGCTGCATTGTTGATATGATCTCAGTCGTGCCATTTTGCTGCAGTTCCTGAACAGCATTTCCCAGCTATCAAAGAATTCAGTTATGGCGCTTTGATGGGAGAGCTTAGATGAAAGGACTTTTTCTGAACGCTACTCTATGACATAAAAAAATGAGAAAATGTTTTAGGCAAAGACAAAAGCTTTAAGTAATCACTCCTTCGGGGTGTATTTTCTCAGCAGCACCCTTTTCACAATGCACTTTTATTTATGTGAAAAGCCCATTGTCTTCTGCACTCGTCAGAAACGGAAGACGGAGAGAAGGATTTATCCATGTACTGTCATATAATCCTCTTATGTAATAATAATTCTATGGATCATTCCTGAAATATATTCCGTATGTATAGTTCGTATGCCATACTCATGTATGTACGTAACTCAAACGGCAAACACGAAACCGATGAGTTTGAAAGAGCATTAGATTACTGTCTTGTTGGCTTAGCTTCAGCGTCATTTGTTAACAACATTTTCATTGTTTTACATTTCTTATACTGTTAATCTTAAAAACATTCTTGTTAGGCCGTTCTAGCATCACGACTGACATTTGATTTAGCTGCGGACGTTTTTGGTTGCACAAACTAACACAAGTTTTGACCTCAAAAATCTGCCCGAGAGAAAAAAACAAATTGCTTTTGGAAGATGGAGAAAAGATGATGGTTGATGCAACGGAAGCGGTGGAGTAATTGTCACCTACTGTGTACTTTCTTGCTGTTTTAATTGGTTGCCAAATTAAAACGTCTCACAGCAATGTAATTGATGCTGATGATAAAACCCTTCCTTCTCCATGTATGGCTCAGAAGAAGAGAAAAACACATCGGCGTCGTGTCGTTCGTGTTCTGAAGCAGAGCAGCTCCAGATGTGCAGGCTGCAGCAAAAGTGCGCTTTCAGCTGTGGTGAATTACGTCTGCCACCTCGGAATAGTTTGTTGCTTGACCCAGTGTGGTTTCTCTTCACACGTCCCTGTCTGTTCTGGCGTATGTACAGGGATGCTGTCATGTATTTTTACTTTGCAGTGAACACTTACCAAAAAAAAACAGTTTTCATGCAGAATGAAGATGCAGTTCGATGAACGGCTGAACTCGGGAATGTTGTTGTCACGCTATATGTCACAATGGTGTGCCTGTTTTACACAATAACTAAAAATAAATATCAAAGCATTTGTCGGCTAACACGTTTATGGATATTTCTGCGTAAATGCTCTTGTAGCGAAAAGCAATACAATTAAATGCAATTAATTTAAATCAAAGTTAAGTTGCTGTCTGTATCAAATTTGTTGATTATATTTATATTTATACAACAGTTCTGTTTGGTTCTTGAATGTGATTGGCTGAGAGCCTTTTCCAGGGGTGTGATATTCTAGTGATGTTGGAACCGTTTCGCCATTTCTCTCAGTAAGTGTCGTATATATATACCCTCTGAAAGGACAGTACGAAAAAGGCGTTCAAACTTGATTTATTGTGAATATGAGATTGTGCTGTAACACATGCAGGTAAGCAGATGCAGGAAGATTTGTAAACTGGGAGCCAATGCAATATGGCTGCATTTGTTAACTATATTTAATGCATCAATCAACAATCATTTGCTACAGCATTTATTAATCGTTAACATGAGTTCATTTTTAATCTATATTACCTATTTTGTAAATGTTGGAATCAACATTAAAAAGACTTAGAAATGCTTTTGAAGTATTGTTTTGTTCGTTTATTTTAACTAATGCTTAAAAAAATGAAACCTTATTGTAAAGCGTTATCTAATAACGACAATACAGACAGATACAGCAAATGATTTCTAATGAAATGGGAGTCTGTGCATGCAGACAGAAGCGATGCAGGTGGTGTTTGACACACACTGCTCATGCCCGTCACTGAATGACACTCTGTGATGGCAGATGTGGTACAGATGTGTGGGCAGCAGTGTATCAGGGTGTGACAGGATCCAGTGGACCTTGACATGGACGTCCTAAGCTATGGATGAAGAAAAGACATGGGAAAAGTAAAGGACGAAATGTAATGGGGGCAAATAATCAAACTGTGGTCCTCAGCATGCAGAGCTACTACAGGAGGATTAAAAGCAGACTGTGGGAATTGAACCGGTATGCCTGGATAAACAGAGTCTTTAGTCTTGACTCAAACAGAGAGTACAGTATGTCTGAGTCCTGCTACAGTAGGAAGTCCTATACAACGCTTTCAGCCAAGCAAAAATGAGTTTATTTATTCTCTGCACAATAATTAGTTTAGCAAATGCATGGGAGCCCATTTCTCCGACTATGAATAAAGAGCGAAAAAAGAAACCAGGTCATTGTGACATTTTTCTCAGAATCGCATAACGTCGCAGTTCTGACTTTATGACTCCTAGTTGCAAGTTTTTGTCTATCTCACAATTCTGTATCAAGCTGTTCTGACAAAAAAAGACATAATTGTGAGATAAAAAGTTGAAAAAAGTCGCCTTTTTTTGCTTGAGTGGTGGGTGTCTATACAAATGTGAGGTTGTATTTTGTAGTTGATGAACAACAAGTGAAAGACACTCATTGTAGCACTAACAATTATTATTATTATTATTAGTAGTAGTAGTATTTAAGATATCAACCATATACAGTAGCAATGACAGTTTGTGGACAACTAAGGGAATTATATAAATTTTTTGTTTGTTGTTTTTATTGTTTTGCTTTGCCCGCGAAAAGATTTAATGATTTAACGTACGCCGCTGCCAGCTTGACCTCCGTTTTCCCCAGAAGTGACTTTTTCTGGACCCTTTCTGCAGACTGACTGAGCACAACCCAGCAGGCATAGACTTGTACAGATAAAATGCGTTCCTTTATCTGAGTACGGCGCCGAAACATGTCCCCAGCAGCAGCGCAAAGACGTTTCTTACACTTGAGAACGTCTGGAAAGAATCATCACGAGCGAAGGGCCGGGGGGTGCAAAAGTCTTCGTGATAAATGGGACTTTTCCACCAAAAAGGACGGGAAAATTGAGGCTTAGTCAAAATTGGGCTCGGGTATCACTTTCCCTATACTTTCGCACACCTGCGCGGTGTTCGTGGGAATCGTTTGAAGGGCGAAAGCAAATGGGATGTGCAAAAAATACATCTGCGCTGTTTTACGGCTGGCTGATGAAATAAACCCCCCTAATTATCTTACACAACCACAGATCTGCCTCTCCTTATGATCACAGATGGCCAGCGAGCATCAGGTATATATGAATGTTGATCACGCAAGTGCTTAAAAGCATTTTTATATCTTTTAAGTGAGACTGCTGGTTTCCAAAAAGGGTACGGATGTATCACGTTTCATATTTCCCAGATCTTGCACACTTCTCCGATTTCAAAATTAGTAGACGATGGTGCAAGCGGGAACAAACGGATTTAAAATACATTCATCTTCTGTTGAGTTGCGTTTTGGTGCCCATGCAGCGTGTAAACAAAAACGCTCTTGCTTATCACTTATTGAAAAAGATTTGAATGGTGGAAAATTAAGAATATCACAGTTATGGATTGTTTTATTATATTTCACTCGCCTGATGTCAGCGCTGCCATTGCTCTACTTGGAACGAGGAAACGTTGAATGAACTCGAAACAGTCTTTAATAGAACAATCACTGGAACTTTTTGCAGCATATTTTTTTTATAATAAAATCAAGTATTTTGGTAAAATGTTCGGATGCATTTAGTGATTTAATATTTAAAAAAACCATTGAATCGTATCGTATCCACCCTGTAAAATTCAACTTCTGTAATATTATAAAATCACATTTCGTGATCACGTAGGTGTAGGAATGCAGAACGCTCTATAAAGAGCCATATGCGCGTTTTATTGATCTTGATGGGGAATGACCATGGGCTGTTTGAAGGGATTGCTTTGTGTAAACACGTAACGCATAATAACAAACCTCAGAGATTGTCTGCAACGCAGCAAGGAGGCCTGCAGGCTTCGAGCGTATGCATTTCCACTTCAGAAATGTATGCGTTTATTTATTTTCTTTCTTTTTCCCCCCTCTTATATCACGGGGAAATTGCGTGCATAGGTGTATTTACGATCTTAATAAACTATATTGGGTGTATTTACAACCTAGTTGTAATGTGTTGGGTACATGGGTACATTCACTTTTGAAAATAAATGAAAATATGAAACTCTCTCAGGTTTTTTTTCTCAGTGGGCTACTGAATGGGCCATGCAAGTTTGGCCTGTATACAGCTAAACACAGCTGGTATAGATCTGTATTAGTAGATGTGTGTGTGTGTGTGTGTGTGTGTGTGTGTGTGTGTATTGTAAATAAGAATCTTATTATGAAATACTCATATATCTGTACAAGTCTAAACAAAAGTAATTGCATGTCCTGTGAGGAACAGGATGTTGTTAATCTATAGAAGAATAACCAGTTTTCTTTCTCTCCTTCTTTATTATATGGGCCAATTTCATGACTCACGTTTGCTATTGCTTTGTGCTTTTGTGTGTGTTGTTAAGAACCTGAATTCAATAAGCAGAATTATTAAAATGCACCATAACAAATGAGCAACAACTCAAACGGTGCAATCGTCTGAATACGGGGATGCCACGTATACAATGATATCATACGAATCAAAGCCCCCTCTTTAGAATGAAGACATAAGAAAAGGAAGTGCACGCTAATATAAATTATCCGTCGTTCATGTAATGATTTGGTATGCTTTATTGATTTATTTTTCCCCCATAGATGTATTATTTGAGAATCTAGCATCTCGGATGCAAATCTTCCACCCTCTGTTTGTATGATTTTAAAACCAACTGCTTTGGTGTGGACTTTAATGCAGGTAAAACATGCTGAAAGGTTCATTGATCGCACGTAAATTCTCCTTATCCATCTCCGGAACGACCTGCTATCATAAATCCTACCGTACAACTAATCCAGAGGGAAACTCAAATGAATCATTTAAAGCGTGGGATTGAGAGATCTGTAGCTTTCATGCACTCCGTATCATTAATTAGTCAGCATCGCCAGGAGTATTGCACCCCTCATCTCTCGTGTCTAATAGACAATAGGGAGAGCTCTGAACATCAGATCATTAATACACTGCATTCCAGTTCAAGCTCTTAGGGTAACTAACCGTCGCATCAGCCTCGCTAGGTATTGCGATGGGATTCCCACACATATTTAAAACTACAGGAAAGAGCTATAAAGCTTGAATCCTGGAGCTAGCTAATGCATTTGTCCATGACGTAATGGCATCGGTGATGGGAAAGATGAATAACATGATATACTGTAACATAATGTGTTGGTGAAAGCTGAAATATTCGCTCAATATGTAAGGTAGATGCTTGCTTAAAAAAAAAAAAAAAAAAACAGTGATTATATTTGAAACATATCAAATAACATTAAATGGCTGATAAAGGGATTACGTTATTATTTAAAAATCTGAGGATGCTACTGGAATAATGTTACACGATCTAATAATGTTCAATGGCATGAGCTTCATTACGTTTGCTTTTGGGGTGTTGGGGGGGTTATTCGGTAGAAGAATGCCTGGCAATTGAGTTGAATTATTAAAATGGTTTATTTTATTTGGTATAAATTCATAGTTCTTCTTCACACGTTAGAGTTTTTATTTTAGTGTGAATATTCTTTTCCTTGAGTATGATGCAATAATTTAGCCTGTGCATATGTAAGACGCTTCGTTGCCCCTGTGGATTGTTTTATGTAGGTGAACATGAAGATAGAATATTCAGACTTCATAGTATTAAAGTAACCATGTAGTGCAACGTTTTAAAGATAGTGTTGCATTCAGAGCTTGTTTACTTCTTTACATCAGCCTTCTTTTACCATACAATATCTCCAAAGGGACTTTGTCAGAAGATGAAGCGTGTTATTCTAATACTCTAATACATATATATATATATATATATATATATATATATATATATATATATATATATATATATATATATATATATATATATATATATATAATGTTTTGATGTGTTGAACCTGTATATCTGTATTTCTGGCCATCACGGTCACAATAACTACACGGCCTCACCCAGCTCGTAAAGTTTTATGGCTTGGTCAGGACCCTTGGTGTCACTTTTTGATGCACAGCGTACCGCTTAAGCGTCATTTCTCTGCGATACTAGTAATTTTATTATATTACCAGTATTGCATAAGTATTGGGGTTTGATTTTTTTAAAATGTAAAAAGTCACCTTAACTTAACATCTACCTTATTAAACTGATCAACAATGGAGGAGTTTATTTAGGCAAAAGTAATAGTCATTTGTGAGAAATGGACCTTAAGTGTGACCATGAGCTATTGTATAATTAAGTTTTATAGAGACAAACTGAGAGAGCATCTTTTGCTCCTTTTAGGTCGATCGTCCACTATGTTTCTGTATCTTTTGTCACGTGGTTCAGCGTTTTTATAGGTTCCTTTGCACACTCAGATAACCACAGAAGTAGATTTCCTAACATGACCTCTTTGAGATATACAAAATATGACAGCATTGGTCTCTGCACAACAAACAGCACAAATTAAGGTGAACATGGTGGCTGGACTGTTAACGCAGTAATCCCGCAGTAAGGGACAGTTCACCCAGAAATTAATATATCTTATACCTTATATCTCGTTTTGGTGTGTTCTGTAGCGGAAAAAGTCAACACGAGGTGAGGTGAGTAAACAATAACAGAATTTTCATAATACATGCACTCTTAAAAATCAGGTTCTTTATTGGCATTGATGGTTGCATGAAAAAATCTTTAACATCCATGGAATCTTTCTAATGGACGAAAGGTTCTTTAAAGTGAAAATAAGTTCACCCTATACCCTACACAATTCATTTTGACGTCAAAATCTAACATTAGCATATTCCCCGCCCACTTGTTGGTCTGAATGAAAATGCTAATTCATTCTTTATCACAAGGTGCCACTACTGGAGCGTTTAAAGCCCGCAAACACTGCTTTAAATGAAATTGATCAATCACTGGAGTTATTTGGAAAAATGAATCGGTGAACAAATCGTTCGAGGAGCCGTCGGACAAATACAGTTAAAATAAATGCATATTATAGGAAATTAAAAGTGTTTTTTTGACCTTGCATCTAAACCAAAATAGCAACCTTTCATAATCCATAATAGGAGCACTTTAAAAGTTCTTCAATGAAAAACGTTTACAACGTATAAAGATTCACATATACACAATGTTTTCAAAGAAATTAGCGTTTACACATATCTGCCAAAATTGCCAAAAACACTTTATTAAGTATGCCAGGCACTGTCACCTTGTTAGTAAACAGTACCTGAAGGGAGTGACTAGTAGCACTTTGTGGACAGGAGTTCCATGGAGGGAAAGGGGCGGGGATAGTGGAGCTCATTAGCATTTAAAGGGAAATGCACTAATGCGCTTGCAGTGAAATGAGCTGACAGGGTAAATAGGGTGTTGTTTTACACTAAAGTTGAGAAATTTTAACGTATGTTATAGACTTTTCAGTTGCACTTTATTTTACAGAGGTGTACTTGTACTTCTAGTGTACTTACAGTGTGCTTACCTAAGAAAGTACTGGAAATAATTACATGGGGTAGGTTAGGTTCATAGTTAATATCTAGTTATAGTAATTACTTAAAAAGGTTATAAATTAATGTTTTCATTAAGACCCTAAAGAATCTAGACCCTAAGAAATTAGTTAATTTAAAGGTTCTTTGGGGAACCAGAAATGGTTCTTCTACAACTTTGTAACAGTAGTTCCATTAAGAAATGTTTATTTAGGAAGGTAAAGAGACATGTTTTGATGAAATGTGTCCATTTAGGGTTTTCGTAGCATAAAGGATGGTTTCCTGGTGGTCCGACACAACACCGGCTCCAGACTTTATGAGCATGCGGACCAATGTTGCGTCAACGCCATCGCAAATGTCATTTAGTGGCCCATTAGATGCAGACAGGCATTCGGTGATGCCATGAATTATCCAGGGCTCATCTGTGGCAATATAACCACACACCTTCCAGTAACATTGTTGTGACTCTTAATTTCACGCCCCACTGCCCCCCCCGAGTCAAGACCCGATCTTGGATCAGGTCACAGAATCCCGGAGCCCAAGAACAGGGTCGACACAGAAAGAAAGAAAGAAAGAGAACGAAAAGACACTTGGGAATAACCCTGCTGCGAGCCGAGATTTACAAGCGGCAATTCAAAGGGGCGATCAAAGGTTAGACGTCTATGGAAATGGACTGACTTTGTCAGCGAGGGCGGCCTTACCTCATTACGGCACCTTTGAGTGAGTAGAGCTCTGGTAAGCGGTTCATAATCTGCTTTAGGTCTGCTGTGTTTTAGCACATGCTGGAGAGTAAGTCAACGAAGGGTCGATGATATTCTGAAAGCTGCATGTAGGGCTCAAATGTGTGAAAATCCTGTGACTGGATAAGTCAGAAGGGCTTTAGTTTAGTTTAGCGGAGGTGAATCCAATTATATTTGCAGAGGGCAATTAAACAGCTATATGAACGAGGGCTGTAGAGTAATCATAAATTATAAATGCTCTGCTTTGTTCAAAAGTGCTTATTTCGCACTGTGAAAGACTGCTTCAAAATATCAAGTTGACAAAATATGAGTTATTTAATGGTTTGAATGTTTGCAGATCAGTTCAAAAGGCTCCAAATTAAGTTGTATTCATCATTCTGATGATTTTTCACCAAAATTTGATTATATGGCTAACATAAGTCGAGTTTACAACCGCCTTTACCACATCGACTAAGTGAAAAAGGCGTAAAATATTTTTGGGAAATTTTTATTTAATTTCATTCTATTTTATTTATCGACTTGCAAATTTATGAACTGAAAAATTGTGTTCACAATTGCTAAACTTTATAGTTAAATGTTACATTTTTTATCAGCTGTAGTGTACACACGCACACACACACACACACTTATATGTATATCTTTGGTGAATGGTTTATTGAAAACTATCAACGTCGTTTAAACATCAGTGAGCATCAAATGCATAAAATGTTATGCATTTTACAGTTTAAGTCATCTTAAACAGTCATCTTCTTTTCTTGATAACTTTTAGACATCAATGGCAATTTTAACACTGAAACACTGATGCAATCACGATGGAGAAATGCTCCGAAAGTCTTCTCTTTTTTTCTCCCTTCACTTCAAACGGATGAGGAAAGCCAAGCAGGTAGGGAATAATTTAAGGTACTTTAAATGTATATGGGACACGTTGCCTGATTTACTGTTACCTGCTCGTACTGCAAATCAGCCTTCATCCCGAAAAACCCTGATTATTGGAGTATCAGCACCACTAAGCAACCTTCGTTTATCTCATGGAGCGTGTACGACTTGTAACACACAAAAGATATTCATACGACTACATCGGTGAAACTGAATGAATAATGACAGTCGCATTTTTCGCTCTTTTTTTTTTTTCAGAGCCTAGTGAGCTGTCAGGAGTTACTGCGGTACAGGCTTCCGACAAAGCCCAGCTTGCATGGAATGCATTTTTATTACAAGTACTGTTATGTAAGGTGACCAAACTGATCGATTAAGCAAAACTGAACGAAATGAACACCAATAAACATTAAAAAGATTCTAAAACGTTCATCCGAATGAACAACGACATTAAATGTTCAGAGAAGCGTATGCTTCATTGTCATCTGTGTAAACTACGATATAAAAAGTTACTGCACATAACACGTTTTTGCTTTAAAGTGAACTTTAAATGTACTATTTTGCTGTGCTTTCTAAATGTATGTACTTTTTAATGCGAACAAACAAATGTCTATAAATCACAAAACACGAATGAATGAATGAATGAATAAATACATATGTGCACGCATATATACTTGGAGTACACTAGAATACAATTAAGCTCACTTGGTTTTGATACACAGCTTGTAATAGCACAGAGCATAGTTTTTGAGAGTCAACTGTGACTATACTGTGGGAAAAAAAAATAACGTCAGTACTTTCAGTCACAAACCTGCAAAACTGGCTTTGCGAAAAACAACAACAAAGTTTAGAGCCAAACTGCTTTGAGGACCTGTAGTAAGTGCCAAACAGCTGGATGGCTACAAACACTCTAAAACGTTAGCAGCGCTGTCATGCTGCACTCAGGTTCACTCATTTAAAGTCAAGTTATTCTTACTGGAGTGACATGCAAAGCACCATTGCACGCCGAACCCGACAGTTTGGATTTTTATTTATTTTTTCTCTCTCTTCTGATGGTAGGCATCCACTGGGTATGTTACATTTACATCGTGAATAACAACGTCCTGCTGTTTATCCTAAAGCGTTGGGGCAATTTTGTGTGGTTGCAGACTTTAAAAGAAAACCGTTTTAGATGTTTTTGCGCTTACCTCCCAAATTTTGAGCACTAATATATTTCGAACCGGTGTCTTATTGAAGAAGCTCGAAAAAGAAGAAGAAGAAGATTTTACATGTAATCTCCAATTTGTTATTCATTCATCATAGAAAGGTGCTGTGAGGGAAACACTGATGTGTAACTCTTGTTGAACACTGTTTATTACTTCATAGAGATGTCATGCCAAGTGAATGAGGGCTCATAGTATTTCTGCATACGCAGAGCTCCCTAATCAAATGAAAATGCATTAAAGGAAAGAGATTTCCATACAAGTAGCGGCACCTGCATGCTTCATTTAAAAGAACTACATAGTAATGTGTTTAGCATTGCTTTACTTGCTCATCGATGGATCCTCTGCAGTGAATGGGTGCCGTCAGCCTCATGTCTGTAATAGACTGAACCAATGCGTTATTAAACTGTTGTTTATATATATATATATATATACTCATTTTATCACAATTAAATAGTTACGCTAAATATATTTGCTAAATTAAATAGTTAAGCTAAGTTTAATTTAATTTAATTTAATTTATCATTAAGAGTTAATAGCTAATGTGTGTGTGTGTGTGTGTTGTTTCAGATCTGTAGTCTCTTTTTTTATTGAACACAAAATAAGATATCTAGAACAATATTGCTGAGCAAATGATTTAGAGTATCCATTGACTTCTAGAGTATTTATTTTATTTTTTACTTGTTTTAATGGACGCCATTAGTTGCGTAAAGTATATATGTTAGCGGTAAATATCATTTTCATAATTAGAATTTGTAGAAAGTGCGCAAATATATATATATAAAAAAAATAACAAATACTCATTTAATGTACAAATTTACATATGTAGTTCTGTAGTCATTAAAAGAGCTTCTCTAGCTACAGAATCACATGGCAGTTAATAAATGAACCTCTCGCATCTGTTCGATCCCCACTGTGCTGTTGCTCTTTGAGCTCATTAGCTTGCAAAATCTAGTCACAAACATATATTTTTTTTTCCTCCTCCTGTCTCCTGTCACAATACGCATGCATAAAATATGCGAATTATCAATCAAGCCCAACAATCTGACGGATATCACTTTAATGCGCGACTTGGAAACAATCGAGGTTGAGATCATAAACACCGAAATCTAATCCATCTTCAATTTCACCCAGCCAGACAATTTATGTTAGAGCGAAGACATGATCGAACGCCGCGCTCTCTCCCATCTCATTTCACTTGTCAGGCCGGTTCGAAGCATCAATTTCAATATATCTCTTCTTCTCAAGCGATTCTGACAGCATTTAACATATTCTAAAATATTAGACGTCTCGGGGACAGAGACGACTAATACCAAGAGCGTCACGCGCAACGCATCAGTGTGGTAAATAAATTCGCGTTTTGATCTCCGCTATAAATAGTCACGGTCGAGGTCATTAAAGGAAAAGGACGGTTGTGATTTATAGCTGTCGGTTCTATATTTGAACAGCCGAGCTGGAAAAGCCGGGCGCTTTAACCGAAATAAAAACGACACACATTTCGCATGCGCTTTCGTGATAAGGTGTCACAAAGAATATTCGGGACTAAATTAGAGATTAAAGGGTTAGAACACCCCGAAATAAAAATGCTGTCATAAATGACTCGAAACCCGTAATACCTGCGTTCATCTCCTGAGCGCAAATTAAGATATTATTGATGAGATGGGCGCTCCGTCTGACCCTCCATAGACAGCAACGCAACTGAAATGATCAAAGATCCAGAAACGTAGTAAATACATCGGTAAAACAGGATGTGACATCAGTAGCTCAGCTTCAGTTTTGCGACGCTACAGGAATACAAGAATTTTATTTTGAAGCAAAGAAAACGAAAACAGCACAGTTTATGCAATTTATGAAGTTATGTCTTCCACCGCTATCGCAATACGTACGCACATGGCGTAAAAAAAAAAAAAAAAAACGTAGTTTGCTTTCATGCACGTTTTTCCTCGGGATGTAAACAAGGCTGATTATGTGTAGCGTTGAGTTGAAACACTTTCCAAAACGCAGAAGAAGCAATTCAGGGAAAAAGAATGGTAGAGTAAATTATGTTATTTTTTTCCCGCAAAAAAAAAAGTATTTTCTTAACGTCGCAATGATGTCACGTCCTGTTTTACTGATCTGGGATCATTTGAGTTGTGTTGCTGTCTATGGGGGGGTCAGAGGATGTTCAGAAGATGAACGAAGGTCCTACTGGCAAAATTGCAATTTTGTGGTGAACTAACCCCTTAATGCATTTGGTTTGCATAGAACGTTTCAGCTAACGACAGCGTGCTGTTTCAATGCGAATAAAATGAAAAAAGAATGAAACGAACCACTGAACTATTAGGTAGAGGCTCAATACCAGCTTAGGGGACCGCAACATACTATTGCGTCGTACAACAGAAGTCTCAAGAACACCTCGAAAACATTTGCTTGCTTATTTGATGTGTGCAGCCATGTTTAAAGCAGCACCTGTGGGGTTGTTTTTTTTTGTGAGCTCAACCCGTGGGCAATCATAGCTGTCATCGGACTCCAGTATCTGAAGAGGAGGTTGTCAAATTTACCACATAGATGGGCGGCAGCGAGGGAAAATTGTGGTGTTTTGAGATGGCGAAACCTGAAAGCAAGAGAGAGTAAATATCGAAAACCTAAAAGCCTAGAAAAGGGGAAGCTTGTTCCTGGATTTTCATGTAGAGACCTAATAGAGCAGTAATAAAGGGACAAAGGCTACGTCCATGATCAGAAACCTCTGAAGAGCACTGGTGCGCTGCAAAACTCTCAAAATCAGACTAGATTTAATGAAGCTCTTATGCTGTATTTGTGCTCAATACAGATTATCGCAACAATATTTGGAGGCAAGGATGCGTTCAGTAAAGTAATTGTTACTTTCATTTACTTGCTAACTTGCTTGATTGATTTCCAAAAATGGTTAGTTAGCTTTATTACTAAAATAATTTAAATAAATACAGACATAATAATAATAATAATAATAATAATAATAATAATAAAACATATTAGACATATTAAACAATGACAAAATTGCTAAAAAAATAAAATAATTTACATTTACATTTTAGACATTTAGCAGATTTTTAAGTCTAAAGTGACTTACAAAGGAAGACAATGAAGACATATGAAACTAAAACTAATATAAATGTGTGTATACACACACACACACAAATAAATAAATAAATATATATATATATATATATATATATATATATATATATATATATATATATATATAACCTTTACTATTCATGTAATCATATATTAAAATGAAAACATAAAATCGCAATAAATCAATAAAAAACAAACAAACAATATTTTACATTTACATTTTAGTCATTTAGCACACACTTTCATTCAAACTGACTCACAAATGAAGACAAAGCAATAAAAACCATATATATACATATATTTTTTTACTTATTTTTAAGAAAACAAGTAGATGGAATAGATATAAAAACAAATTAATATGATACGGTATATCAATGATACAAAAAGTATTCACTATAATGGTAATTAGTTGTCATTATTTTCTATCACATGCCCAGTTGTGCCTTAATTGTACTTAAATATTATCTTTTCTTGTGCACTTGTGCGCATGGGCAGTAGATTTTGATTCTGAAAACAGTTTGTTAAAATATGCAAATGTCAAGTATGTCAGGTTGAGACTAAATTCAACAAATTGCTTTAAATTGCTGTGACATCTAAATTGCAATACATTTAATTTAATTTCCCATAAACACCGGAAAGAAAAAGAGAGTGGCAAGGGGAGAAAGAACATCGATGCAACTCTAAGCAAACATGCGATTTATTTTATTTTATTATGTTCATTAATAAGCTTAACTAAAATGCACAATGACTCAAATATCTGTCAAAACAAGCCATTTCCAGCTCTATCACAGTTATTTATCCTGAATTAGCACAATTAAATTAATTAATGGGATCATTGTGCCACAAGACACATCATGTTTCATAAACTTTACTGTCACAGCTTTTGCTGCTTGTCAGAAATGCTTTGCAGAAACAGAGCTTGCTTGATAACCAGGCTTTGCTTATGACGGTCTGCACCATTATCGTCAAAGAAGATTTAGAGAAAGAAGAAAAAAGGAAAAGAAAAATCAATAAATGTACACTAACAAGTCTCAAACGGATTGCTGGATTACCACAGAAGCAACTTATTAGCACAGTAACTGAAACACAACCTGGGAACCAGGAGGAACGCTAATGCTCTTGTTTTGTGAAGCAGTAGTTTATTCTGTGACGGTGAATCTGTAGACATGATTACAGAAGCACGCAGAACGCTTAAAAACCTGTAAGAAGTACTGGTTGTATAATAAAAATAAACATAGTTTTTTTTTTTTATTCAGCTCAAACACAATTGCAATTGTTTACTAATATTTATTAACTACTAGTATCATTGCTGTTATTAATATTATTATTAGTAGTAGTAGTAGTAGTATGTATTATTTATCTATTTTTTGTTTCCAAAACTCAATTTTGACTACTTAAACTACTTTAAGTGATCTACTTCCTGTCCAGCCTTTCCTCCAAAGAATACGTCCATATACGGATCCTTGAAATGTGACCCATCAGAGCGTGTACTATACAATTGCTCCCCTGTCGGCAACAGGACATTTGCATAGTAACGTTTTGCACTATTTTATCTCAGTTTGTAGAGCTTAGTGTTATGAGATGAGACGTAATAATGCGATCGTGGGTTCAAACCCAGAGAACGCATGCGCTCATAAAAGATATATGTTATGGTTTTGCGCGAACATTTAGGCCCATTGCACTGACGACACGCTCACCTGCATTCAATCGCTCAGCCACTTTGAACAGCAGCGCTTTTAAAGCTTTTCACATAGCGCTTATCACTGTTTAGTCGATAGCTACTCTACCGAGCCATTTCTAGTTCCCCAGGTTTTCGTGTTTTGGACCCTGTTTGCCTCTGTTTGGATTTTGTACCTGGATTACCTCTTTTTGTCTCTGCCCTCTTGGATTAAGTTTCCCGTGAACTGACCCTTGCTTTTTTTTTTTTTTTTTTTTTTTTGGAAAGCTTTCTGGTTTTCATTATTCTTATCCTGACTGCTTTTGACCTTGTTTTAATAAAGCCTCACCTTGTCTGCCCCCTTAGACTTTTAATAGGTTACAAGATAAACAACACCAATACAATATAACTAGAATATGTCGCACTGCGATATATAAGCAGTAAATTGAGAAGCAAGCATTTTCGTGAATAAAAATTTGCAGCCAAAAACACCAAAATTGTCATTAAAAGGTCTTCCATTAATCATTTTAATGAATCATTTAAAATTAATTTATTCACTCTCTGATTAATACTTATAAACATACTGCAAAAATAATAAAATAAAATAAAAACAATAATAATAATAATATAACTTTTTTTTTTTTAAACCTACACCATGACATGGGTTTAGATTTTTACTAGAAAACTAGAAATACATTTTTAAACCACAGATATAGATACAAAAAGCTTTCTGAAAATAGACAAGTAGTGTCTCTGTTTTCAGTTAGTTACTCTTTAACGCCGTTGAGGATCGTTGTAAAATGTGTCACACTTTCCTCTGAATTTCCGTCTCTGAACCTGAGAGGAGCTTCACTCCCTGTGGGGCTTGCTGTCGGGTCAAAAGAAAATACGGGCCAAAGAATGACGGAAGCAAAGAAAAAAAAAACCAGCTTTACTATTTAAAAGAACACAATTTCCTTTCCCATCTGTCAAAGTATGCTTACAGATGGATGTGCAGATTAGTGTTTAGTGTTATAGATTTGTGTATGCGATTGCATATTTGTGTCAGACAGAGAGAGAGATAGAGAAAGAGATGAAGATGAGGTAGAATTAGGACTTTAGCTAAATACGTCCTGTCAGAATTCCTCGCTCCGTATGCCAGCTGCTTCTTATCTTTGATCTCTGATCTTATCTGAAGGACATTTTCTTGTAGGAGAACGCCATGTTGGGTCCTACTTTTGACATTAGCGTGTTCATTAATGTTTCACGGGATCTTTAGATTTATGGGCCTCTGCAAAATGACAACCGAGCGCGAAACTGAGCACTCGCTTTTTTCCGTGGATTTGTTTGCTGAAGAAAAAAGCTCTTAAAAGAGATACGTACAAAAATTGTACATCTGCGGTAAATTCACTCCTATATGCAGGAGACTCTTTTGTCAGTAGAACCTAAGGAAGATTTTTAGCTGGAATCGTGGCCTTGGTAATTTATAAACTGCAAGTCGATAGACAAAAACGCATTTGTTGATGCAAACTTGTCATTTCAGCTTCCTTTTTTCACAGATTTGCTGTTGAAACATACTTATACGGCTTTGGAACAGGAGATCCTTAACCCTTAAATACATCTCTGTACTCTGCGAGCTGCTGAACAAACCTACTATTTAGAAAACCTCTATACATGAAGCTGGGTATGTGGGGCGCTAGCGTTCGAAAGTATCAGTTTTCAAATATCCCAGCATATTAATATTGTTTTGAAGTCACATAATGATATTCCTTGGCAGCAATTGTGCGAAAATCACGCTTTATCAAATGAAACTGTAATATGTGAGAGAAGGTGTCAGAGTTTTACTGCCTCTAGTGTTCATTTCTTTTGGAAACTGCAGTAATATGTACTTGTTGGTACATATTTCGTGTCTTGCTGCTAAAAATATATATATATATATATATATATATATATATATATATATATGTGTGTGTGTGTGTGTGTGTGTGTGTGCTTTTTGATCATCAAAGCCATGATTCTAGGTGGAGTCACCAAAATGATAACAGGAGAATGTGGAAGCAAAATCTTTTTTACATTTCTATATTTTTCTACATTCATATTACGTTGTTGTTGTCGGAGAAAGGAAACCACGCACTCTCAGTTCGTAAAAATGCAAAAAAAAAAAAAAGTAAAGGTGGATGTGATTCTAATGACAGCTCAGAAGAATTGAACATCTTGGAATGACACATAACGTCACATTTGCGTGTGTCAGGGATTAATTAGCTAAAAATTAATCCCCCGCCTCCAAAGATGTAATTTTGCTTTGCCAAAAGTGAGGATGTGACATTCTCTCATGTTAAACAAGAGCGTCACTAATCCCGAGAAGAACACTCCGCTCCCGTACATCCACCTGTTCACAGCGAGGGAAAACAGAAGCATTTGCATCGCCCCATTAACCGCTGGAATTACGATTCAAACTTATTAAAAGTCTTTGAGAATTTGCGAGGATAAACCGGGAGTGAGAAAACGGCAAGCGCACTCGCAACAAACGCTTGCGCTGTCCTAATAAAAGCGGCAAAGGTTTCCAAAACCATCGGTTGTCGGCTGGTTTTAGCAGGCTTTTTAGCCTGAAACTTCAAAAGAGACTTTGAAATGCTCAAACCCTTGTGTGTACCTGATTCACTCCGCTTTTGAAATGGTAAACCCCCTCTATTTCCTCTGAAGCGACCTTTGAGCTCGGCTAATGCCTTCAGAAATGTTGCATTTGTAGAGCTTTGCCGATGAACTTTGACATACATCTCTCTGAGGTCTAGCCTGTATTGTTGAAGACCTTCAAATTCGCTTCTGTGTAAACTTTAAATTTGATACAAAAAACTTTCGAATAGATATATGCACACGTTCAATGCTCAATTGATCTTTTCCTGCAAAACGGACCGACGACACATGCCTGCATGTACACATTTTTATCCAATATAATCTTGACGATATCACCTTCCGTTAATTATGCATCCAGTCTGACACTAATGCTGCAGTCACATCTCTGAGATACAAACACACAAGCAAACAGTTTGACAGCTTGTCAATCACAACACCGAACTCTCTCTTCTTCATCTGATCCATCACCCGTTTTAGATGCCCGTGGCTTTTGATGCTTTTAATGCGCAGCGCTTTTCTGAACACGCTGTAATCACCTGCTGCGTCCTACTTGTTATTCAAATGTTAATTCATTATCCAAATTACAGTGGAATAGACCCGCAGTATCACAGGCAGATCTGGACGAGATACCCGATACTAATGAGACGATGGATTTCATTGAGAATTAAGCAAATAAATAGGTTTTTAGTAATGCTCAGGGGTTCCCAAGTGAATTGGAACCGATCTTTTTCAAAGACGTTAAGCGGCAATTAAAAACAGAGCAATTGTTTAGTCTCATTTACATCTGACAATTGTTTATGTGAACGTGCGTTTTAAATTGCTCCTGGAATTGTGTGTTTGCTTGTCAACAGTCTTATAACCTTAGTATAATAAGGTAATCGCGAGATAAAGTTTAAAATATTAAGTCGCACACGCAAACACTTCAAAAGGAGAAAAACATGAAATGAAAGTACTCCAACATTCTTCAAAACATCTTCCAGAATTACATAACAGGGTAAGTAAATGATTTCAATTTTCATTCGCTGAAATAATCTTTTATATAGACGTTTCCAATATATGACTTTTTCTCGTATGCTTTGAATCTAAGGTAACGTGTGTAGTAGAGTTTAGAATAAATACTGTGTTATTTCTTTGAAGAATAAATAAATATACTTTCACCAGTGTTCTTATGAAAACCAAATTGACTTAAAATGACGCAATGCTCAGTGCAGGGACCTAATTTTTATGAAGCAGTAGCGGCGTATAGGAGGTTATTGTTTTGTTGACACAGGTTTTTTCCTTTCATTCACCCACATATGCCATATAGGCTGAAGTTTATGTTAAGCTTTTGAGACTTTTGTTAAAACGGGAAAAGAAAGCTTTCTTCTTGTATTTTTAGATATGTTAGAAAGCCAACAACACCAATTATGTTATTTTCTTTGACAGGACTCACAAGTATCTCACTGATCTGGCAATGCTGACAGTAAACAACGCACTTCACATGTGCGGAATACATGTGCCGCTGTCGTCAGATTAAACGGACTGCTTGGCACGTAAAATCGTTCGTTTTTTGGGGATCTGCAGTTGGCCGAATTGATTCAGAACGACAGTGTCCGTGCATTTAAACGCGGTCTAGTTTGCGGCGAACTAGAATCACGGCCTCAAAACTATTACGCGAACCAAACCGAATGAGGAAATGGCAAAAACCCAAATGTTCTCCAATTTCAAGCCTGAGTGAAAAAACTGTATTTCAAGTCTGCTCCTCTCCATTCTTATCAGCACAAGTGTCATATGTAAATATATGCGACGTGTTGAGTTGTTCCACCTGGGGGCCTAACAAGAGGCCAGACAAAGCGATAATCAGAAACTATTCAATCACACTTGTTCAAATGTTATATTCCTTCTGCACATTGCAGGACAATAAAGCCATCAGGGCTCTTTGAATTGGCAAAACGCTGAGAAGATAAATTGCGTCTGATTATTGTGTTTGCAGCAGGGTTTAATTGAATTATGGGAGCACTTAAATTTGGCAACACATAATCAGAGCAAAATCGAGACAAAATTAATGCTTCGTAATTTTATCAGATAATGTTACTTTTTTCTAAAGGGGAAGGATCACAATTTATCTCTGTTGAATTTGATTATAATGTGTGATTATCCTTATTGTGTTGCTTCATTCTTGTTAGCCAGTCAAAGTGTTTGATTACAGTGCTATTTCGATAATAGTATGATACAAATTGTAAGCCATAGTTAACATAACAAATGCGTTTTCTGAAGGGAAGGAGAATAAAAATTTGAAAGCGTTTTTCCCCCTCCGGGTTCTGTTGTAGTACCATTTGAGATTTGAGAAATGTCATTGTGTAGATGCGCACAACCTTTCTCCAAAAAATTTAGTTGTCAGCACAGTCAAGGTGAACACATAGTTTGGGCCGAGCAGCGGGGTTATGGTTCTGGCTGACTCGTGGAGGTCAAGTGGAATTGGCTCGGTTCTCTAGCATGAAGAGAGTCTAGGAAAAATCTCAGCTTGAGTCAGAGAAACATGGCAGCAAGCCACTTAGAAGAGAAAATGTCTCCGGAAATCCACATTCCCCTCAAACAACCCCCCGTGAGAATCTGAAGAATAATACACCAATTTGGCATTTTTGTTCTCTTTCTTTCCTAAGAGATTAAAAATTGAGTTTATATATATATATATATATATATATATATATATATATATATATATATATATATATATATATATATATATATATATATATAAACAAGCTACTTCCCATGCATGGACAAATTCATTTCCTCTGCAGCCGTTTTGCAGTCTTCAACGTATAATGTTTAGCCCCATGGTTAAACATTCTGTGTTCTTTTAATTATGTATTAGTTCCACTAGATTTAAATATAAATTTAAACAGGCGAGGAATTGAAATGTATGGTTCTAGTGGTTGGTCTGACCTTTGAGTAAATGGCACTTGCCTCAAAGACCTAAAATGCCATTCTTGTGAAGGATGAAATGGCTTCAACCAACGCGGATTAGATCCTTAGGCTAATTCTGAATGTGTGTAACTACTGGCAGAAACACTAAAGACCATGGCTAAATTTTCACAGCTATATATATATATATATATATATATATATATATATATATATATATATATATATATATATTTATATATATGATATCATATATGTGTGTGTATTTGTGTGTGTGTTTGTGGGTGTTAAGTATTATTATTTTTTTATTATTATTTTACATATTTCCAGGTTTAAATTACATTGATTTTTTAATAAAGGCCATTGAATTCAGCTATTTTGTTATGTTTATGCAGCTTAAAAAAACAAATTTCTATGAGAAATGAAAGACCGAAAGCTAACATTATGAAATACCCTTCCTCCGTATTTGCGTCATAGGACTATAGTCATACAAATGCTAGCCTTTGGAGTCCCACCAGCTGGGTGTCTTAGGTATTGAATGCAGCCAGTATATTCAATACAGCCAAAAACAAAAGTGACATAGGCAGCCTACACGCTCAGCAGTGAGTGTTTATGTGAAAGACATAGCCATTGTCATCACACGGTACAATACAGATCTTGCACATATTCATTAAATTCTACATGTATAATTATACAATTCTGTCAGTATTTTCTCAGAGGGGATCAAAGTAAATGCAATGAATATCATGGTGTGAAATGAGGAAAAGAATTCCTTGCACAAATGAGTCAGAGCAGTGAAGCTAAGATTGTGTTAGCCTTGCACTCGGTATGTTAAACTAACACTGACATCAAAATCAGCTATATGGACAATTTAATTAATATGTCATATGGTGTTATCGTCATATTATGTAGAATATAGGTGTCTTAAAGCTGCAGTCCATAACTTTTGGCTCTCTAGAGGTTATTAAACAGAACTGCATGAGTCTTGTGTCTTGTAGTTGGAACTACTTCTTTCTGTCTATGATGAATCACGCAGGTACTGGGCTACCTACCCAGACCAGTCTAAATAATATGAATATTAGCACTTATTGTAGTTGTATTACAAATAAATGAATTTATGATTTAATGAATGATGAGTTCAGATGCAAATGTTATTAACAAATAAACATCTGGTGAACCCACACCAGTTTGTCTACCATGGCAATAGGAGCACTGAGGATGAAGTCTCCGTAGCGCTGCTACGTTAATTACCAAACTTAGATACCTGGACATTAAGACCTCACTCTGCAACTGGTTCATGGACTTTCTGACCAACAGACCTCAGCATGTTAGATCAAGCCACATCTGCTCCACTACCCTCATGCTCAACACTGGCGTTCCACAGGGCTGTGTGCTGAGCCCTTTCTTCTACTCCCTTTTCATCCACGACTGCAGGCCTGTGTATGGATCTAACACTATTGTCAAGTTTGCAGACAATACTATGGTGATCGGTCTCATCAGCAACAACGATGAGACTACCTACAGGGAGCATGTCTGACATCTGGCCACTTGGTGCACAGACAGTAATCTGCTCCTTAACACTACCAAGACCGAGAAGCTCATTGTGGACAGGAAAGAGAGAAGAGGTTCGTACGATCCCATGGCTGTTGAACCTATCTCATGCTTCCTGGGGATCCACATCTCTGAGGACCTGTCCTGGACCACAAACACCCCTAGCCTGGCTGAAAAGGCTTATCAGCACCTCTTCATCTTGAGAACATTAAAGAAGGACCAGCTGTCCTCAGCCATCCTGGTAAACTTCTATCACTGCACAACAAAGAGCATCCTAACCAACTGTGTCTCTATTGCTGAGCGTAAGGCACTGCAGGGGGTGGTGAAAACCGCCCAGCGCATCACAGGGACTCCACTTCCAGCCATTAAAGACATCCAGAAGAAACACTGTTTCTTCTAAAGCTGAATCTAATCTAAAACAAAACAAACAACAACAAAAAAAGCAAACATGAAAGTAACCCAAGTCAGAATAGAAATGATCACACTCTTATGGAACAGAGAAAAAAAGCATAGTAACGTAGGCTTATTGATTGTGCCAAACTAAAATATGACGCATCATCTTTTGCTAGCTATTGGCGAGTGAGTAATTTGTTTCTGCTTTATCTGGCATGCCTTAAAACCACTAGATTGCAGTTCCTCTGGGCACGTCCTCAACAATCAATGACCCAGGAATATTTATAACTACTTCCTGTACAGTACCACATCAAGGGTGTCTTCAACCCGTCTATCTATAGCGCACAGCTCAATGAGAAGCCGGCCTAAGGCTTGGATATTTGAGATGAGGGGATGTTATACTTGACAGAGCCTACTTGTGCAGAACGACTTCAACTTGGTGGCATCTCACATCTGCGGTGCTAATCGGGCCTAATTGCTCTTCTGGTCTCATGCGCATTTAGAGATCGCTTTTAGTGCTCTGCTGGGAGCCAGCCAGTTCACAAGAGCAGGACAGCAGGCCTGTGGAGGAGTGGGAGGATATATATTTAATCTGTCTGTTTTCCCTGTTAAAATTGCGTGAGTGGTTTAAGAGTACGTCTGGAGTGCCAAGCCTCATTTCTACGCTAAAGTTACGTAAGAGGGCTTTTTTTGTCAAGTACTCTCATTTACATACTCATTTTGGTGTAATAGTACCAACTGCTGCGTTCTTGAGTCGAGATGTGAGTGCAGAAGAAAGAAGTCATCATCTTTAAGGTGACCGCGCGGATCTTTAGTACATCTCAAAGGAATATTTTAGTGCTCAGAGACTGCTCTTTTAATGCATGGAAGACTTACTGGGGAAAATTCACGTAGATATCTCAGCAAGTCATTAATTATTTATCTTCTTTTATACTTTTATATCTGCTGCAGGTTTTTAAATCAGTTAGCACTCAAGTTGCAGTTATGACCTCATGATTATTAAGAACCAATGACATGTATGATATTTTTACATTTGGTTATATAATATGAATTTAAGCTTTATATATACCATATATAAGATCATATCTATTCACAAATTATTTTTAAAAGAATATTTAAAATGATCAAAAGTAGAAGTAGTAGTAGTATAAATTGCATCCATTTGAAAATTATGTTGATTAAATATAAATGAATAAACAATCAAATAAATAAATGTTGTTTAGCTATAAACAAATTTCGGGAGGAGCGCGCGCTGATAATTAACCCGGCTGGCTTCTCGTTTCCTAATCATGCCATTATCCAACCAGAGCAAGAGAAGACTCCTATAAATTCCAATCTCCATGCTTTTTGCGGACAAGAGGAAAATACTCTGGACTCGGTAGTCTGCCGAGTTCTGAGCCCTCTCCCTGACAGCACGCCAAACACGCTTACTTTTACCATTACTATGATTAATTATACTTCAGTGCGAACTCGTGAAAGTGTTTATCAAAAAAAAAAAAAAAAACCCTAAGTAGTGCAACAATTTTCAAAATTGATAATACATTTTTTTTCTTCACCACCAAATCGTCATATTTTAATGATTTGTGAAGGAACGTGCGACACTTGACTGGAAAAATTATGCTGAAATAAATAACAACAAAACAATTTTGTGTTCTAGTCTTTCTTATGCAGCTGTGCTTATTCTATGAGTTCTATATTTTATATAAATTGACAATAAAATATCATTTTTACTTGAGTTTACAAGCGGCTTGAAATCAAGAGTTATGATGAGGGGAATACATTTTGTAGAAATCGTGTATCATATTGTAACAGCAGTTAAATAAACATTGAATAGCTTGTGCTGGATGGAAGTGATACATCATTTTACAGTACAATATGATTTACATGCCAAAAAATCCAAAACACAATGCTAATTGAAACTCGCAAAGTCATACTTTGTGTACTTTGCTTGGCAATAGATCCATTTAGGCCACCACACTCATAAAAAATTAGACTTTTCGGATTGATATCCTTTGCACTGAAGCAGCTCATTCAGTTGCATTTCTAAATTGCCAGTACTAATGCACTTAAGCAATTATTATGTGAAGGCATCAAAGCTACTTTGAGAGTATAGCTTGTTCCATTATCTTGTATCCATACCAGAAGATAACAGCCAGCTGTTACAAGAATAATGGTCATCTAGCATCCTGTATTCAGATGCAATATCAATTATTATTATTACTATATATCAAAGATAATAATATAATATAAATAAATGAAAAAGTTTGTATGAAGGCATTGCATGAGGAAGAAATCTAACATGTTATTGACTAATAATCTTCTCCTCCGTTGAGCTGAAGAAAAGCTGCAGCTGAATCAATGAGTCCAAAGCTGAACGACTCTCAACTGTCCGTTCAGTCTGATTTGTAAACTGGATCAAATGGTTCACTGAAAAGAACCAGTTTAAAACAACGATTCGTTTACTTATCCGCTTCATTTCACCGACTCTGTTCGAGGTGTGGTGTTAGTAGAGTATTATATAGTGTGCCAAGCAAATATGTTATTAACACTTGCGGGGGTTCATGTGCCAAACAGAGTGTAACATGTCCTGTCTTTGAAGGAAATGGCGAAGCTTTGCTGTTTCCTTTCCTAACGTGCACAGAACATTAGCACACAAAAGACAGGGCTCTTCAAACTGAGGTCGGCAGACCTATGCAAGTGTGGTCTTAATGGAGACACCTCCTCTCCATCTGTTCTTGTGTCATGACCATTACTGAGGACCCACAATGTTTTAGTGAGCCTCTAGTGTAATTAGCCCAGATGCACAATGGAGCCATTTCTGCTGTACCACTCATTCTTGAGCCCCTGTGAATGCAGCATTACCTCAAACAGAGCCCTGTTCGCATTATTTTAAAAGAGGAGGTGAAAATAATAGCCCAGAATAGGCCTAGAGTAAAAGCAGATACGGTTGCAATATGCCCCCCCTTTAAAGGGAAGAAAAAGCATCAGTGGGTTTGTTCTGTATGAGCAGAGTGAGCTCTCATCATATCTGAAACCAACCTCTTCAGAAACCAACGATCAGCTATTATGTACATGGTATGTGTCTAATTAATAAGCCATGGGCACAAAAGCAGCTTTCACGCTGGGTAGTTATTGCAATAGGAAGTAGCCACCAGGGTGGTCCCAGGAGAGCTACATTTTCCCCCAGGGCCATTTCCTGCACTGCTAGCAGAAACTCTGAAGTGGCTTAAGCTGGCCAACAGCAATGTCATTTTAAAGTGGTCATAAACTGGAACACTAAAATCCCTTGATCTTTTGACATATAAAAGGTAACTGTACAATAAAAAATGCCGTGTAAGTTTCAAAACTCAAGACTTTCTTGTTAGAAAAGTCTGCCAAAAAGGTACATTTTGGGGAATGTGCCACTCTATGGTGTAATTGTGAGAATAAGCACCGTCTCCGCAGCTTTAAATAAAAGCCTGCTTCAGCATCACTGCCTGGTTAGCTCCGCCCACTTATTCATGCATGTTTACAGGAGAGTAAGATAGGTTTATCTTAGTTTGTCAATTGATTTGGTTCAAAATGAGTCAGTCTAATTAAAATAAGTTTGGCTTGTTTGGTAAACTTTTAGTTTTATGAAATAGCCCAAAGGTCTACGCAGAAATCAAACAATAGAGATGGCTCTAAAAACAACACGATGCTGGGAAACTGTATTTGTATTGCCTTCTTTCTGATCCTAAAACTTTACTTTAGACTGAATCAGTACGAATTTGTCCTTTGTTTACATGATTTTACCCTGGATTTTTTCACAAACAAGACACGATTTTGATGTGGGATTTTCAGAAAGATTGAAACTAAAGTCCCTTTTTCACCACAGGAACTTTTCCCAGGAATTAGGGACCTTGGGTCAGTATTCGCTGTGTTTTCACAACAGGAACCAGGATCTAAATAAATTTGGCCCTCAGAAAGTCCCTGCTTGCTTGTGTGGCAAAGACTTTTCAAAAGACCCGAACTTTAAGGGGTGGGACTTATGCAATGAACATGCCCTGAACATTTGTTTTTAAAGATATTACTGTTATTATGTTATGAAATGCAGTGTTAAAGGGGTCATTGGATGCCTATTTTCCACAAGCTGATATGATTCTTTAGGGTCTTTGCGAAAAGTCTAAAACATACTTAGGTTAAAATTTCTCAATAGTAGTGTAGAGAACCTTTTTTAGCCTGTCAGAATCAGCTCTGTTTTGTTCTGCTTTGAGTTGTTCTTTAAATGCTAATATGCTGACCCCGCCCCTCATGTCTGTGGAGTGATGAGCAGAATATTTCCTCCGCAAAGCTTGCTAACTAGCTCATATTAGGAAAGAAAAAACTAAAATTACTCACTTTTTCTGTAGATAAGGCTGGACCACGAATCATTTGTGATCACATAGATGCATTTAGGCAGATCAACCATTGGCGCCTTTCCTTCAGAGAATAAAATTTATCCTCTGTTCATCATTACACCCAACAATGTAATGCCTCAATTGCTTAATCAGAGACATTCTTGTCTTCTCCTGCTCCAGACACAACGGTGGACTGATAATGGCTCACTCAGGGCGGGTCTGAGATAAGACGTTCTTGTCAGTCAACTATTGTGGGAGGGGCCTGTGCAAAACTACCTCATTCTGCCAGGAATCTCAGAACAGCCTGATTTAAGAAAACCACTGGGTGGATTTTATCATTATATGATGGACGTGTAAGCCTACACACACTTCCATCACACATTTATGTTCAAACTACTTGGAAAGTGAATTCTGCCTCCAATTACCAGGTGAGAATGCAGTTGTCTGAAAATCAATTTATTTATTTATGAAGACAGCGCCTATTTGAATATGTGCTTCGACCATTTCGGAGATGTGAGCTCAATCTGATCAGCGGGGGCTCAGTGTTCACATATCTGAATGAGAGCAGCCTCAGCTTGGCTGGTCCTTCTGACAAATTGTTCCAGGTAATTTTTGTGGAATAACGGCGTAAAAGACGATGCAATGCCAGCTATGTTGGATCCAACAGTGATTGTGAAACACAAGTGTTTGTGACTTTTTTCTATTACGTGGTCACTATTGCTTTGTCTGTTAAACGGATCATTTGAGTATTTATGTGGTTAGAACCTAAATCGCTTCAGCATTCATCTGTGAAGGACATAGGTTGTATACACAACTATTAGCCAGTCATAGCAGTGGGAGTTTCGTCTTTTTAAACAGAGTGGTCTAATGAAGGGGGTTAAAATCAGGATATAAAACAGTGGATCTAAGAGAACGATACAAAAACAAATGCAGTTCATAGCCACATTAAGCATGACATGTAACAGCCTCAACAAGCTATTTTTTTTTCTTGTTTTTGTATTTTTAGTATTTCCATTTTTTTTTCTGTAGGTGATTCTAGCAATAGTTATAGGGACTATGTGAATGTTCCTGTAAGTTCTTGCAGGTGACGATATAGCAGGTGAACAAATACTGTATGATATGATATGGCATGACACAGTCACAGTCAATCAGAAAATAATATGTTTAATATAAAAAAATGGAGGTGTGAGATTATAGACAGATGAGATGATACATAACATAAATTTAAACCAAGCAATGCACAAAATGTCCTGTTGCTTGAGCAGTGGACGTCTTACTTCTGTGTGGAAAAAAATAAGGTGGATATATTTTAGAAGTGAGGAACTCCTCCAATGTTGATGAAGCACTTTTTCAGGTATGCAGAACAGATTCTACACAGCATACTAGGTCAGACATCTTGGCATTATCCTTTAACCTCAGAATAATTTACTCAAGGTTGTTAAACAAGTACAATTTTCTTCAAGGAACAACTTTTGAACCTTGAAGCAGTTATATCTCTAAGTACTTTTCTGTGACTTTCAATTTTTAGTTGGAAGAGAGCGGTTTTATTCTGTTATTTCACTCGGTGTACTCTGAGTTTCAGCATGTGTATAGCACTTCAAGATTCACTTCAAGATTCACCGTGTTTCATAATGGATGTTCACTCAAACACAAGGTTGAACGCTATCGATGTTTGATAATGGCTTAGTGTAGGATCATGTCCGTTTTGAATTATGATGGTAATTATCCTGATGGTTGTGTTTGTGTTTTGGCTGGGTTTTTGGTTCTGCAAAGCCAATTAATTCCACAATCACCTGTGCTTCAGTATCTCATTGCCTTTGAATATAAATTACAGTCATCCAAATTGCTGTAATTTATTAACAAACCAATATCCCTTCATTAGCTCTGAATTAATGGTTGGTTTTCGAAAACGAGCATCTACGTACTTCAGACCGAGATGGGAAAAATTATACATTTTGCCCATTTTTTTTTCGCTCAAATGTTGCAGATTTGCCTGGAGCAAAACTACTGAAGTGGTGGTCCTTGATTATTTAAATGAACTTGCACCTTTTACAACTTTTGAACCTCAAGGACACATAATATCCATCAGGACTATAAAAACATAACAAATTGGGGAAAATAAGTCCATGATGAACCCACCAAGACAACTTGTCAAGGTTTGCTTTTGCAAATTATTGATCACTGATCACAGGTTGGGTTTGTTATAAGCCCTAATGAGAAAGGATGGCTGTCAGAGCCTCTGTGGGGAGTGCATTACCTTCCTAATGACCTGATTTCAACATTATTTAAAGTGCTCTGAATCCAATTGACTGTGTGCACATCAATTCTCATTGGACGACTCCTGATGTTAGAGCATCTGGCCTTACGGTGGTCTACTTTAGCCACGACACTGGCAAATCTCTTGTGTGTGTGTGCTAATTAAGTTTTCCCATGTTAAATAAATCCCACGATCTTGACGAGATTTGTTTGACTTAATGGTGGCATATGGTTTAGTTGTTGAAGTAGAACCTATCAACCGTGGCAATGCAGGGAGTTAATGGCAATGTAGGGAGTTAATTGACTTGAAGCACTACAAAGATTGCGGCATAAATTACAGGCGAGAGAGTGAAACCTAGAATGTTCATATGACATAAATCTATTGAGAACTATAACATCCTCTAATGAAACTCTTATTTGTTGTATCACCGTGTTAATGATAGTAATGGAGGGGTATTCAATCGGTCCTCCAGGGCAATCAAAGGGGAATCTTTATATTATTGCCTTCCAGCAGACGGAAACAAAAGCGCCAGTGTGTGGCGGCAGGTACTGAGGTGTGTACAGGTAAGAGAACGCTGGGACTTGTGGAATGACAGCGAATCTAGTCATTAGCATAAAGTCTGTAGAAGTCATCCAAACATGCTCACACACAGACGGCAGAGATGGATCTCTTGGGGCCCGTTGAATAAACTTATAAACCGAGTTATATAACTATAGAGAAGGGATGTGTCCTATTTGTATTACAAATGAAGCTGTCAAGCTTAGTGAATTTGATGGCTTGAAACGGTTGGCTTCTAGCTATTGGCGAACCTGAAGTCACAAAAAAGCAGCAAACGAATGCAGTGTTATTTTAGCTTTATTGAGATATTTTGAATTCGTTTTTATTTGTATGTTTTCTGTGTGCATTTTAGTTTTGTAGCTATAGTATAGCTTTAGGTTATTCATTCATTTATTCATTCATGCATTGTATTTATTTATTTAGTTAGTTATTATCAGCTATCTGACCCTCCATAGACAGCAACCACGGGCAAAAGGCGCCTTGGGGTGAAAGCTGCCTTTTTGATTATTATTTTTCCTTAAATCACTAGATGGGAGAAAAACTCGGCGTAGCACTTTCCACAACATCTGCTTTTCAAGGTGCACGTGCAAATGTGGCTGATCCCTAAAGCGATAAAAGGCAGAAGGGCAAAGTCGATTCTGATCGGTGTGTACATTTCTGTGGGTGATTTACTGACAACATGCAAATTAAATAACACAGGCGAACAAATCAAAGAACATCTGATATCCATAATGACCAACGCAATATACCAAGCACGGTGCAAATTAGCATAATGATGTGGTTGGATTCAAATCATGTGTTCTTTTGGCATTTCGAATAAATTAATATGTGAGCTCTGTGTTCTCTGCGACGCTAGGATGCAACAAATGCAGCTATTTCAAGTGCAAAATAGTGTAAAACATTAAATAAAGGATTTTATTAAATCCCGACGGTACTATTTTTATTTGGTCTAAACCAGCTCTAGCTACTAGTTTGTCTAGCCCTAAGAGGTGATTCAATGTCATTTTTAATTTTTTTTTTTGTCGTCAGTCAGTTGCAACAAACGCCTCAAAAATAACCAACTCACAGAAACAAATCTCCCTCGCTACAGTAAGCAACATCAGTAACTAATCCCCTATCGGTTCAATCTTTAGGTAAACGTTACAGGCCCGAGACAGAAAATTGGTGCATACAGCTGAGAAAATGGAGTTCATTTTATTTGAATTTGTGCATTATGTGGAAGTGTTGCCAAATCAAAGAAAAGCTTGATAGGACCCTTCACCCTGAGAAGCGCAAATCTGCGACCCAGCAGGACTCGGCGTGTGGATGAGAAATCAAAAGTGCAATCAAGCACAGAAAAAACAGAAGAGGCTGCAGTCTTCTCCATAGGCCTGTGGAGATCATTTGAGGAGGGGCAGGTAGGACAGAAAACTACGGCTCTGCTCACCATTTACAGATTAGATCTAGCTGTAGAGACCGTGCGCTGGAGGTCATTTATACTCACTTTGTCAGAACTGCGCCCATTAATCTAAATCAAGTCCTTGCTCTGGTTTGGGATTGTAGCGAGCTCGGCGTGTTTTTCCTGTTGTATTTTCGCTCAATGAAGGTTTAAAGATACTCATCCATCTGGAGCACTGCAGTGTTACTGCGCTATCAGCGGCTCTGCCTCGCGCTCGCTCTGTTCCACCTTAGCAGAACGACAAAAGCCACTTAACACTGGGATGCAAGATATGTTCAGCAATTACTGCGCTGAAATGTTTGAAATAAGAACAATAATTTATGTTTAAACAAGTAAACATATTTTATGTACAATATCAAACTTAATACTTAGTCATTTTATGCTTTGTTCACTGCTCTTATGTTGTCTTATGCCACTGGTCCCCGCTGAAAATGTGATTTGACTTACTTAAATTAATATTCATTAATAAATGCATACATACATAAAATAAAAAAATGATATGGGGGCGGGACCTGTCATGAAATATAATTATTAAACACATTTTATTAATGGCAGCTATGCAATTAGCATTTTATTACCAAAATGAACTAAAAAAAGAAATACATTGAAATTTACAAAGTGGTATGCAAAGTGAGACTTCCATATTTATAATATATATAACGCTGTGCGGAATTTTATTTGATAAAACGTAATGAGATGTTTTGGAGTGCTGTGTTGAAATGCTATCCTAAAAGGTAATGAAACATTATGTAAATGAGAAAAATTAAAACACAACAGTTTTAGTTTCTTAGAAATGATGCGTATCGTAAAAACGTATATTTCTTTAAGAGGAAATACGTAATCAAAACATAAATTTGAGACATATGGAATTAAAGAGGAAAAAGGCAGACCACGAAATGCACCTTTTAATGACGGTATAAAAGCAAAACGTTTGATCCGTACACCTGGACTTCTCTCAAATCGAAGCAGCTCATTTTCTGGTACACCGGTTTATATAGATCTTACTTCTTGTGGAATTTAAATAAATTCTTGTTGATCACTGTGTGCAACAAGAGCACAGCAGCACTGGTAATTATAATAAAGCTTTGAGCTGCGGAAGTAATTGGCTCTTTAAATGAGGTAGGTAAACCCTAATGTGCAACCGATTTGGTAAAGCTGATTTTATTGATTTTGTTGTTTGTTTTCATATAGTACAATGCCTTTGCCCCCTGGATATGGCCTCTCTGGGGGAAAACTGCAGGTAAAGTATGCTGGAGACGTTGCAAAGATGCTTCTCTCTCCGTGTGTCTCTCCCTCTGTCTCTCCTTCTACATCGGGATGCTTATTAAATGCACAGCCATGGCGTGTCGCGTGCGGATCTGCAGCAGATCACCTCTGACACATTTCATATTTTGAGGAGGTGGGCTGTCCTCCTCAGCTTCATCGCCAAAATGTAAAGTGGGTGTCTACACTGGCATGTTTGTGTACTTTCTCCTTACTATGTGAAAATCCATCATTTTTTTTTGTAGTAACAGCTGAATGTAACATTGCTGTCTATGAGCTAAATGTGATTATTCATTTACTCAAGTAGGTGTTTTAATATCACCGCCATCCTGATTGTCAGTAATATATATATATATATATATATATATGTACACACACATATATTGAGTAAATAAAGAACTTGGATGTAATTAATCCCATTGACTGCCAAGTTAATAATATTGTCAAGGTCCAGAAAAGTAGGAAAGACATTGGCAGAATCTGCCATCAGTGGTTCAACCTTTAATGTTATGCAGCAAAGAGAAAACTTTTTGTATGGAAATAAATGACTTTATTCGACATTTTTTCCAACTTTTCCAGTAAGGCAAGCATCCCAAAGTGTACATCTAAATCTTCTGAGGCTTTGGTTAGGGATTGTTCTCAAGTGACCTGTTTTCATAAAACAAGTTCTCCAAATAAGCCTGGTTTATTTCAGTTAGTCTGACTTATTGTCAGTTGGTTTGGCTGAAACCCTATATATGTGTATGTGTGTGTGTGTGTGTGTGTGTGTGTATATATATATATATATATATATATATATATATATATATATATATATATATATATGTGTATATATATATATATATATATATATATATATATATATATATATATAGCCACACACACATATTAGTGCTGTCATCATCATTTTTTTTTTTTTGTTGGGTTTAGAGTTACATATATTATTTGGCCTAAAGCATGACTGCTTGACAAGAACGTTGTTCAAAGGTTGTTGATCCAGAACACATTCTGCCTGGTAAAATCACATCTTGTCATGTGCGCGTTTTGTTGTTATTCCGCATGTAAGAAATGTTTAGTGATAAGAGGCAGGCTTGTTTATCTGAAGATCACATGATGTAGGTCACATGAGCAGACAGATGTCGTGCCCTTGATGGCAGCTCCTTATAACCAAGGCCGCTCCGCAGGTGTGCTCCGCTGATTGCTGCGAGACCCGGGAGAACGCCTGGAGAGATGGAGGACGAGAGATAGGGCTGATGTTTTGCTCAGCAGGGGTGGCGAAGGATGGAGGACAACACCTGTCATTCAAGCTCTCTTAAAGCCCGAATGATTCCACCCACAGAGCTGAATTTCTGTGCTCCTCTTTTAACCGAAAGGACAAACGGATGGATTTTAACGTAACCGAGAAAGAAAACCTTTTACTCCGGAGAAAATATCAGGGGAGATTTTCCACACATTCTGCATTTGTGGAGCATAAGCTCTAGCCACAGGACGCCCGAAACGTTGGAAAACACCTTCAGAAGCTTATTACTCAGAGAGTAGTTTGTTCAGTTTGTTCCCGATGCTGGATGATAATCGCTGGTTGGGTTTCCTCCAACAGTTAAATGAAAGCTTTGTTTGAAAACACACTCGGGCAGATTCACTAAACAGTTTTGCGAGCTGCACCTAACTACTATCCACCTGCGATCCAGTTTAGAGAGGTGCTAAATGCACCGAAATAGCTCTGCGTCCTGAGTATGTAAATTAAGCAATTGTCATTCTTTTCAACACAAACACGCTGGCTTTCTATGCAAATTAGGCTTATTATGAATTATTTAGCCTTATTTACGAAACTCAGCATTTTTTTTTTCTTTACAGAGATCGGTTGAAGTTTTGTCCACAGAAAGCAGCAGGTAAACAACATTTCTTTTGAAGAGATGTTTGTTTGCATTTTGATCACGGGGGTATCAATACATAAAAAAAATAAATGAAATAAATGGCCTGATGCACGTTATTTTAAAAAGCTGTTTCATATGTTTGAAAGGAGGTCCAACCAAATGCAATTAAAGTTGCAGTATGGACATCTGCCAACAACTTCTTTGTCTTACGAAGTCTCTTTACATACAGTATATCAGTTTATGCATCCAAAACATATTTTTTTTTTATTTGATTTACCTCCAATAATGTTGTCTCTTTGCCAACCAATGCCTTTTGACTAATCGTTATTAGTGACTGCGGGGTAGAAATGACACCAGTCGAAATGAATGAATCAATCATTATTTTGCATTGTTTAATGTCACAGTTCAGTGATATGTTGGATTTCTACAATATGTTGGACTATTACAATAAATAGGTATTCTTCTGTACCATAAAAAAATAAATGAATAAATTGTGCAAATATCGGAAAATTAAAGCTACAGTACGGCAACAAATTGTTGTGAGTTAGAGTATGACCCGTGCAGTGAATGGGCATCTTCCTCTACCGTAAAAAAAAAAAAAAAAAAAAATCACGAATATCTCCTCATTTATATCCTCAGCCAATCAAATGGCAGCGAGGCATTTAGGCATGTAGATATGGTCGGGACTATCTGCTGAAGTTCAAACCGATTACCGTAATGGGGAAAAAAAGTGATACGGTTGTTGGTGCCAGACAGATTGGTTGGACTTGGGATTTTCACACACAACCATCTCTAGGGCTTACAGAGAATGGTTCAAAAAAGAGATAAAATATCCACTGAGGAGCAGCTCTGTGGGTGAAAATGGCTTGTTGATGTCAGAGGAGAAAGGCCAGACTGCATCAAGCTGATTGAAAGACATACTTGTATATAAGAAGGGCTTGGAAATGTGTATTGCTTAAATGACACAGTCCACCTGAGTATTGTTGCTAACCACATCCATCCCTTTATTACCACAGTGTGCCCGTCTTATGTTGTCTGCTTCCAGGAGGATAACTTGCTGTCTATCATCTCAAACTAGTTACTGTTGATTATTCCGCTCTGTTTGTATCACAATTGTAAACCTCCAATAAGGCGGATTTCCATGTACGGAGATCGAAAGTCCAACTGTGAGGTGAGGGTAAAACTAAAACGTATTCTTCCTAAATTTTCTCCCACATCATTCCGTTTGTTTCAAACGGTTATCCTTGATTAAAAGCCCGGCGACCCATCGATTTTTACCGCAGCGAATTCCAGTCTAACGCGAGGCCGCGTAACACTTTAATGTGCTCTAAAAACGATAAAAGATAAAAAGTGAAAAGATATGAACTGCCTGAGGATGAAAAGATCACATGAAAAATGCAAAAGTAGCAAGAGATTGTCTAGCAAGTATTTCATCCTGGATTAAAAGAGTGATTTGGGTAGATTGATATCATTTAAAAGATTTTCCGCGTGCTGCAGAGAACCGGCAGCTGCAGTTTTAGATTCTCTGAAAGGGAACGGATGAGAAAGAGTCGGAAGGATTATTATGTCAGACACCCACAATGCTGTGCCAACTGAAGTGTTTAAGAGTCACATGGGTCATGATGAAATGAGAGCGCTCTGAAACTTCCTTGAACCCTGGACTGTATCCGCTTTATCTTGCGACCTGAAGGACCAGGACCTCTCTTCGTCTTTAGCAGTTCGTCTACACCCCCGGGCTGCTCTTTGACCGTTACATCACTCATTTGTTGGCTTTTCTAAACACAATTTCCATCCTCTATCCTCTTATCCGCAATATAGTTTAAAATACTGCAGATTTTTGGAACTGGTTCAGATGCTTTATTTTTTTCATTGAAGGATTTAGGAAAGGAAACATGGGCATTTATAAAGCCTGTAGCCTAACGTTTTCAGCAGCCCATGCAATAAAAATACAGGTTAGACAGATTGCCCTCTGTCTTCGTCCCTATGGTATCGAAACTTCAAAGCCAATATAGATTCACTTCATGAATTTTCCCAGAAGATACAGTAAATAAACAGATATCATAGCTTTCTGTGAGGAATGATATATATATGCAGTTCCCACACACTGGAAGCTTTCCTTCTGCTTGTATACCGCACTATTTTTAAACTCCAGTCTGTTGATTCGGCCTCAAACTATATCAAGTGTGATTCACAACGTTTGGGATCAGAATAGCCTCCATCTTAATACATGACGCTTAAATAAATCCTCCTCCTCGGATGTAATAAACAACTTCACACTGTTGTGACTAAAGAACATCCCCGGTGACAAGCAAGAACGTGGCATCTTCTTCGGTACTGACCTCCGAAGGAAGTAACGACAGCGTCTCATCCTGGAGCAATCAGACAGACTGTCTCTTAGCAACAGAGTAATAAATGAGAATAGTGGAATAAACGTCGCCCGTCAAGGCCGGCGCTTTCTGTAGGTTTGCCAAATGAGGTTATTAAGTGTATAAAATCATTTCTAAATATTGCGCTTAGATTCAAATGAAATCTAATTAAATCCCCAGTGTTACAGTCGGTAACCCGTAGATAAGTTCTTCTCACGAAGAAATGACTCATGTTCCTGTTAAAAATCAATAAAAAAGGATGCATTATATTTTATAGAAAGGAAACTGATGCACATTTTTAAGACTGCCGAGATTACCAAAATAGGAGGGATCATACATCATGCCTTTTATTTACTTATTTAAAATCTATACTGGATATTTCTCACACACACACACACATATATATATATATATATATATATATATATATATATATATATATATATATATATATATATATATATATATATATATATATATATATATATGTATATATATATATGTATATATATGTATATATATATATATATATGTATATGTGTATATATATATATATATATGTATATGTATATATATATATATATATATATGTATATGTATATTATATATATATATATATATATATATATATATATATATATATAAAAATATAGTATGTATAGATTATATATATATATATATATATTTAAAATCTATACTGGATACACACACACACATATATGTATATATATATATATATATATATATATATATATATATAAATATAAATATATTTATGTATTTTGTATATAATGTATTTATTTTTGTATATATATATTTTTGGTTAGCTTTGTTTATTATATATATATATATATATTTTCCTGAGTTTTATCAGATGTGCAGATGCCCCTATTTTGTTTGTTTTGTTAGTTTTTTTAGGTTTTTCCTGAGTGTTCTCAATATTTTGTTTCATGTATCAAATGCGGTTCATGGTCATTTTCTAAATCAAAGTGATCATCCTTATCCCCTTGTTAGTGGGGACTTTGAAATGTGAACAGGAGCGACGTGCCAATATTTAGTCGTTTGGAATGCACTTGTCAAAAAGAGTAAAGTAATTTCCTCATTATTTCCATGACAACGAATGAGAGCACTGATCGTTAAGGGTAAAACAAAAACAAAAATATATATATATATATATATATATATATATATATATATATATATATATATATATATATATATATATATATATTGTTTTTAAATTTTTATATATATATTTTTATTATTATTTATTTTTGAAACATTTTAAAATATTTGTATTACAGTTATGCTAACAACAATAAAAAAGACACCCATCAAACATCCCAGCTGAAGATAATGAGGAAATTATGTAGCCTTTTTCCTCAAGTGCATTCCAAAATTCTGCTCTCCAGTAACAAGGGGATAAAGATGATCACAATAATTTATTAATTAACATTTTTTATTGAGTTATCATCAGGACATGATTGTTGTACTCTTGTTTGCATTTAATCTTTATTCCTAAAAATTACATGATATTACACTTTAATTATTTGAACTATTAGATTTTATTTTTAATTACATCTAAGCCATTTTAGGACCCAGGAGCTGTGAACCATAGCCGTGTTTCAGCATCATTAGCATGGTCCTTATTCTAAAAATACATGACAATGCCAGTGTTCCGATACAAAAATATCCATATTATTAATTCTCGATCATAATTAAATGACAGAAAACAGCTTTAGCGTACACGCTTTGATGTCGGCAGGATCACTGCTGAGCATTAGGCAATTATGAGCGAATTTTCCATGTTTACCTCTCCGCAAAGCAACGCGTCTATTTCCCTCTTGGGTAAGCATGCATGTAAACTTAACCATATTAGATGGATACACTTTGCGATTTGAGCTGACTCATGTAACATGGCAGGATGGGAACAAAAGTGCTGTGTCTTTGATCATTCAGATGAGTCGCTCGCCTGGAGGAACACATCCTCCCCGAGTGCTGGAGAAGACGGCTCTCAGTTTCTGTTTACAATACCTGCCGTGAGCCTGGACCCGGCCTGACCAAAAGCTACCTTAGTCCTCACCGAAGCGAAAACAAGCCAATCTCACCGGCGACAGACAAGTTTAGATAGAGTGTCAGAGCAAGGACAGGCTGATTTGCCTTTCATACGACGTGTCAGCTTCCAAAATAATGATAGTCCGGGAGAAGTGGGCGAACAAGTCAACAGAAACGCAATCAGCTTGGTATCAGGATCAGTTCGAGGTCCGTGCTGTCACTCTGTTGTGAAATTGTAGCCCTGCCACACGAAGACCTCCTCCCGCTGACCCATTTGCTCGGAGACTGTTCCACAACGCAACCCGACCTCAATTGAATGCTGGGTAATAAGACGCAAACCGTTTCTAGAATCATTATTATTATCTACAAAACAGATTTGCTGTCTCTCCCAGCTAAAAAAGCGAGACTCCTGCGATATCAAACGCCCCAGACGTCCTCAAGGAGGGAACATTGCACCCAGGTTGGTGATTAGATGATGCGCAAACTAAATTACGTCCTAATTGCGTTAAACGGCAAATTCTCAGTGGCTGTTTTCCTGCAAAAACGCTAAAAATAAACCAGGGAGAAACCGCAGCATGATACGTGCTTTAAAGGGACAGTTTATGCAAAGACGTCTCGCCATAATGTCGGCGCAAACCAGTTTGACTGCTGCAAAACACACACACAGTTTGTTTCAACTGAATGAAGGCGACTCTGGATTACGAAAACAGTTATAAGTACGGGTAGATTTGTAACAATAGGTCAAAAATGATTTTATTTTATGGCGAAAATCATTAGGATATTAAGTAAAGAGCATGTTCCCGTGAAGACATTTGGTACATTTCCTACCGTAAATATATCAAAACGTAATACTTTATTGGTAATATTCATTGACTTCACTTGGACAACTTTTATAATTGATTTTCTCAATACTTCAAAATAATCTCAGATTCCAGATAATCAAAATCGCATAAATCTTAGATTAAAAAAACAAATACCAGACCCTTATGACTGGTTTTGTGGTCAAGTCTCACACTGCAAATAGGCCAAAAACGGTCGAATCCTTGCACTTCCACTGAAGTAAGACGGTCTTAAAGGTTTGGAACAACATGTGAGCGAGTAGATCGTGACAGAATTTACATTTTTGTCCAACTGGAGGACGCTGATGAGAGTAGTTTAAATAAAAGATTCACAGCATTTCAATCCCTGAAGGTCTTGGTTTCGTTGATTGCGAGTAGACGTTCTTGTTTTTCATCTGCTATATCTTTAGTGGGGATCATCGTCTGCTTTCCCATTAGCAGGCGCAGCATCAAGTCAATCTACATTCGCACTAAGATGAACTCAGCTGAACTTTATTCACTTAACTTTGTTTCATTGGAAATTGCCAGCTGTCATTGAAATCGAATGACTTCAGGTTGCTTTGTTGCCACAACTGTGTGAGAAGACTTTTTTTTCCCTGAAGAATGATCTGTCGTGATTCACACGTCCTCTATAGACTTTTACATCAGTGGAAAATATACCATCAGAAATGTATCTAGGATGCCTGCAACTCCTTGCGGTGAATCAATCATTTTGAAATGTTTCTTCTAGTATTCCTTTAAAATGAATAATTACAAACAAGATTATTTTTTAAACAACTATACAATATACACGCTGCCACTTTGTTTCTATCTTTCTTTTAGGTATAGGTATACTGATAATTTACTATTTAAATACTTGCAGTAGGATTTTAATATACTCTCAGTAAATTAGTTTAGTAGTTTTTTACTGCGATTATACTCAGACGTTTCCTTTAAGTCAACTTTACGTCATTGTTCGCGTATAATACTACGTCCCTATTTAGGTGTTAATTTTGTGCGTTTTGTATGTATTTTTGAGAAGTACATAAAACGTATTTAAAAAAAAACTATTTTAAGTTTAAAGGAAGTATACTAATAGCACACTTAAAAATCATACTTTTCATAAGGGAGTCAATGCAAGCAAAAGACTAGACCAGACTAGAGAAAACCTTTTTTTTAAATGATATATAAACTACATAGTGCAAAAACGTGCACAGTGCAAGTGAATTCAAACTGGCTGAATAGCTGACTAGCAATAGTGCGGAAAACATCTTCATCCTAAAGGGTTAAAGTTTACACCTGCTCTTCTTTTGCATTAAACATATGCCGCTGATCTGTGGCAGAAGCATCAAAGAGTTCTGGAATTAAAGCCAGAGGTAATATTACTCCATGCAACTGGTGTGCAATAACAAAAACAGACTGACTGCAATGCAGTTGTTTATATATCTCTCCCCCTCTCTCTCTCTCTCTCTCTCTCTCTCTCTCTCTCTCTCTCTATCTCTCTCTCTCTCTCTCTCTCTCTCTCTCTCTCTCTCTCTCTCTCTCTCTCTCTCCACCATCCTGAGATCCATTTGCTGCTTTGTTGTGCACAGTTACATACGTTTAGCCGTTATTACCTTACATTGCCTAGCAGATCTTTGCCTAGCACAGTTTGTTGACTCTGTAAGTGGTCTTTGTAATCTTTGTTCACAATGGGCTGTTTAGAAAAGACGTACTCCTAGCAGAGATTTTAAAGGATCAGGTATTAAGACAGCAGATTTAACTTACTTTTATCTTAAACATAGCCAGATCTTTGACTAAACAGCAGAAGATCCGCCTTTAGAGAAGGAGAGCAATCTGACTGACACATGTGACCCTTGACCGCAAATATAAGGGTCACTTTTTTTGAAAATGAGATTCATATATCATCTGAAGGCTGAATAAATAAACTTTCCATTCATGTATTGTTTGTTAAGGACAGTATTTGGCAGAGATAGAACTATTTGAAAATATGCAATCACCTTTTAAAGTTGTCCAGCGATGTATATTACTAATCAAAAAATTGCATTTTGATATATTTATGGTAGGAAATTGTGGGAAATACAACATATATTGATTGGACATGATTTTTACTTTATATCCTAATGATTTTTGGCATAAAAGAAAAATATATAATTTTGACCCATACATTGTTATTGTTGGTTATTGCTATACCTGTGCTACTTATGACTGAGTTTTGGTCCTTGGTCACATATAATGACCAATCACAGCTTGTTCTGATTTTACAAACAAACAAATAAGTATTTTAGACATATTATTAAATACATTGCGGTATACATATCTGAAGAGTTCGGATGCAAGAGCCTCTAAGTACGTATAATGTTTTTCTTTAGAAGTAGCATTTCTTTCTGGCTACTTTGGTTTCTCTGTAAGTACTGGTACTTTCTCAGTGGCTTTTCATTTTTGACCAAGATGGCATTTTTCGCATTTCCACATTCAGTGTTCTCTACAGCTATTTATTTTATTTTATTTTACATATGTGTCTCTTATTAATAATAATTAACTGCATGGTAGCCATGTTTTTTTGTATAGGGTTGGATTAAGCAATCCTGTTGGTCCATAAACACTTGTTAAACTTCATAAAATCCAGGGACGTTCTTGAGAAAATATCGCCCATTTTCGATTGCGAAATGGAGTGAACGGACTGTGGGTGTTCTTTGGCACAAGTGGCCGTTAATTATCAAAACTCACTGGCTCATTATTTCCAGTTCGCTACTGCCACAACACCTGCAGCGAACCCCACACAACAGACATAAAACATGCAGATAAGAAATTCAAGTCAGCGCCTCTAAAGTCCTGACCTAAACTGTGATACATTATTGACAGGCCGCAGAAGCATGTGCCAGCGTTCACAGCTCACAATCCCACTTAAGTTTTAATGTCTTCAGAAAGAGCGTCTTATAACTCTCTTGTTCTGGTCGGAGGCGCCTCTTTTTCCGAAGCCCCATTAGAGCAGTCATAAAGATGGTGCATCTGTTCATCTCCTCGTATTGTTGTTCTGAAGAGCATAGCGGCGCTGGTCAGTAATTGGAGCTGGGGAAACGCCAGGAACTTCAGTCACTCCACCCTCGAGCGCTGGATCAGTGCGGGGAGCCACTGCAGAACAGCGATGCCTGCTTCTCCTCTCCTAATTGCCGGCTGGTTGGAAGCGGTGCTGCGGTAGGATCTGGACTGCAGGCGAGATGGAAGGCCGGTGAAGTAATTAGGAGCAGTTGGGCCTCCACAGACCCGGCAGATGAGCATCAGGCTGGAGAACTGCTGTGACAGAGAATACGTTAGAAGAGGTGTGTTTTTTTTTTCGCGGTATTGCTAGGCAAGTCAGGTGAGAGATGGAAGAGGAGCCGGGACCCCGTGCTCCGTGGCGCGTGACCCGTGTTTGAGGTTGAGCGCACAGGGGCCAAGCAAAGGCTAGTACTGACAGCATCATTAGTCAAGGAGAGGATACTGACTATGCATTGTTTTCGCTCTCTCACTCTTTCTCTGTCTCCCTCTCTCGAAGAAGAAGATAAAGCTCAAGATGCTTATGGAGTCGACAGGCGGAAAGACATGTCTTCATCAAATTAAACTGGAAGACATTGTTTTAAAGGAGCAAGAGATTCAAGAGATCCAACAAAGATCCATCTACGTCTTGGTTGGCCTCAGGGCAAATAAATCTTCATTATATTTAAAGTTTTGGGTGAATTGATTAAAATAAACAAACAGTCAAATAAATAAATACTGATTGTATTTATGTCAAACAAATTATCACGATTCATCACATCCAAAATACGTTTTTAGTTATATATTATATATTTAAACACACATTTATTTTACTTATATTTAAATGTATTTACATTTATATATATATATATATATATATATATATATATATATATATATATATATATATATATATATATATATATATATATATATATATAAACATAACATGTTTTTTCCTAAATAAATATGTTATTTGTAGATTTTTTTTAAAATAAAAATATGTACGATAAATCATTTGACAGTACTAATACATACATACACACATTTGATGTGTATGTGTACATATCAAATTAAACTAGAACTTCTTGCAATCTACACAAGCAATGTAATGTATATATATATATATATATATATATATATATATATATATATATATATATATATATATATATGTAGTAGTAGTATTATTTATAAATAATTTTAACAAACAGTTGACTTCATAACCATCCTATGTTTTGGTGAACTGGTGAGGAAATAGTTTGACTGTCTAAGCATGAAAGTATAATCACAAACTCATATAATTAGTATAAGTAACTAATTATATAAGTAACTAATTATATAAGTAACTTAATTTACTTTTTTTTTGTACTTTCAAATGCGTTTGCTTCCGTGATGCAACCTACTGCAGCAGAGGGTTAAGACAGTCCTCATAACATACAAATAATTTATAGAACCCTGAATGTTTTATAATGAAGTTTACCCACTCCAGTGGGTTAAAAAAAAAAAAAATCAATAAACATTGCTATTCTGAGGGTAGTTCTCCAGAGCAAAAAATAAAAATAAATTATTAAAATAAAAAAAGGCATGATTCACCATGCCAGAAAAACATTTTATAAATTATCATAAGGACACAGTCTGACCCCTTAAAAACATTAAAAAAATTATATTAATCAATGCATTTGTTATATGTAGAATTTTACTCTAAGTGTGTTACCCTGAGGCTAATTGGTGTAATGGAAGGTTAAGCAAACTTTAAATAAGCTAAATTCAAATGTAATTTCTGTCTCTCTCTCTCTCTCTCTCTCTCTCTGTCTCTCTCTCTCTTTGATCTTTAAAATATCAAATAAGAAATGCAGCTTTTTTTAATGATGATTGATGATTGATGGTCTAGAAATTGCTTCCCATGTAGAAGATGTTTAATGCTGATAACTTGAATATAGGCTTATCTTCTAATGCAATTCATTGATTAAATTATGTTTTGGTTTAAGATAATGTTCCGAATTGCACCACTCCATCTCAGTCACTTACAAACAGCCTAGTAACCCATTTGAAACTACTCCAAAGCTATTCCAGTTTTCAATTCTTAAGACTCATTCACACACATATGTATATAGTATGAGATATGTCATGTCATGTGTTTATATGGACTATGAATAAGTGTGCTCCACTAGCACCGCTAACTATCAGTGAGGCCCTGTCAGAACTTGCCAGGAATGAAGTACCAGATTGAGGAGGGATTGACAGGCAAGCTGGCATGAGGGGGGTATGAGTCTCTTTCATGGGAACAGCGGCTGCCTCTTTTGACACATGCTGCCCCCAATAATGAGAAATCACCACTAGAGTCGCATCGGACTCAATCTTTCTCTCTATCTGGTTATACCTCCTCCCCCTGACTGCATGTCCTGAGTGACAGCCTCATTACGGTTTAATGGGATGGGTTCGGTTTAATCTGAGGGGGAATGTTATAGGACCGTGTATTTAAAAATCTCAAGCCACAACTAGGACAGCGGAGGAGGCCACAGCTGTGTCTCGGCGAAGTGGGTCAAAGAATCGAAAAATAAGTCTTAAAGGGTTAGAGGGCTGGGTTCCTGAACTAACTTTTTCTTAATTATCACTTATTGAGTTATTGATCCAAAACTGAGCAGTCTGTAATAATTTACCCACCCTCATGTTTTGTCCTTCTTACATGCAAAACCAATCAATGTGGGCTGAACCTTCAAGCCTTCAAAAGAACTCAGAAGCACTATAAAATAATCAAAAGGTAATTCATATGGCTTGTGTAGACTGAAACTAAATTAAAAAGTATTCATGCAAGCTTAAGAATTTGTTCAGCTGATTGAAAACAACTTTTTGCATAGTCTTGGCTATGAAAGAAAAAATTTGATGTTGGTTGATCGTTGCAGAATATGGTATTATGGAGTTATTATTGAGTTGTTTTTCAGGGGACTTAACTGTGGCTTTCAAAACCCAGGAAAGAAGTGAGGTTTTTGCTTTTAAACGAGGTATTTTCTTTGAAGAAAATATATTGGAAGCGTGTCAAATGAGCAAGTTGATGATCTAAAGTTTCTTTCTAAATGCTTCAAAATCAGACATAATAACAAATTTTAGAGTCTGTCTTGGCTCAGAGCATCATAAGAGCATGCGGAATGCCTTTCTAATAATATCGATCTTCTCAGAAAAAGAAGGCAAACTCATTGCATTCGCTTTCAGAGAGCGGTTCACTGGGAAACTTAGGGGGGTGGGGTTTAGTCTTTCTACAGTAGCATAATAAGTGGCGGTTTTATTTATGTTGTTGTTCTGTAATGTTTAGAAAGGTCTAGCAGTGCCTAGTTCCACACTGAAAGCATAAAGGCTGTCTTTATAGATGATATAATGGGCCACAAGTTTCATCTTCGCCACATGCGCTTAGCTTTTATTCATTTTTTCCTTTCATACTTAGAACTGCTGTGAGTTGCTTTAGGTCTGCCAGTCTTCTTCGTGGCTTTTACAAGAGCAATGTCATGAATAGCATTCTTAACTTTAGAGTTAAAGGAATCAAGGAGAAAATCGACAGAATCAGTCTGCAGACATGGCCCGTCCACACCAAGCATGATGACTACAAAGATGACAAATTGTCCTCAGTATTGAAGAATAGCAGAATCCGCAACAAAACTATAACGATAAAGGAGCAGAAAAGTAATATCATTGGAATCAATTTCCAATTTTTTATTTTTTTTTTCAGCTGATGAATGATACAAACATTGGTAGCCGAGCAGAATACTTCTTTCTACACCCAGCTTTTGAATTTACAGAATAAACAGATTATATTGTTTGCTGGCATGGACGCTAATATTGCTATCTTTATAATTATCATTGTCTGTGTAAATTGGGCTTTATGCTGCCTTCAGGCCATGTCATAATTCCAAGATGGCAACACTATCCATGTTCTCCTATACTGTGAATTACTGTTCAACTTGGACCAGTGACAGATGTACCACTTGACTGCCGCCAGGTTCATTTTGGCGCTATTTAGGCTTGACCTGAGTCTGACAAACATGGGAAGCTATGAGTAAAAGGTCACACATCATCACAGAATTACAGTAATTGTGACATGCCATGAAGTCAGAATTGTAATATGGCATAGAATTTATACGGACCATGTCAATGACACTTTTTAAAGACATTTTGGAGCTCGACGGCCCCAGTTCTAATTTTCCTTCATTATTTTATTAAAATAAGTTGACATGCTGCCGGATGTGTTTCAAAAGTTCACCGTTTGCATTTGTGGAAATAAAGTTTGGATTAATTTGCATTAATTCAACAAATATATGTTGACTTTCTTCATGCTCAAGTCACACCTCAAGCATTTTGGCTCCTCGGATGTTTTCCTGTTCTTGAGAAAAAAGTGTAATGAAGCTGTGGGAGACCTTTTGTGTACTTGACTGACTTTGCTTGCTCTGTCTCCCATGTGGATTTTTCTTCTAGAGTGTGATTGAATCATCTGTGGTATATTCAAAGAGTAAAACTAAATTACGACGGGCAACATACAACTCATCAATAGGACGTATAGTCACTAGGGGCCAAGGGTCAGGTGACAGCCATGGTCACATCCTAAGAAGAATTCATACCCATCTCTGCATTCAAAACGTATACATAGCAACTGAAAATCCCAGATGGTACAGAATCAATGTGGAGTCCATCATTTATCCTTCATGAAGGCCACAGAGTGTCAATGTATAAGCAAAGTAAATCCTTCAGAGTTGCTTTCACAGTACGGATTGAATGTATATTGTGAACTTCATCAAATCAAGGTCTGTGCTGATTGATTTCAAGCCGCAAAATGGCTTTTTACATTGACAACAGGGAAAACAAAAAGTGAAATGTGTCAACATTTGCTGCCATGAAAGATTAAGAATGAAAAAAAAAGCAGAGCTCTTACTTTCTGGGCTGACAGTTGTGTGAAAAACACGTTCAGCAAAATCCCCATGCAAGGGGTCTTCGCCCTTTCCGCTGCACCAGTGACCTCAAACAAATCTACTCTACCTGAAATCAGTTCACTGAGGATTTGATAAGAACATAGTACAGAAAATGTAAGTTCAAGCTGAACAGTCAATGTCTCTATGTGAAATAACTAGAAAATAAAGCTGTCACATATCACAATTGTCTTGTTGCTGAGCAAATCGTTTTTCCGTTGGACAGATCCTTCAGTCACATGACAAAGATGCGTAGGGGTAAGAGTGTGTGTTATTGGTTGCCATTAGCAGAATGTGTCTTTAAAATTTAAATTCTGTTATTAATTGCTCACCACCATGTCATTCCAAATCTTTAAGACCTCTGTTAATCTTTCTCAAGATATTTCTGATGAAATCCAAGAGCTTTCTAACTAATGTTTGAGACCTAAAAAGGTAGTCAGGACATGGTTCATGGTTCATCCATGTGGTTTAATCAAAATTTTATGAAGCTACAAATAGTTTTTATTTATTGATTTATTTCTCAAAGAAAGCAAAAACAACTACTTTATATTTTCTTCTTTTTTGTGTCAGTCTTAAATGCAAGTTCGCAAATTCACAAAATAGCTCTGTCACATGGACTATTTTAACAATGCTTCCTACTATTTTCTGGCCTTAATTGTAGTAGTTACATTGCTGTCTATGCAGGATTGGAAAGCTCTTGGATTTCATATAAAATATCTAAATTTGTCTGAATGAACGAAGGTCTCATGGGTTTGGAATGACTTGAGGGTGAGGAATTTAATAGTGGAATGTTATTTTTTGGATGAACTATAATATAACAACTAAAATATTTCACCAAATTCACCATGTTTTACTGTATATGGTCAAATGAATGCAGCTTTGGTGAGCGTTAGAAACAGAAATATTAACGATACAGTAAGTAAGCCTCGCTAGGGACCTACACAACAATACAGATTTATTGTTGCCATATAGCTTTGAAACTGATATTGAGACAGATGACGAGTAACCACAGAACTGGAACCGAGATTAAACACTTGTGTGGGGGCTCTCTGTGGAATAGGGTCAAGATCCAAAGACAGGATTAAAGAATAGAGGCCAGCGGGACTAGACCTTGCTGTAAATTCAATCAGATTGTCCTCATGAAAACCGGTGGCTGATCTTTACTCAGCTGTCCTTCAGAAAAGGACAAGCCATTTCAGTCGCAAACCTGACAGAAGAAGACCCTAACGAGATAACACATCTGAAGCTATGAAGATGCATTTTTCTGCTTAATGCTGAGCACTTTTGAGACAGATTTTTAGTGGGGTTCACACTGGGTGGATCATTGTTATGCAGTTTCCATTTAGCGTCGCTAAATGGTTGCTAGGGTGTTTTGGGTGGTTGCTAGGTACTGGCCTGGTCAAAGGAGCTGTCAAATCTCTATGAGATTTTTGTCCTTAGACAGAAAGTGCCGCTAAAGATTGTTTAGACTCTGCAGGGAGCCATCCTACAAATGGTTTGCTTACACTTGTCTCTGCATATTAAACACAGATAGAAGAAAGTATTTTAACCCAAAAAACACAAAAAATGCATTTTGCCTTTTAGAAAAAAAAATCTGTCACACAGGTTTCTATTGCCCACTGATCCTTACAGGCTGACTGTTTTGAGTTAAAAAACAAGGTTTTTCGGTTTGTGTAGAAGAGATGAGTCAGTGACGGTCGGTTATTGCCTTTGAGGTTAGCAATAGCCTACAGTCCTTGCAATATTCCCCACAAGTCTCAGCTACCATATTGCACCTTTATTCTGCTAATATCTTTAAATCATTTTCTTTTAGCCTGCCTGTTAGCCTTGTTTGAATCCCACCTGGCTTGATAATCTGTAGCAATCAAGTCTAGACGTATTATATATAAGGCCATTGAATATTTATGAATATATGAATATTTTAAAGGATTCATTGGAAAATAATAAACATTCGACATTTCACAGATTAAGCACTCTATTGATTGTCCACATGTTTATTGCCTGCAAAACATACAACATACAAAATAAAGACAAGCTATATGTATAACTGGTTTTGGCAGTTACGTACTTTTTATAGTACAACTGGTTGAAAAAAACAAGGACAACATCATATGTAGAAGAAAAAAAAACAGTTTTAAGTTGGCACAAGTAAGAATTTGCAGATGTTACTACAGTACCAGCTTTGACCACTGGGGGTTATTCAGAAACTCAATTACCTATTATATAAATATTAGCTTCCTTCCTTTATTTATTTCTTCGTCTGATGCCATTAATGTTCCCTAAATTTACATTATTCTCTATAACATGAGTGGAACATTTCTCTTTAGGGCAGTTTTACTAAACATGGCAAATAAGAACACAATTCCAAAGGAGCAACAATGGGCAAGGAATTTTCCTCAGGCGATTTTACTAACAACATGCAATTCAAAAACACAGATGCAACATCTCACTTACATATAACAATGCAATATACCAAGTGCAGTGCAAATTAGAGTAGTTGTGAATAATCAATAAAGAACCAGAGGCCAAAAAATTAAGAGTCGTTTTGATAGAGCTGGTATTGCGTGACTCCTAGTTGAGGGTTCCAAGTAATTTCCGGGAGAAAATTAAAAATAGCATGGCTTGGCAAACAGTACGTTCACATATCATGTTCTTTCTCAATAAATGAATACATGAGGGAAAAATCCTTTCTATTCTACCTTGCAACAATTTGCAGCCATTTCTAGTTTGTGGCGGTCTTGTTTTGGTGTTAATTAATGGCTCAAACGCCGGTAATTTGACAAGCGCAAATGTTAGTAAATCTCGTTGTGCGATTAATTTCAATAATCCCCTCCCATAAAGTTTGCATCTGAAAGGGAAACTCCTAGAAATTCCTATTTTAATAAAGTCAGGCGCAAAAACGACTGCCTCCGTGTCTTTTTAGCGTAAATTCATCGCTGCGCTTCTTTAGTAAAACATTTTAAAAGCTAATAAAACTGTCCCTATGTGAACAAAATTAACATTTTACCGTTCATTATAACAAAATAGCTTTGCACTATCTCATTGCCATTAGTAGTATATCCATTTTATTGCGGTTTGATGAGTGAATACAGACAACAGTTTCAGTGCTAGCTGGGCTGCTAGTTTACCCAGCACCTTTTTCAGGGAATATATTGATGGATGCATCAATTTTAGTCCTTGTAAGCCGCGCTTAGCTTATCCACTTCCCTTTTGTTATTCGCTGTGTCAGACACCTGCATGGCAAGTGTACACGCGAGCGAGCGTGAGGGATAGCGCTTTAACAGACACGTCTTTCACTCAGATTACTCTCCTCTGCGGAATACTCCGGAAAGCGTCTGGCCGAGTCAGATAGGCAGCTGTACAAGACACAGAACCTGGCAGACTCCAAAATGAGGGTCAGTTTCCCACTGAGACTTATCATAGACTCATTCTTTATTTCTGACATGAAGAGGGAGACGTGGAAGGGGGGCGACGGGAGGTGTATTATCTTGCACGTTAAGCAGGCTTGCGAAAAAGAGAGGGCGCATCACAAACGGAAAGAGGGCACCGTCCCGGATCGCAGTTTGGCACTGGATGTTCTTTGGCTAGGCTGCATTAGCAGATATCGCCAAACAATAACAAATTGTACCGAACCTTCAAACTGTTCTTTGGAGGTCTTAAATGTGGTAATTCGGTGCAGTGCAAAACGCAAATGGTCGTTATGTTGCCCTCTGATGAGCGTTTCTTGACCTTCATGCACTGTCTTTTACACCCACTGCCTCTGTTTTAGCACTTTTTTTAATCTTCCAAATTTCCATCCGCACATGATATAAGATCGCGATCTCTCCGGCAGTCATTTATAAACATATAGGCACAAGCCGAAGGTAAACTGACTGCAGGGCAAAGCTATAAAGTGTGAGCCGAGAGGGCATGTGTCCGGAGGATTTATTTTCATCGAGGTCATCTCGGTGCACGCTATAGCTTCGAGAGATGCTCGCTTATTGATTTGTGTGGATGCAATTTAAACATTTTACATTGTCGGATGAGCTCTAATTATAATTCGATAAAAAGCTTTTAATGCACAGTGCTTGTGTTTATTCAACAGGAGAGTGAAGCAGAGAATAAAGTAGCCTTGGGCCACTGATTTCTCGCTAGTTTTGCTTAGGTTAGTAAAGGTTGGATTTCATAAAGGAAAGGATGATCTAGATTAGCTGCCATTGACAGATTTATCCTAGAAAAACAGAATATGCACAGTGAAATGATAACGTGCAAGTGGTTATTATGCTAAATTTCTGATTATACTGATTATAATTGGGTGTTTCTTCAACTTTGGCAACTTTCATGTCCCAGAGGTTGATTTTTATTAAAAATAACTTGTGCTATGTTTGTTGGATAACACAAAGCATCTCTACTGATTTTGATTGATTGATCTGTATCCCAGGACTAGACTTTCCGTTTCACTTAAATATGTCGGGTAACTGTTTTATTTTGAAGACCATTTCTCACTATTAACTCATTAGCATGCATATCGCTAACTAACTGACTGTTTATTAGTACTTATTATGAATATATTAACTCGGTATGCACATATTCACTGCACGAAATGTAGATCTCTTAATCCTACCCAATACCTAAACTTAACAACCCTTACTATTAAAAATACCGTAAAAACTGTAATATTGTGAAATATTATTGCCATTTAAAATAGCATATGACCACACGACGGTGCAGAAATCATTTTATTTTGCTTATTTGGTGCTGAAGAAACATTTAATTACTAGGCTGCTAATGTTGAAAATAGCTGAAAATGTGAATTTGCATGAAACATTTTAAAGAGTCATATGATGCTATTTTAAATATCATCATTTGGCGTAACAGAATATGTTGACATGTTTTAATGTTTAAAAAGCATATTATTTTTCAAATACTGTACATTATTGTAAACATATGCCCCGTCTCTCTCAAACACTCAAACTCTCTTTCTACAAAGCCCCCCCATCCGACAAGCATGGTCTGCTCTGATTGGCCAGCTGACACGGTGCATTGTGATTGGATGAACCCCACAAGCACGCCGGGAATGTAATACCCCTTGCCATAATCATAAGTTCAGCTTTCAAAATAATGTAAAGATTGTCCTTGAAAGCATAACTTTTCAACTGCGATCATTCATATCTCAAAATTCTGATTAAAAAGTCACAATTACCTTTTTATTGCTTTATTCAGTGGCAGAATCAAGCTTCAGTAAATTTAACACCGTCGTTGTTTCTGAATAAAAAAAAAAACATTCATTTTGAAAAAAACAAAAAAAGATACCTACGTCTAACTTGTGCATAGACTATCAAAATATATTATAATATGATGATTTGACTTACGCGTCCGGTTTTCGGCTGTAGCTTATTAATATAAAAATTCAAATGTGCGTTAATGTGCATCAGTGGCTTGTTTACGACGTTGATGAATACCAGCACTGAGTTTGACCCGTGTGACTTTTGAAAACTTTAACATGCATTTTTATGCTGAAAATTCTGGTTTCTTTTTCAAAGGTTTCAAAGCCCAAAAAGGCATCAAAATGTAAGAATGATCCCATTCCATGTAAAATTCCCTCTAGTACTCCCATCTGTATTCATAGCATGTCTGCGGCCAGGAGAAGACTAAGCTTTCCCCAGCTTTTCACCCTCTCCTCCTATGCATATCGTGAAACACGCTCGAGGGACGTCTAATAATGTTCAAACAGCTGGCGCACCTATGCAGGTCTAATATTTCCAAAAAAAATACGGCATGTATAAATTCTATATTTAGTCTGTTTCAACTTTCTGTACTTAGTTTCAAATTAATGCATGTTATGCTAAGACTCTCTAAGAGCCGGACGGTCTTCCATACATGTTTCCGAAGCTTTTCTGCTTGATTTTGCAAGCACTTGAAGTAATCGTGCTGATCCAACAGATTTAACGCAAGGGAGATCATCTCATCACGAAGTCTGGATGCTCTAATGCGCGTATGGCTTTCGTGCGGCTTTTCAATAGAAACAATCACCGGCTCCACCACACTGTATTCTATAACCGCACATAGAGAGTCTGTAATCAAATCAACCTGGGCCACGGGAATGATTAATTCACCAGCAATCAATTTCTGATTTATAAAAACCTCAATCACAATCATACATTTGAATCTTTTGTTGCTCATAAATACACTCGGGCCTTTTGAGCTGCCTCTTTACTTACTCAAGATAACAATGGGAACGTACTCATATCATGCCGCCGTTCATAATTTTACTGTTGGGATTTACATTCTTGATGGCGAACAGCTGCGCAACTTTTTCACACAATTTTTCAGCATGAAAACCGACGGTACATCTTTTACATTAACCGCCCACGGTACAGTTTAGTTGGATGAAAAATGCACTGAAATAGCCCTGTCAAAATTGGGAAAATATTAAGTCATTTTTGCATGTAGTTAACATATTAACAAATGCTTATAAAGTGATGTTGGTATTAACTTAGTCCAACTACACTGAAAACATGGCAGTAAAAAATGTTTTTTATTCAGAAAATGCAAAAAGGTAAATGATAAATAAATTTACACTTTAATTAAGACTAATCTTGTATTTATAACTATCAACGGTGTCTGAAAATAGTTATGGTTTTTGCATTCACTTAAACTTTTGAAGGTTTGAAGCAATATTTTATATATGTATGTATGTATGTATGTATGTATGTGTGTGTGTGTGTGTGTGTATATATATATATATATATATATATATATATAGAGAGAGAGAGAGAGATATAAGAGAGAGAGAGAAACAAATCAGCATATTACAAGTTTTTTTGAAGGATAATGTGACTGAAAATTTTAATTGTATTTCAAAATTATATTGATTAATTGATTTGATTAATTCATCCATTTACGAATTTGTTTATAATTTATATAAAACAAATGGGGAGAAATAAATAAATAAATAAGGATTTAGAAAGAAAAAAAATTGGTAAGAACAAAATAATATTATAAAGCATTAATACCATTTCAGATGCAAAAGTATACATTTTTATACTAAATCATAAACTACATACACAAGTCAATAATGTTTCATGCTCTGTATTAACAAAAAAAATAAAAAATAAAAATGTCCAATACAATGATCAGATTTTACCTTCTCCGTGTAGTATTTAATCAAGCATAGACATAAGTTAGGTGTACAGAGATATATGACCTGGGTGCACTGTTGCAGAATGAGGTTCCAGTTGTTCCTCGTTGTAAGAATAGCAATCTGTCTTATATAACCGCCGGTAATTGCCATGATCCCTCCAGGGTTTTACAGGTTCACTAATAAAAGATAGAAGAAATTAAATCGGAGATGCTAATAAGCCTTCCATTTCGTAGGTTTACAATTCATGAAATGTGCTCTCTGAACCACCGAGCTCCTGATAAGCTTATTTGGGACTGCATTAGCAGCTGCATCTTTGCACTGCGTGTCTCTATTCGCTAATCCTAATATCCTTAAAAGCAGCCATATTGTGTGTTCAACACGTTGATCTGCTGTTATAAATGGCATTTCCCTATTTCCCGTGTTTGTCATATTGAGTCATACCGAGGTGAAGCATATTTTTGGGGGTTATTTGGTTATTTAAACGACTAAATAAATATGTATGTATATATTATTTATTATAACGAGCGTGTATTTGTGTGTGTACCTACTTAACCACATTTTAGGTGCAAATTGGTACCCAACAGTGAGCAAAAACTGTGTATTTATTTATTTATTGGTAATAGAAAGCTCAGCAAGGGTGCGTTAAACTGTTTAAAAGTGAAAGTAAAATTTTGTCTTTGAGCTTCATCAAATAATACAAAAAAAGGTGTCAGTTTTCACAAAAATATTAAGCAGCACAACTATTTGCAACATTGATAATACTAAGAAATGTTTCTTGAGTGCCAATGACCATATGCAATTTTTTTCTAAGAGTTCAAGTGGTGCTGAAGATAGATAAATAGATAGCAACAGCTGTTAGTATAGAAACACCATTCATCCAGACAGATAGGTGGCAGTATAAAATCCAGTTGAGTGGGAGGAGAAGCCAGTCAGATTAAAATAATATGCTGGGTGTACCCTATTTATAACCATTATTTGTAATGTGTGTCAGGATTTAGTTTATATTTGGAATCTACTGCGTATACCTATAATTTCGCAATTGCTATATGCCTGCATGTGGTGAAATCACCTCAAGCTTCACACAGCAAACAGCTATAAACCTCTCCTCGGTGAGCTTCAGTGAGTCTACTTATGCTGCTTACTCCACCTGGGAGGCCACCATTTTGCTTTGGCCTCATTCTCCACTGCTTAAATGCTACACTGATTTCACAAAGCGGCGAGAATGATTGAGACCAGCCGAAACCTCTTATCCTGCTGCAGGAGTCATGTTGCGCTTGATATCACTCTGTGACCTGAGGAAATTTCCCCCCCGCAAATGCGCAAGAGCACTGTCTGACTTAATACGGTACATGAATGACAAAATCTCCTTCTGCTGTTTCCACGAGTCATGGGAGTCTGGCCCGAGGAGCTCTCTAGATTATTTTGTCCTTTAGCGTAACGGTCCCCTTGCATTGTAATCACTTTGCGGCTCGGTAATTGAATGTAATTAGGAATCGGTGTCTATTATGTGTAAAAATAGCAGGTATTGCTGAAAGGCAGGGTCTTTCCATCTGTCTTAACATTAGAGAAAGCCTCAAAGGCGGTTTGCCGCTTTCATGCCAGAGACATTACGAGAATAATTTAACCTTTATGTAACCCTTCCCCTTCTGTTTATTTGTCAAGCCTGCGAGCATGATAAAATGAGTAGATATTGTGTTTTGGAGAGGGTTATTTGATATGGAAAATGTGTCATCAACTCAACGAAATGACTCTTCATAATGTGAGCAAAATGCAAATGCAGAATTCTGCTAATGTACAGTTCAGGGTTGCCTGGGAGGCCCGGTGTTGTATTTCGGAATCTTTTGTTGTTGTTTGTTTTTAACAGATGTCTTCAGTGAAATCACATTTATTGAAAATTGCTAGCAAAGACGGTTCAGCAACATTCTAGTGTACGACTATGTTCATATTTTTGCATGGAAATTAATCTGTCTATCTATCTATCTATCTATCTATCTATCTATCTATCTATCTATCTATCTATCTATCTATCTATCTATCTATCTATCTATCTATCCATCTATCTATCCACCTACCTACCTACCTACAGTGGGTTATTAACACATTTAACAAGTATTTTATTTTCTGTATCTCTTGAATACAACAGAAGCCTTATGGCACAATTTAACCCCCGAACCACACATTTCCGCCTTTAGCAGACACTTTTATCCGATACATCAGGGCCGTATTCACAAAACATTTTATCTTACCACTAAGGGTTCTCCTAAGTAGCAATAAAAGTTTTTAGCTAAGTGTTTTCGTTTAAAACTTATCCACAAAGCTGCTGAGACAAACTTTTACTAGGGAATAAAGAGAAGTCTTAAGCTAAGAGTGTGGACGGGGTTGACCTTGTTGCTATGGACGATGTCAACACGCTTACTAACTATGCATACCGTGATTGGCTGATAGAAGAGGAGTCTTCATAAAGAGGTTTATTCATAAAAATATTGTTGTATATATAGACAAAAACGGTTCACCCAACCAAATTTGTAGTCACCTTCAGTCCAACCAACAAGTAAGTTTTTTCTTCATCATAATATTTGTCTTTGCATCATTTGCTCACCAATGGATACTCTGCATTAAATGGGTGCCGTCAGAATAACAGTCTGTTAAAAACAGCTGTTAAAAACATCATAATAATCTATAAGTCATTCATAATTTGAAAAAAAATATATACAAATTATTTACAAATAAATTATTAGAAATAATAATTTGCAAGAAACACATCCATTATTAAAGTATTTAATGTGAAAATGTGAATTTCACCTTTTAAAAAACTAAATATATATAAATATATATATATATATATATATATATATATATATATATTTCACCTGGATGCAACAGTTTGAAGTAAAAATAAAAAGAAATAAAGAAATAAACTAAAAATCTTGATAGATTTGATTATTACAAACAATCGACTTCATCTGATGAACTGAACTTGTACGGTTTATTTGACGGTCTGATTCTGACGGCACCCATACACTGCAAAGGATCCACAGGTGAGCAAATGATATAATGCTAATCTGCCCATATCTCTTTCAACGAAGAAACAATATCATTTACATATCGGATGACTTAAGGGTGTGCACACATTTCGGAAAAATTCAAATCTAAACTAACATCTAGTCAATGCTCATACAAAAACAGTAAAATCAGTTTACTCTGTTGTACAGTGTTTGTACAATCAAGAGAAACGGGCCATACTTGGTTCGCTTCAAACCTCTCCACACAGTGAGCAAAAGTAGCCTACGTGGGCTAAACCACGGATCCACTGCTTCTGAAGTACATTCAACGATTGCATCTTTCATATTCCGTGATTATTTTTCTTACTCAGACACAACAACCTGCTTAATATGACCTTTGGTGAAGCTGGTGGAATAGATGCTGCATAATCTTACCAATGTGAAGCAATGTTTCTCTCTCAGTCGTTGGAATCCCAGGTCAGCAGAATGACACGGTTACAGATGACAAGCTGTTATCTCAAAAACTGATTGTCCGCCAATCACGCTGGATGGACGGACCTAACTGCGGTATGAAATTCAATCAGAGAGGCCCATCAGTAACAGCAGTTATCCGTGGAGGGGGCCGCATTGACCCCGCTGTGGCTGAAGGACTGAAACATGACATGACGGAGGCGTCTGCGCCGAACACGTATTATTGATAGCCTTCTCTCGTTTAATCCAGCACGCATTGACAGTCTCTTTGCTTAGCATCGGTAGGTGGGTGTGGGCGTCTCATTTATAACAGTCTTGTGCTCGGAAAGTAAACACGCTCGGTGACAATGCAGCAGACTGAACGGCAGGACCGCGTCTCTGTGATGGATGAGAATGGATCAGTCACTTCCTCTTCTCTCCTCACCTCTCCATCTCTACCGCCGGAAAACAGGAAACGCTGTAGAGACCAGATTTAGTCCATTGCCTCGATGCTCTATCAAACATAACAGACGTGGAGTATGGGGAAGATGTGTACTCCATTTCATACAATTTAATCTGGAGTCAGAAAGCTGTTAGAAACGCTGGACCGTATTTTTCATTTTTTGGAACCAGCGTAAAACTTGGGGAGAACACTTTCACCAAAAGAAAAGGATACATCTTGATAACGGGTATTAAAAAAGTATTTAAAAGTGAACTTTGTAATTTTACCTCATTAAAAGTTTTATCCTTAGAGAAATGAACAGTGCTTTTGAAAATAACGTGAAATAGACTCCAGAATAATAAAGGCTGGTTTTTTTTTTTACTTTTTCTCTCATGGTCAGGTCACCTCACGGAGACCGCCACGTACCTCACATGACCAAGTCAGTACTATTCGTTGGTTAACATCAGTTAACGAACTAAGAATCTTCCACAGGATGTATTAATACATTTAATGCATTATTAAAATTGCATGTTGCGTTTGTTATCATTACTTAACGCATTGTGAACTAACATTAACTAACAATGAATGATAAGCAAACGCTGTAATATATGTATTCTCCATCATTTTTCACGTTAGTTAATATATTAAATCCACATTTTTGTGATACCATTATCATAATCTCATGTACATATCGCTCCATCAATTATAAAATCGATTAAAATCTAAACCCCATACAAAGTTGTTGTTTTTCTCTCACCTTAACTCGTTCATACTTTGTGCTAAACAAGGCTATTTAGCTCAGAGACCCTGGCTTTACAATAAACACATTATACACTGGTGCAATTAGACAGACGAGTCCCTTCAACAAGTCCCCTTGATTGTCAACACTTGATCTATGCCTCGCACGGTCCTTTGTTGACAGTATGGGGAGAGAGCACAAATTGAATGTTGTGATAAAAGGCATTCCTTTATTACCACAGCATGCCTGGCCCTCAATAGTCAGCTGAATAGCTTGCTCGTTGATGAGCTGCAAGAATCGACCATATTAATTGGGTCCCAGTCTGCTGAGCAAAGTATATTCTGTTAGCCTCGTGTTAAAGTTGTTTAGATATATATGAAGCTTAATTGTCTACTTTCAATACAGTAATTGCACTATGGCCATGGCAAAGACAAAAACTACATACGGTAGAGTAGAAACAATTTCTTAAAGTTCTCTCTGAGAACACAAGAAATGGAAAATGGATGCAGCCGCACTTTTAAAAATTCATGAGGCGTTATGCCTTAAACACAAATTATTCTAATGTACAGCCGGCTTCTTGTGAAATAGACATTCGCCAACTTTCTGGCAAATTCCTTGAACTTTATGTACAAAGGAGCTAAAGATGAAAACATACTTTATTCAGGCTAGTTTAAATAGAAAGTACAGTTGGCGTATTAAACATATTTTCTTTTCAGAAAGCTGCACTAGATTGTGTAAAATTAACATTTTGATGAAACGGCATATACTGAGCATTTCTCAATATCATTTTATTTATTTAAATGTTTACTTATTATCACTGTTTTTTTGTTTTTTTTTTACTTGTTTGCCCAACGCATTACCATTTATTGAAAATTGTATTCTTGCATACACTGATTTATATTCATAGCTTATCAAGTTCAGTTTGGTTGAAAATTTGGAGGGAACCTAAATGTTTACATCATTTCTGCAAAGAAAGGAAAAGAATATCCGCAAGCAACCTTCAACTGTATGCAACTCAGGCTCATTGGAAACTGGAAATTGTTTGTGGTTAGGTTTCCATTTTTTTTTTTCATTACTTATAAAATTAATTTCACTTTGAAGATGCAATGAGTACTGTTGAGTGGAGTGGAGTTTTACTAAAATACAAACATGTAGATTTAATTAATACAATACCTTAATTAATACAATAGCTTGATTGTATGTTTCCATCAAAGATAGAAAGTGCAGAGTCCACAAAATGAGATGGTATACCTTTAAAAGAGGTCAGAGATAAGCAGTGATGGGAAGAACGGTGTTATAAATAAATGCTGTTACTAACTGCGTTATTTCTTTTAATATTATATTGTTTTAGTAATGCGTAATTAAAAACGAATTACTGTACTGTTACGGTAACGCTGCTATCGTTACTGACAATAAAATATGGCGTTACTATAATTTACTATGATATTATGGGTGCGTAGTGGGCGGAACTAATTACCTATTATAGTCCCCATTTTTGATTTTCAAATCAATTTGAGCGAACACTGACTATGTGATTAATATTCACGAACCCAGCAGGTTATTAATGCTTAGTGGGTTTTATATTTGTATATTTTATATTGTATATGTTTTGCTATCGTATACTTTTTATATAGAAACACTTAATGGTAAACAAGCACCACCAAGTCCACCTTGTATGAATTTTATGAGGTGGCTAATTCATATCACCTAACTTGTACTATTTTGTACGATTTGTCTAGACGGCAGTGAACGAGTAGGTTTAGGGGAAGAGTTAGGGTTAGGTGTAGGTCATTCGTACTAAATCACATGAATTGTGCAATTCAGAAAATACATACGATTTAGCAAAATGTATATGAATTTGTACAAGTGAGGTCGTACAAATTTGTATGATTTTGTGTGCCACCTTGTGAAATATTGTTCAAATAGCATCAAGTATGTTGATCACATGTAGAAAGCTCGTGCTAAGCTCATAGCAACGCAATGATAATTTGGGATGCATTGCTAGGCCAGCAAAGTCCTGCAAGTTTGCTTGTATATTTTGCTTATATAATGTTAAAAATTAGCAGTTTTCATTAGTTATGTTATAGGGACACTATTATGAATCCCACCCATGTATTAATGCACCAGACGGTGTCTTTACTCTCTGAAAAGTTTCATAAAAAATGCTTTGCATCCTCGTCTGGCCAGAATCCTTTCATTTAATTAACAGTGGAGAGGTGTAAAAGGCCTATGACAGCCTGTGATAGAAAGGGCAGGGGGTCATTTGCCACGACCCAAAGAATTTGTCATGGAGATGGACTCACTCCGTGCACCGTCATAAAATATTAATCACAGGTACCTGGTCACCTCATTAATTCAGTATGAATACTCAGGCACAGGACGGAGCGACAGGATATGACACGTGGTCATTAGCTGGTTATTCTTGCAGGTAATTGAAAGTGTATAGACTGGGCATTTAGATTGGATTTTGTTTGCCTGAAATAAAGTTTGGCCAAGCCAGACACTTCCAGAGGCGTTTTAATACTCTCATACATTAAGAAGGGTAAAATGACCTTCATTTTAATTTTTCATAAGGCTTTAACTCCAGTGAGGTGCCTTAACAGAAAACAAGCTTTAATATCACATGCAAATATCATTTCACACAAGTGCAGCACTGGTCCAGAGTACAAGGCATTTTGAGGTTGCACATCATGTACCGTGCGAGATGCAGAACAGAGTTTCCTGCGTGCAGTGATTTGCTGACATTTACGTTGTGAAATTGCACCCATTACCCAGGCATTAGCGTCTTCACCAGGATAAGAAACTCCATAGGGCTTTCCCGCTGCAATGGTAAATGCACTGCTTGTCGTGGCATTTGGAACACTGCAGGTAATTTACATCCAAAGCCCTTGTCGTGACGGTGGCATAACACGCAGGTGCTTAACGGCTTCTCCGTGATTATGCTCTCAAACAAACAGATGATCAGGTAGGCAGGAATGAGAGAAGGTGGGGCAGCACCAGCGGGGGGGACAAATGCAACATGGGCTCAATGGAAAAACGTGCTTCTATCTACATTCTTGTAGAACTCCAAAAGCATACCTACGCATATAATTCAGAGCAGTTTTGAAAGCACCAGACTCAACTATTCTTTTTTTTTTTTTTTTTTTTTTTTTTTTTACTGACCTGCTAATACTTTTATTAAACTGTATCGTTTGTAAACTAATACATTTTGATGTATCATTGTTTTTACTGACTGAGCTGGAGGACAAAACTAACATAGAGATACAGCATATGCGTGTACATTTTGAATCAGTTTCGCATTTAGAAAATATTTAGATCACCTCTCAAAACAATAAAACAAAAGGTATGTGAAAAAATTTCAATTTGTGCATTGCGTTTATATTCTGTCTTTTTCTGCTTGACTGTACAAAATATACCTCGTCAGTAAGGTGTTTATACTGAATTTCGCCTTTCATTATCTGCGTTTTATTACATTAACTACTAAAAAAAACTGGTGTACGGTGCAGCAAAGCTGTTCTTATAAGACAGGCATCACAAAACTATCAATTGGCTCTATATGTATGGCTTTTTTGACGTAGTAAACTTGCTCAGTAGCTCACCTGGTACAGCACTGCACTTGCATTTGTGAAGCAGTGGATACAATTCCTATGAAATACAAGTCAAAATGAAAGAGCTCAAGCTAAAGTGGCATGGTTACATTATCAAATTGCATTTTAAACTCGCATATACTTCTTTTTTCAGTTTGGTGGTCGGTATGCTTTAATCTAAACTGCGTGCAATTTTCAAATGCGGTACAACTTTAACCTTTTTATTACCTAATATACTTCAGCATGAACAATATTAAATGGAGCAAAACAATGTCAGATTCACATTCATCTGTTTCTGGTAAAACTGAATGCTCTTTTAGTGCCACTCAGTGGAATGTCGCCACAGGCATATTTTTCAGTGAGCCTGGGTTGGACATATGAGCAACTTCGGTAAGGTCCAGGGCCAGTGTTTCGGGATTGAAGATTATGTCACCTGCCAAGTTACTGAGGGCCCTGAGAAGTGATAGTCGACAGATACTATTGTACAACTGTCAACAGTAACCTTTTAAAATTTAAATGTCTTTCAAATAGATCTTGACTACAACTTCTAGAATGGTTTGTTGGAGAAAGCAGGCACAGATATCATACTGCCTTGAGGCAGGTTGAGTGCCTCTGCAAGTAAGAGCAAAGGGGGGAGATTGAGAGGGACATTTTTCAATGCGTTTTGACTTTTATGGCACGGGGTTGGTGCTTCCCAAACCTCTACTCAAAAGGTGCAATATGACCGATGTGAACACTTGACCTCAATTGAAGTCAGAGAACAAACTCCATTTGACATCAGCTGTGAAGAAGTAAGCTGAGGTTCCTCGGTTTCTTTGTTACCACTCTATCAAAATGTCCGCTCCTTGGAGTATCATGTTGGTGCATCTACATTGCTACAAAACCAAGCACCGGAAAATCAGATGACAAAAGTTCAACCTCAAGCTCTTCGTAAGGTGTTTCAATCACTCGCTCTTAGGTATTCTTCTCGGTTTTTGGCTTACTTACTTTCTGTCTTACTGAAGTGTCCTTATCCTAGGGGATATTTGGAAGTTGTGTTTGTCCACCAAGCAACTGCAGAGGAGCTTCAAGTGGTAATTGGACCTGTCAGCCTATTTCAGGCAACAGCACAGATATTAAAAAGGCTTCACCCCTTCATCATTCGGACGTAGAACTCAATCCTGGACACCACAAGAACACTTTAGGAATATAAACAGCTGTCATTAAGTGCTACACTGGCAACTTAATACACGGACACCTCATTTTGACTAAAAGTTTGACTTTGTAATTATGTAAAACGTGAGATAGCAGGCATGGAAAATCAATTTTACCTGAGCCACATTGTATACTCATCAGCTTGAATATAAGTAAGGAGGAGGGAATGAAGCACTTGTAGAAAAATGAAGATCCCCCATTTTGTACCTGACAGACTGGTGTACACTGAAAAAGTCAATTCTCTTTAACCACTTAACCCATTTAGGGTCTCCACAGCCGAGCCTCCGTTAACATTTCAGCATAGGGACCAAGTCTCACTAACTATTTTCTTATTAGCATGTTTATTAGTACTTATGAAGCACATATTCTACATATATATGAAAAGGTCTCTCTATTAATGGAATGGATGGTATGCATTGTTCACAACAGCAACAGCTAATTAATTTAAGTCCTGGCTTTCACAAGTAAAATACATGATTTTTTGATAAACATTGTTTATTCTTGTTAAACTAGAGTACAATATCAGTGCTTTAACTTAATTCATGTATTTGTTTAAGGCTTCATTTAAAGTACTAACACACACACACACACACATGTGTATATATATATATATATATGTGTGTGTGTGTGTATCACATCCAAAATATTCAGGTAAGTCTGGTGCAAGATATGTGCCCAATTTTTATTATATATATTTTTTTTTAATTCCTTATAGTGTAGAACAAAAGTAATAGTGTACTGAATGTTGTTACAGGTTTGTATAACATTATACAGTTATCCTGTGGGAAATTAAAGGCATTTATTGAACTTAAATAGTGATAAATAGTGATATATGTTTAACTTATAATATATTTTATAATAATTATTACTATTAACCCAGTTTAAATTATGTCATATATGAGCCTCATTACTACTAAAAAAGTGGTACCACAAGCACTACTGTGCTGTTTTTCACTTGTTATTATGCATTAAATGTTCTTTCTTTTCAGTAGATGAATGAGGCATTTATATAGCGCTTTATTGTGTATCACCCCAAACACAAAGTGCATTACTTCACTGTGGGGGGCCCACCAGCGTGCCAGTGTGCAGCATCCACCTGAAGGATAACGTCACCAGCCACTCACCAAACACACCTGCTACAGGTGGAGAGGAGAGAGATAGAGCCAATCAAGTGAATGGGGATTATTGGAAGGCCATGATTGAAGGGTCGGCGGAGGGAATTTGTCCAGGACACCAGGGTTACGCCACAGAGAGTTATGACATTGGTTTTTAACTTCTCAATGGAAATACGGTGCTCTTTGAAGGTACAGTGTCCCTGGTCACTATACTGGGGCATTAGGACCCACACAGAGCACAGGGCCTCTGTTGTTGTTGATCATCAGTGATGATGAGGGCTCTGACGAGGAAGATAACAACGTGTCAGACCCTGACTTTATATAAATACTTTAAATAAATATTGCATGATTTCTTTGTATTTTTAATGTATTTATTTATATTTTTATATACAATTTTTAAATGCATACACTTTTTGGTAAAACAGATAGACTAGTGGGGAACAATATAAGGCAACTTCATTGACTTGCACCATAATTTTAATTTAATTTATTATTATTTCAGAAACGTTTAAAATGAGAAAATCAGAATTTCTAATTATTTCACTAAGTGCCCCTAAAGCGATTAATCATTTCACAGCTCCAATATTTTCTCATGTATTTTCTACTTTAAAGTGTAAATATATTTTTTGCCTTGTGGGATTGGTGAAATATGTCACTGAAGCAATTTGCTCGTTCATTTCCTCATTCAAGTAGACAGGAGCAGTACATGTATAATGTATGATAAATTGTTACCCAGAGGCATTAAAAATATGGCCACCAATGACTGACAGGCTTATAGGTCCCTGGGTTTGAGTGTCATGCAGGATGATATGCAGTACATACTGTACATACTGATTGTATTCAGAAAGTCATGCTTAGCCTCAAGATAAGAGATCTAAGCTGAGCAGCAGATCTCACAAGGACTTTTACATCCAAGAGTCTCTTACCTGCCAAGTTATTTAGCACCAGCTGTCACAATCATGTCTCGTAATTTGTTGGGTCTGGATGCCCCTTTAAGGTTCTTTACCGCCCAGAAGACAACTCAATAATTCAAGACTCAATAAGAGACACGAGAATTCGTTTCAAATGTGTAACTTGCAAGTGACGTCGCTTCAGTTGCAAGGGAAGTAAACTGTTTCCAGCTCTCTTCAGTTTGCTTCTGAAACGCAGCCCCTCACACATCTTTATTTATACATAAAGATAAAGCAACCCCCATAAAAAGGTTACAATAGGGCACATTCCTTTCTTGTGGGTGCTTGATCCTGATTAGATATCATTTAGGTGGAATCTGCTTGGGGGTGAGTTCAGCAAGAGTTCATCAAGGTGTCGGCTCTGGACAGCGTCCTGTCCTTTGTGAGCGTGTTGCTCTTTACACACACACACACACACACAGAAGTTCTTCAAAACCATATTGATATATGAGACAATAATGTCAATAAAAGTACGAAACAAGAATAGTAGTTCCAACATTTCCCTCCTGTTTGACATTATTACACAATGATCATCAGAAACCTCCACTTCTCTCGATTTTCAGAAGCTTCTTCATAGTCTGTGAATAATTCAATATTACTTCGGTACAACTCTAGTAGCAAGATGGGGCGAAAACCTTCTAAGAAGGAGAAATTCCCCATCGACCCCCAAGTTGATTAAGCTGGCGATCACCATTAGGCTTGCATTCAAATCCTCTATTGCTCCAACAGGGTGGGAATGGAACCTAACTTTCTTAATCACCTACTTCAAAATCAATTCACATAGAACTATTCCAGAATTTGAGTCTGCATCTTGATCGGAGGATTCCCCTTCATCCTCTTGATGCTTCCTCAAAAACAAAAAAAATGAAAATAAAAACTTCAAAATTCACTCTCCTTTTCTTTTGCAGGATAGTGATTACACCACACTACTTTGCAGTCCTACTTCACTGTACAGGGGAGCCCTTTGAACCCCTAGCCTAGCATATTCCCTGCCTGACGGGGGCTCTTTCCCTGTTCTTCCTGTCCCTCGGGCCTCCTGCTGTAGCAGAGTGTAAGACACAAATGCGTTAGCAAGCATTTTCTGTAACATCGATCTGATACAAGGTATTACACAGGTCGAGAATAAGCAAAACAAAATCAAAACAACGATGATAGGAGCACAGATTTTCAAAAGAATTTTCCACCAGATTCCTGAAGTGAACCATGACAGGGGCTCCCACTCTGAGGGAGTACTATCTCTAGCCATTACCTCTCGCAGATTTTCCAAAGCCATCATGGCTACTGAAATATTGGTATTTACTTCGTCAGGAATGTAAGTACAACAACTTTCCCCTACGAGCTTGCATACTCCTCCCTCTCGGGCTACCAAGAGGTCAAGGACTATCCTATTCTGGAGAGCTATTGCCCTTGTAGCGGTGATTTCTCGATTCTGCGCTTTCCAGATGTCTAAAGAGATATTAACAAATGATTTAAATCTGTAATCCAAAGTTTCTATCCTTAACATTACTTTTGCTACCCCCATGTGGGGCACTAAAGATAAAACCACCTTGTTACCGGTGGACCACAATTTGAACTCTTTTGGTACGTTGCTACCTGATCGACTATCGTGGGGAGCAAATAAAAGGTACTGTGAACTTCTTTTCCCTCTACTCTTTTGTGTCCGATTACTGGCAAATACCACATATGTGTGATCTGTAAGCGTTACAGGTGCACATACACCAGTCCAATTTACAGGTAACGCTGAGTAGGCCGTATGGCCACACATCCACCAAACATCCTGCACCATATCCAATGTTACGCTTACCTTTGAAATATCAAAAATGTTGCAACATGACACTAGTTTGGTAATATTTCCCAATTGTCGAGCATCTTCCGTCATGTTTTTCCTCATAACACACATTGGTATTCCCCGTATAGCAGTCTGGTTCCTTACCAGTAGGGCCTTTGCAAACACATGGTTATAAGATTGGCAAGTTTGTATCTCCCCCCGAAGCTGGACATGTATAAAAGGGGGAACTGGTACTGACCCTTTTGACCTACACTCCTGATAGTGTCTCGGGCAGCTAATTCCTAGGTCAGTTAGATTCAAGTTCTTCACTTTCCCTGCCCAAGCAGCCGTAGCCAAAAAACATTGTGTATCGTCAAATGGCAGCGTCTTAGCAGTTACTGAGACCTGGGAGGATGAAGGAGGCATATACGAACACACATAGCAACTCGAGTAATTAGAAACATGTGCAACGTAAGATACATAACGGTACCACATATTAGTCAGAAATGGATGATGATTCTTGTCTTCTGGTGAATCTTTCCACATCCACTCGTCCGGGTGACTGTCCGTCCATTTTTTCAGTCTCACAACGTTCCTTTTTTCAGGTTGGATGTTAATGGTGAGGAGGGCAGCAAGACCTACTACACACACGAGTCCACTTACCACCCATGCGGGTTGGGGAACCCTGAGACCCATAGCCGGGAGTGAGGGTTTAGTTGGTTTCTTCAGCAGCCAAAGGTTTTGATACCGGCCGACTTCCACCCTCACTCGAGTCCCAGGCGTTCAGCAGTTTACAGTGGCTCTGGTGAATCCACGTGGCTTTCTCAGCAATTTTCAATGCCGTGGGTGTGGTCAGGATTACAGTATACGGCCCCTCCCACCTTGGTGACGACCAGTTCTTTCGTTTGATGACTTTTACCAACACGCTGTCTCCCGGTTTCACCTTTTGATCCTGTGGAGACAAAGGAGTATCTGGCAGGCCATTTGCACTCACAACATCCTTCAATTTCAACATCTTACTCATCCATTCGGCTAATGTGGTTTCATCTTGCGGCTTTTCACATATGTCATCGCAAATTGGTAGTACAAACGGTCTTCCATACAATATTTCAAATGGTGTCAATCCTTTATCTGTAGGAGTGATTCTCATGTACATCTTTACGATGGGCAGACTTTCTACCCAATTTCTTCCTGTTTGTTCCATCACCTTCCTAAGTCTCAGTTTTATCGTGCCATTGGTTCTCTCAACCAAGCCTGCACTCTGTGGGTGGTAGGAACAATGGTTTTTCAACTCGATTCCCAAATTGTGTGCCATGAGGGTGACTATTTGATTTACAAAATGTGGACCGTTGTCGCTGTATATTTTTTGTGGTACGCCGTGCTCTGGAATGATTACCTTACAGATTGCTTTTGCTACAGTCAGTGCATCAGCCTGTTTGCTTGGTACAATTTCTACCCATTTAGAAAAAGGGTCTATCAGGACCAGACAATATTTATACTGTTGACATGGTGATAATTCAATGAAGTCCATGTGAATAAATTGAAAAGGGTGTTCTGGTGTTGGAAATTTACCACGTTTAGGCCTAAAATTTCCCTGTGAGTTGTGTTTGCAGCAGATCAAGCATGATCTACAAAAATTTTTTGAGTAATTTATAAAGCCTGGTGCATAGAAGTATTGTTCTACCCTGTGCACCATCCCTCCTGTTGACACATGCGCTTGCCCATGTGTCAATACTGCGGCTGTTTTAAACAAACTTCGTGGTAAGCAAATTTTACCTTCATATCTATAAAGTTCATTTTTCAATTCAGCCCCATCTCTGATCCACAACTGTTGTTCTGTCTTAGGTGCTTGATTTTGCATATCTCTAATCACTTGTGTATCTAGTGGGATATTGCTTCCAACCACTGCACAAGTGTAATATATATCATATTTGCCTTGTGCTGCTTCCTTAGCAGCCTCATCAGCTTTCGCATTTCCTATGGAAATGGGGTCAGTGCCTTTCGTGTGTGCTGCACACTTACAAACTGCAACTGCATCTGGTAGTAAAATAGCTGCCAACAATTTTTTCAGTAATTCTGCATGTTTAACATTTTGACCACTAGCTGTTTTCATTCCTCTCCTCGCCCATTGGGCGGCATAATGGTGTAGGGTTGAAAATGCATATTGGCTATCCGTGTAAATGGTAATCTTTTTCCCTTTTGAGATTTCGCATGCTTTTGTGAGAGCTATTATCTCTGCAGCCTGTGCTGAAATATTAGGTGCTAATTTTCCTGCAGCTTTCACTTCCTTGTGAGAAACCACGGCATAACCACTCAGGTTTTCACCTCTAAAATTCTTTGAACATGAACCATCAACAAACAGTATTTCACCATTGCTTAATGGTGTGTCTTTTAAATCTTTTCTAGGTTTGCAGTTCTCTTCTGTCTCGCTAACACAATCATGTGGTGTACCATCCTCACTGATGGGCAATAATGTGGATGGATTCAAGGTGGCACAGCGCTTGAGTGTCAGATGAGGTTGAGACATTAAAATGGACATGACGGATAAATGTCTTGCCGGTGACAAAAACGACATTTTTGTTTCTGTCAACAACATATCGACTGAGTGAGGAACTAAAAGTGTGAGAGGGTGGAAAAGAACTACTTCTGCTGATGCCTGTACAGCTAGTGCTGCTGCACAGACAGCCCTCACACAAGGGGGTAGTGCGCATGCTACTGGATCCAATCTTTTGGAATAGTACGCGATTGGTTTGTTCTTTCCCCCACTATCTTGTGTCAACATCGAAGTCATGTAAGTTTCTTTGCAGTCGACCGTCTGCATAAAGGGTTTGGAATAGTCTGGTATTCCTAACACTGTGGAATCCATCAATACTTGCTTTAACTGTACAAATGCTTTTTCTCCCTCTTCTGTCCACTTTACTGGGTCTCTCATTGCCATTGGGATTTCATAAATCATATTCAGCAGGGGTTGGGTCAATAGTGCGTAGTCAGATATCCACTGTCTACAATAGTTGCACAAACCTAAAAACCGCAACATTTGCTGTTTAGTCTGTGGTTTTGGAGCCGTTTTAACTGCTTCTTTCCTAGCCTCAGTTAAGGCTCTGCCTGCTGTTGTAATTTTATGACCTAGGAACACAACTTCCTGTTTTGCCCACTGAAGTTTATTCAGTGAGGCCTTGTTGCCTGTTGCACAGAGGTGTTTGAATAATGTAATTGCTGTCTGCTTGTTCTGCTCTTCAGTTTCAGAAGCGATCAAAATATCATCAACATATACCAGTACCTGACTATGTGATGGGATTGGTAGGGATGATAAACAACTGGTTATTTCTGCTGAGAAAATTGTTGGAGATTCTACATATCCCTGTGGGAGACGTCTATAAGAGTATTTCCTTCCATTATAAGTAAAACCAAACCATCCCCACGAGTCGGGGTGTACTGGTATAGAGAAGAATGCATTACTCAAGTCCACCACTGTGAACCATTTCATTCTTGGTCTTAATTGATTCAATAGAGTGTGTGGATCTGGCACACAGGGGGCTCTGCTTTCAACTGCTTTATTTACCTCCCTTAAATCAGTAACCATGCGCCAGCTGTCTGACGACGTCTTTCTTACTGGGAAAATAGGTGAGTTGCATTGTGCTTGTGGGTCTTCAGCTATTATTCCTGCCTCAATCATATCTGCTATGACTGACTTTATGCCTGCCGAAGCATCTGGTTTTAATGGATATTGTTTCACTCTAGGCCTATAATTAGTTTTTGGTTTAATAACGACTGGTGTTGCAGTTGCCATTAAACCCACATCGGTTTTCCCTTTAGACCAAAATGCATTTGGTACCTCACTAAGCACTGGGTCTATTGCTGTAACTTCCTGAATATGTCAGGCATTCATGCAATAATCACCTTGTTCATCATCAAGATGGGTCTTGGGAGTAAGTATTATTACCCACCCCAATTTTTTCCTAAACATGTCACCTGTTTGATTTTTCTCCCAGCCATTTCCATTATCTTGCCATCTTTGGTTGATGGTTTGTTTAATCAAATATTCCAAATCCCTCCAATTCAAATGGGCTTCTTTAGACACAGATATGTGAGCATATCTCTCATGTCCAATCATTAGTTTCTGTACTCCAGTAGATGTTTGAACTGAACATGCTGCATTACCTTTCCTATCTAAATATAAGGCGGTTATTGTCACTCTCTGTGGCCCTAGTCTATTGGCCTTTTGGTCGTACTGGGGATCTGGGCCTGGGTCCAACTTATAATGCAGTGTAATGTGCATGTCTCTGGGTTTCATAAAGTCTGTGTTTGGTGGACTTGGGTTGGGCAGAAAACTTAAGAGTTTCTTTCCTGTTTCTGCAGGGTCAGGATATGGAAAGTCTAAAGACCACCAGTAGTATGGGGCTTCAAATCCCTGGATTGGGTAAATGGGTACTTCTTCCTCCGGGCCTTTTGCAACCATGCCTGCTTTAACTGGGTGTATTGAGATTTTCAAGATAGTCATGAGATCTCGCCCTAAAAGATTGATTGGACAATCTGGACAGAGTACAACAGAGGCCTTTGTTTGTAGGCCCGAGGCAGGGTCCACAATATTAATTTTGTTAGAGTATGAGTTAGTGGTCACTAACCCATTAGCTGATTTGACAAAAATAGATTTGTCACTGGGCTCAAGTCCGGGTATCCTGTCTTTTATAACTGTTTTATCTGCTCCAGAGTCACAAAGGAACTTCACCTTCGTTCCTGACAGCATAATTTCTCTTTCTGGCATGGGTTTTTTATCTGAATAGGCTAGGTATGTTTCTATACATTCTCCAAGATCTAATTCTACTTGCCCGTCCCCATAAAAATTATTCTCATTTGATGATCCTGGCCTATATATTTGGGGTCTTACCCCGAGGTTTTGTTCTAGTCATTGGAATTTATTGGATTGTGGTTTGTTTTTGCCTTGGTAGCAATCTCTAGCGAAATGGCCATGTTTATGACATATGAAGCATCTTTTCAGCTCCCAATCTTCTTCTTTTGGCATGGCATTATTCCCTACATTCTGTCTCCCACCATAATTTACTTTTCCTGCCTCTCCTCTACCTCTTCCCATTCTCCCTCGACCAGACTTCCTGTTTCTAAAGCCTGACCCTTGGTAATAGGTTTCAGTGGTACTATCTTTACCAGCCTGCACAAGGTCACCTATCAGGGTGAAAACCTGGGCCTGGGCCGTCTTAGACTTCTTATCTTTTAACACTTCTTGTGCTTGTGTAGCATAATTCATGATGGGTGTTACCCCATCGGTGGGCGTATTAACATTGTGCTTTCTAATAAAGCTGGAGATTGGTGGTAGAAAACCAGTGAGGAGGGCCTGCTTTAGGTGCTGTTGATAAGGGCTTGCTGCATCATTATTTATTGGTATTCCACTATTAGCTTGGAATACGGTTTCCATTCTAGATCTATATTCGCCTACATCTTCACCTTCTTTCTGTCTACACTGTGCTATTTTTGCATAGTCTGGCCTAGTAGCCAAACCAGTGGTGATTCTCAGGCATACTGCATCAAATGCATTAGTTAAAACATTTGAATTAGGTGCTAAGGTTTCACCTTCAGCATTCTGTCCAGTATAGTCTCCCCTTACGGCTCCATATCGATGTTTCAGACCCATTCTCAATACCATATTTATTTCTGTTCCATTCAAATTGTAAGTGGTGACCAACATTTTAAGGTTATCTACCCACTGTATTATGTTATCGAGAGGACCTAGTCCATCGACTGCCTCTTTCAGCTCATTTTGGGACCAGGGCCTATAAACCAACATGCATCTATTTTGGTCCCCATTCACTCCAAAATGAGGATTTGGGACCTGAATGGATGGGTAAAATTGACCCTGATCATGTTGGGGTATGTATGGTGGTGGGGAAGAGGTCCCTTCACTATAGCCATATTTCTGTTCATGTGCATGTAAAGCACTGACAGATTCATCATATGATGTTTGTTTTCTAGTATGTTTGGGGCTAAATGCAGCATTTGTTGCAGTACTAGGGTCCCTATATATCTTTCTTTGTGTCATCTGCATGTATTGTTTGTTCTGTTTCATTCTGTATTCTGCGATTTGCTCTATTCTTTGTTCCTCTTGTCGTGCCTCCTGTGCACGTAAAAGCAGAGGTCGGCCCACTATGTCACCTGGATCTTCTTTTTGTAATGCACAAAACTGAGCCTTTTGATTTACTTTTCTCTCCCTCTCCTGAGATCTTTTTCCAGCCTGCTCTAACCATTTCATTGCTTCAATTATTTGTAACTCGTACACCGAGCTTTTACTTCCCTTTTGTAATGAGATGCATATTGTCAGTGCCTCAACCAATCTACTGCACTCAGGCAGAATTAACTTGCCTTGAAACCATGGATATTTCTTTGTCCATTCCACCAGGTATCTGCAGCTACCCGGGGCATATGTTTCCATAAATTTAGCATCTCCCGACAGTTTACTGTTATCATTCCCCATTTTTTTTAGATATGATTCAACGATAAACCACACGTTGAATGAAATCGTCCACTATACCAAGCTTCTACAGGCACTAATAGTCTGCGGGTATAGCCGTTTCACTCAACCAGTTTTCTCAATTTTGAATCATACCACCCCTTTTAATTCTATGTGAAAATCACTGTTTCACAATAATGTGAAGAAAGATTCAACTAGTGACTTTTCCTAATGTTCCCCTTTAATTTATTGATTTCCTTGTAAAATCAATAACATACATACTATCATTCATACCATTCACACAAAAATTTTCTCAGTCGCATTTACAAAACGTATCTAACGTTTTGCTCAGAAATTTTAATCTGTTGCGGAACTGACATCTAGCCGGGCATCTAGCCTCGTCCGGGCGAAACTTATCGCTGTGTAACTAACACTCAATCAGAAAAACACTGAGATGTAGGCATCTAGCCTTATGAGTCGACAACAAGACGTATCTAACATTTTACACAGAAATTTTTATTCTATTGCAACAATCAGAAGAAAAACACTGAAATGTAGACATCTAGCCTTATGAGTCGACAACAAGACGTATCTAACATTTTACACAGAAATTTTTATTCTGTTGCAGCAATCAGAAGAAAAACACTGAAATGTAGACATCTAGCCTTGTGGGTCAACGACACAATGCATCTAACGTTTTACTCAGAAATTTTATTCTGTTGCGGAACTGACATCTAGTCGGGCATCTAGCCTCGTCCGGGCGAAACTTATCGCTGTGTAACTAACACTCAATCAGAAAAACACTGACATGTAGACATCTAGCCTCATGGGTCGACGACAAAACGTATCTAACGTTTTACTTAGAATCTGTTGCGGAACTGACATCTAGCCGGGCATCTAGCCTCGTCCGGAGCGAAACTTATCGCTCAGTGTAACTAACACTCAATCAGAAAACAGGCATCTAGCCTTGTCCGGGACACAACTCTATTGCATGCATTCAAGCAACGATTTATAATTACCTGATTAGCGCTGAGATGTCTTCTGTAAGTGGTCACCGTCAGACAGCGCAGAGAAGTAGATTTTTGCAGACGGAGATTCACTGACCTCCCACGAATTCACGAGGGAGGTTTTTAGACAGGCGTCTATTGCCCGACTCTGCGCAGAGATGTTCTCTCAGGTCCTCTCCGTCCTCCTCTTCTCCGATCTGCCTTGTTGGTAACCAGGCGGAAACACCAAATTAATGTTGGGTCTGGATGCCCCTTTAAGGTTCTTTACCGCCCAGAAGACAACTCAATAATTCAAGACTCAATAAGAGACACGAGAATTCGTTTCAAATGTGTAACTTGCAAGTGACGTCGCTTCAGTTGCAAGGGAAGTAAACTGTTTCCAGCTCTCTTCAGTTTGCTTCTGAAACGCAGCCCCTCACACATCTTTATTTATACATAAAGATAAAGCAACCCCCATAAAAAGGTTACAATAGGGCACATTCCTTTCTTGTGGGTGCTTGATCCTGATTAGATATCATTTAGGTGGAATCTGCTTGGGGGTGAGTTCAGCAAGAGTTCATCAAGGTGTCGGCTCTGGACAGCGTCCTGTCCTTTGTGAGCGTGTTGCTCTTTACACACACACACACACACACAGAAGTTCTTCAAAACCATATTGATATATGAGACAATAATGTCAATAAAAGTACGAAACAAGAATAGTAGTTCCAACATAATTGTAGGCCATTATTATGCTCGGGCCTCAGGGTCAACCATGTTTCTGTTCCTCAATGACATTATTTCTCATCTACAGGAATTTACAATGTCACGAAGGTTTACTCAAAATTCCAATTCTTCTTATTGCCTTCCAGTCCCGTTTAGCATAATCATCTCTCAAGTGTTATCTAGATGGTATTGCGGTCGTTTTATTGGATGCAGCTCTGTGGAATTATGCAGATTGTTGGGTGGATTCGTGGGTAACAGGGTATTCCTAGGCCTCAATCTCCAGTGATACCCTTGTGGAATTTAAATCAGTCTATCCCTCTACCCGCCTCTCCTTCTCTCTGCTTCCATCAGTATTTATAGATCTCCCTCCTACAGAACAGCTGACCTGAAATCATGTTATTAACGAAGGCAAAATTAGACAGCTATGGTTTCCCTGTCATTGGCCACATGTTGGATAAATTGCAGTTTTTGTTGGAATTCAAGGAAATACTGACTTTAAGTGGATGTGCAATTTAGTTTGATTTAGAAATGGTTTGACATATAAATGGTTAGACATGCATCTCTTGGTAATGTAATGAAGAAATAAATTGTAAGACTAAAAGTAAATCTCAATAGCATGTTTACAGTTGTTAAGTTTTACAGTTTTGCAGATATTTTTTGATAAACTGTGACAAGACTAAAACAAGCACCTGCTTTAAACGAAAAGGATGGACACACCAAATGTAAACTTAATTATGTTAATAGAAGTTCATTTATTAAGAAAATCTATCTATGACAGCATTATAATTTTTACACAAGTGGCTTTTTTGGAACAGTGCTGTAGCTTTGCAGGTCTGTTGTTTAAAGCAGTCATGGTTTTGCTGACAACAAGTAGCTCAGAGATGAAGGAGTATGTTTTAAAAGCCAACTTTACTCAACAGGTCTCAGGTCTAAAGAAAACAAGTCTGACATTACTCCCCAATCCTGGATGGTGCGCACTGCAAACAGCGGCAACCTGGAGGCCTCATGGGACAGGGATCCAGTAGAGATGGTCTCCAGGGCTGGTCAAGAGACCTTGGCCCACCTGTTCAAATGTCCCAGCCTTCAACTGCTGACTAGAATTCCATACTGCCAGGCAGTCTGGAGGAGTGGGCACAAACATGAGTTTTTGCAGATCAGGCACTGGTGGGCATATGCGAGGTGTAGGCTCTAGAGGGCACCAACGAGGTGGATGCACTGGGGGCAATTTGGATGTGCAAACACATGGGGTTGTTCTTGAAACGCTGTCACTTAAGGGTGCTCTAGAAGCACGGGTACTGGGGGGCGCTCTGGAAGTTTGGAGACTGCATTTTCGAAGCGCGGGCCATTCAATGTCCAAAGGGCTTGCCACAGGAGCCACGGAGGGCTGCACTGACTTTGCCCCAGCACTTTTGACTTTGGGGGCAGCACTGACAGGATGGGGATGATGGTGGAGCTTTGGAGGTCACAGGGGCAAGTGGGTTTGGGCAGGCAGTAGGAATTGTTGGAGAGGCATGTGGAGGTTCTCGTTGTGGAGAGAGCTGGGGAGATGTGAGGCGTTCCAGCGGGAGCGAGAACTTTCTTTGACTTCTTCAACAATTCATAACAATTCAAATACAAAACTAGGTTAATCAGCTTGATCAGGGGAAAGTCACACGTGTGAAGATCACAACGGAAAGTCTTGTCATCCAGCTCCAGCTGGAAGTACAGTGTTGTGTCGTGACAGCTCAACCGGTGAGCAAGCCTGAGGGAAACCACCACATAACACACCGACTTCCAACCGCCCTGCCACAAACCACAGAGCTGGTCCTGTCAACAGTTGTTTCAATTCAAGGAGAATGCAGGATTCGATGCAATAGATGAATTCTTTCTTCACACGCATTAACACATTAATACTTAACTGAGAACAATGAGTAGACCGGACAGAAAACACAGGGTGGAACACACTTTATGTGTGTTCGTCTTGAAGTGGTGCTGCAGCAACATCAAAGTACTGTGAGAGCGGTTGACAACTGATGTCTCCATATGCTCGTCAATCGTTTCCGCTGTACTTTGATGCCATACACAAATCGGTCACTGCAGCTCCGCTTAAAGGGGAACACACCTTTTACATGCAAGACATAATGAGAAGAACTAAGAAGGGACACCTGGGATCCAATTAACACTATCAAGAAAAACAGAAACTGGGTCATGAGAGGGAAGCATAGGAAGACAGGACACAAGTCAAACAAAAGCATTTCCACAGTTCTTCTGGATTTAGTTTGTCTTTTTTTAGTTAGATCTGTTTCGTCATGTCATTTCAGACAGATTGGATCATGATAGTGATCGGATCAGATCAGATCTCTGTGTGCAGCATTGGCTGTTGTCAGACTCCTTGTGCAAACAGAAATTTCATTGATCATTATAGTGCATGGCACACTACAAAAAAAAATTCAATAATGTACCATTTTTGGCTTAAAACTCTAGTGCATAACATTAAAAAGAAAATATATTGCTAATATACATCCTTATGCACAAGATATGTATGTTATGTTATATGTATAAATTCTCTTGTAAAGAAAAGGCTGAAAATAGAATTATTATAAACGATGAATAAACATCTAAAATAATTTATAATCACATCATTCATACCCTTATAATTTTTCATAAATGAAAAAAAATTTAAACATGAGCCTACTGTTAAATGTGGTTGAGGTTATTATTGATTAACATTAGTCCCCAGTTATGATTTATGTGCAGTTGTTCATGGAAAAGTGAACAGGACAGTACAAATACAATATCATGATTATGTTCAAATTATTAAAAAAAAGTAATCTAACCATCATAACCAAATTAGGTAAAATGTATACATATGAAATTTCTCAACAAACATAATTAGATTTGTATAGATTTATTTAGTAAAGATATATATATATATATATATATATATATATATATATATATATATATATATATATATATACACAAAACAACATTTTAAAGAAAATTTAAAAACGATATTAAAAGTTAATTTAAAATTTCAAAACTATAATAACTTTGGTTCTATGCCAAATTTAAGGAACACCCCCCCAAACTGCACCCGGACAATTAAGGCATGAAGGCAGCCTTTGAGGAGTGGCACCATTGGTTGAAGGGATCTAAGCACCTATTCACTGTCTTGGCAGATCATAAGAATCTGGAATATCTGAGAACCAGAAGACTTAACCCCAGGCATGCATGCTGGTCACTGTTCTTCTCTCAATTTGACTTTGTGGCCATTTATCATCCCAGATCTCAGAATACCAAAGCCGACACTCTATCCAGACAATTTGAATTGTTTTGAATTGTTTCTCCCTATTCTGTGTGTGACGAGTGTCCCGAAGGATCATCAGCGTCGCTCTATAAATGCATGAGGACCACCTGGCCGCACCCATCACTGGCCGATTGGTCACTGCTGCTTCTCATCAAGGACTGCCTTGAAAAGCCTCCAGTAGAGCTGAATATAACTTTCGTCTTTTGTTCCCTTCAGATAGCAGAGTGTGACCGATCAGCCTCACTTTGCATGGCACGGACAACACCTCAGCACTGGGACACAGTTTGGACTTTTGCCCATTGTTTTATTCACTTTCTGTAAATAGGCCAATGCACAGTCCAAAATCCCTACTGAATGTCCAACCCATAAGTTCTATGTCCCTGAAACATGTACACAATCACTGCCCAGGTCTGGTCACCCTGGTATCAATGCCACCATCCATCTCCTTCAAAACCATTTCTGGTGGCCTTCCCTTGTCCCTCACAACAACTCCACTCCTACTCCAACCCCAAGTCTGGTCAGCATTCTTTAAGATGCTTGATGTCAACGTAAGTCGAACATTAGGCTATCATCCTTCATCTAATGGGCAAATGGAAATATTAAATCAAGAACTCACACGTTTTCTTAGATCTTACTGTAGTCAACCTCAGAACAACTGGAGTCACTATTTGATGTCGGCATGTAAGCGCAGAATTCCATCCAAAAACCCACTACTGGCCTAACTCCTAGTATTACATCGATCTCTTTATCCATGGTCTGGTCTGTTCTCCCTTTCTGATTTGTGCTTGTTAGCCACCTGCCCAAACCTACAGCATGTTTTCCAACCTTGATTGTATTAGCCCTTTGATTTTGTGTTTGATGGTGTTGGACTTTTGCCTGCTTGTCTGCCATTTAAAATATAGAACCTGCTTATGGATCCCAATTCCAGTAACGCTTCATTACATATATAAACGACTTTATTAATAGTGTAGTATGAGTATTTTGTGAATTTTTTTGCAGTAAAATGCATTTCTTTAAACTATAAGACATAAGTTCTCATAAATAAAATAAATAAATGGGTTTGATGGCATAATTCTTCCTCAAAACTATAGTATAAATAGTTTACATGCAGTTTAAATGAAAACCAAAGTGACCTCATTTACATTCTAAACATTCATTTAATAAACAAACCAACAAACAAATTAATAACTAAAGGATTTATCTTTGTGTCAAATTTCTGTGGAAAATCTAGTAATTTTTAAGAATTCTCTCAAGCAACTTACATTCAGGTCTAGCACCATTCTGGTATGTAACAAACAGCGGTTATATATGCATAACATTTTAACATCCAACAAGCATTGGTTAATTCATATAGATTCATATAGAAATGTCTTTCAGTAAACACTAAGATTTCTGTCACTAATTAACAATGTGATTCTTTTGAGTAAACCAATCGCTTTCATTTCCACGAGTTGGCATTCAGAAGCTGCAATTTGTGCATGCAGATACTACAATTTGTCTTTCCAGGGGAGCGCATCTTTATATGTTGATAATTGAGCTTTGCTTGTGACAACATTGTTGAGCATTAAACTCTATTTTCACACTTTCTTTTTTTTTTTGGTAAATGTCACAATACAAACCGATGGACAAAAACTAATTCCAACTTCCATGTTCTTTCCAAAAAAAATAAATAAATAAAAGAAAAAATCATGTTATTCCATCTTGTTGATTGAGTGCCACTCAGTTCTCTCACACAGACCCTTCATATTTTTTTTTTTCACCCTTGCTATCTGTTCTTTGCTCATGCATACTAATTTGCCTTATCCTCCCTAAGAATAGATTAATAACTGCCAAGCAACTCCATCGCATTCTAATTGCATTCTTGACAGTGATCCTTGCGTTCCTTTCAGGGAGGATATTAAAAAGAAGCAGGTTATTCTGCCATCATGCCTATTTCCATCTTCCTAATCATGAGCACAGACCATGTAAAAGGTCAGTTTTCTTAATTGATGGATACCATCTGCCATAGAACGTCTCAATACGCGCTGACACCCACATGGAGACAGAATACAGAGAAACAAGCAGAAAAGAAACAAAATCAGTCAGTTCATTACATTTTGGGTCAAGTTTAATGTTAAACATGTACAAAAATCTCTTTCACATAAAATTTATGGCGATTCATGTTTTCGTGAAACTGAAAGGTGAAAAACAAAAACACAAATATGAATTTCTGTAATAGTGCATGAATATTATGTTTTTAAAGGTTTTTCAAAATTTCCACATTTTGACTTATGTTAGCATATTTATGACTGATTCATTAATTGATTACGTTTTCAGTTGATTATTTTTAAGTTTGTAGAATATTTGATTTGTAGTATAAATTTGATAATATATTCATTTGTTCATTTAATTATTAATGTATTCATTTATCGTTCTTATTTCAGTATTAGTTTAATCGTTTTACTTATGTATATATATATATATATATATATATATATATATATATATATATATATATATATATATATAGCATCATGTTGTATGTATACAACAACAACACACACATAATTTTCATTATATATATGTATATATTTATTTTTGTTCAACCTAGTTTAAATTGACATGTCACATAAGAAATGGTTTAATGTGGCTGCTACAGAACAGTTTGTACTAGCATGTGTGCTCATGACTTTTCACAGCTGCCTTGTGGTAGTCCTGAGTAAAGAGTGTCTGCAGCACTAATGAAAAGCGACAGGGATGTAGACGGCCTCAGAGAACAACTTTAAACTGCATATTATGACACTGGAGAGCCTACACGCCCCCAAGATCCCCCCTAATTAGAGCTGAGAATGTATTAGTCAGCAGGAGATGGCACACATGTCATCGGATTTTTGCCTTTTCTTAACAAGAACTGCAAAGTCAGACCTTACACTTGCTTTTATCGCATCTGATAACAGATGACAGATCTCCGCCGCCTTTTTCCTATTTCAGTTTGAGGTGGCCGCAACCAAAGTGCTACAATTAAACTGAGATGATTTTTGGAAGATGTTAGGCACTGCACTTTTGCCAGAACGGCACATTTTTATACAACAGGGATGAAACAAAAATGGAAATAGTTACATTTGGAAGGAACTTTCATTGCAGTGTTGGCAGTGCTTACTTTCACCAGATTTAGCCATCATCAGTGTAGCATCTGCTTAGGATCATAGATGATCGTTTGGACTTTATGTCTGAAAGAGACCCTTTTGGTTTACCTGGATCCACATTCTACATTTATATAGGTGCTAAATCTCCAACAGTCTGGAAAATCCTTCCATAATCAGCCAGATTAATATCACACAAGTGCTGTTTTATAACGTTTATAACCTGATTATAATTAGTACAAATGCGATTTAGTTCAGTAGATAAATGAGAAGTCAATATCGGTAGGTATATTTTAAACACATATTGTCTGTTTTTGCCAACAAAAATATGACCTAAAGCCACAGCGGAACTGTTGTGTGTCTCCAAGCAAAATAATGCATTTAGTTTCTGAATGAATCCATATTTGAATGAATTGATGAAGCAGTGATTCATTCCTGAATGAACCAGCAATTTAAATGAACTGAACGAAACGAAGATGAATGGGTTTTATTTGTTTGTTTGTTTGTTTTTTAACATTCTGACCATCTTGTTCTGTTCTGGAGCATCCATGACATGAATATGATGTTTAAATATTTGAATATGATATGATGAATATTTGAGGTTTAAGGTATGCTAAACTTATTAAGTTATATTGCATATTGAATTGCAATATCTTATCATATTTTTTTTTTTCTTAGGCAAATTATGAGACATTCTATTTGGGATCATCCTAGCTGATGATTTATTTTTATTATTATTATAAAAATTTTTTTTTACAAATTTTATCTATTAAGCATATCATAATTTCACACAAATATTCTGTGCACTCTATTTTTGCATTTCCTTGAAACTGCCTTGACGTCCCTCAAATTATATATATATTTTTTTCAATGTGTGTTTTGAGGTGGGTTGCTAATTTTGCCATAAATAAATAATAACAGTGGAGTAATCAGCATGAAAGAAAGAGCAGTTCACGAAAGTTATGCATATCTCACACAAGGTTTCTGTACCGAAAAACACCAACGTTACTGATAACCCTTGTTATTTCCATCAATAATTTAATTCTAAAATAATTTTAAGGTTTTAAGGTTTTTGCTCTGCAGTGACCAAAGACAACAAAATTGGTTTAAAGTGACAGAATTGTTAGAAAATCTGAATGCAATTTTTTTCAAGAAGCTATTTTTTATTAAAAGACTGTTCTGTCATGTTACAGAAACCTTGGAAATAAGAAAAACACCTCCTTCAGCACACGCAAGGTCATAACAACAATGAATCACGACTCACTTTTCTTTTCTTTTTTTCTTCTCAGCCTTTATTTTTTTTTCTCAATTCTGCACACTGACAGAGCTCTTGTTCCTGTAGATGTAAATAGTATGGAATACATCATGTGACACAAGATAATGCAACATGGAGGCCAACCGCAAGAATGTATCTTGCTTTTCATCTCCCTGTCTGGCTGTAATACAATATTTCCAGATTGTTCTCTCCCAAGAGCAACCAGCTTACCATTGATCTGAGCGGGGCTGATACAGTCTCCGCTGCGTGTGTGTCATTCTAATGAACCAGAAACTGAACCCGGCTGCAGTCTTTCTCTCTCTCTCTCTCGCACATCTTCTGTCTTTTTTCTGTCATACTCGGACTCGCACTCACAAACATGCGGATGCATGCACACGGTCGACAAATACGGATGGAGACCACTTGCTGCATTTCATATTCTAAAATGTGTTGACAGACTATTTCCTTGCTGTTATCTGTAAATAGATATTTTTCTTTCTTAAAACCACTTTAGGTTTGATCCTAAAGTGATTTTTCACCAGACGTTAATTGTTATTCAACGTCTTGTCCATCGAGGATGAGGTTTTATTAAACTATGGGCACTTTTGTACTTTTAGAAAACAGAAAAAAAGGGTAACACTTTCTACGAAGCCCATATTTATAATACATTATAGGGGTATTCTTAAGACATTTTAATGACTGCATAGTGCCTTATAAAAACGTTATAGTGTGTTATAACATCTCATGAATAATCATAAATAATTCTAAATTATACCTTTTAAGAGCACGGTTATTTATAACACACAATGCACACCATATTAAATCTGCTTCATTAATAATGGACTATATCATATCTTGAAATTATTTAAGATCTGCACAGTAGCTTACAAGTGGTTGGGTGCTGAGTGTTATCTGAGTGTTTCCTGTGAGGTTAATATTAATATTAATATATATATATATATATATATATATATATATATATAAGAAAATACATGTAATTACTTATCAAAAGTTTTATCAGCTTTCTCGTTTCTCCTCTCAGTCACCAATTTTTTTTTGTTGTTGTTTGAGGGTGAACGAATGATTTAGATGATCCATTTCAGACTGTCACGACTTACCCCATCTCCTTAATAAAACGTGAAATTGAATTTTAGAATGTAATGCGGTTATTCCAAGTAAAAGTTTGTGTCCCACAAAGCTTTCACGCCGCGAAAAGATGTACCTCAGCGTTACTCTAAAGTGCAAATCATCACCACCCTACAGCTTCGCACCAGCCTTTCCACTGAGAAGAGCTAGACGCCCCGTTTGGAGGTGAGGCAACATCCCAAGGCAATGTCACATCCCCGCTCTGGCCCATCTGCCAGGGACGGTCCTGTCTGTGCACCAGTAACGCCAGCAGTGAAGGTTCCACTTCAGCCCGGCTCCTCAACAGATGGCACACCGTGAGGCACCAAACCACATCACATTCTCCCACATCCGCGCTCCACGCTGATGTCTCACGGCCTATCCGGTCTGGAAACCCGCATTTCTCCAGATTTGAAGAGCTTTGGCAGGTTACCTACAGGCTGAGGGTAATGAAGACAGGTGACGACAGTAGGAGAGATCTGCTTGCTGTAAGCTTCTGACATTAAACACGTTATGTAACGAGAGAATGAAACCGTCTGTGGTCAATTAGTGCTGCACGACGCGTCAAACCGGCTAGCTGATGCTCTTATAACATGATTCATGAAGCTACTTTAAGGAATGTTACAGGAATACATGATAAAATGTTAGGTAACACAATATAAAAAATTGGTGAAAGAAGAGCACTTAGGGAGCCAAAAAAGTATAATAATAATAGCAATAATAAGTGTTTTTCAGGTTGCTTCACAAAGACAAAGAGAAAAATACAAATAAATACAAAAATATATAAGACAAATAAATAATCGAGCAAAGCAAACTAAACATCTAGGATTTAAAAACAGCTTTTGTTTTACCGTTTTATACCTTGATGTTTCTTTTATTTTGTGAATCCAGTCAAAACAAATGTGAATGTAATCATTTCGACAAACAAACAAAACATCATAGTTCTTAAGAATAGTGAAATTTATTTGGTTTTGTTTAGCTGATTGTGTAACTTTTATTTGTTTTTGTTTTGTTTGCATGCATGGCTTTGCATTCGTATCTCCAAGACAACATCCACCTCAAATCAAAAAGGCATACATGTACATGCATGCATAAAGTTCCACTGAACCATTAAAAATTAAGAAAGTAGTCACAATTTCAAGATTGAATCACATTTATACGTTTTTCCCATTGGATGCATTAAAAAATGGTGGAACGATAAAAATATAGGCTTCACATTTCTGTTTTTAAACATGGTTTGCTGCCATTGTAATATCACAACAACAAAACAATGCATAAATATCTTTCCTTTATGCTACATAATTAAAATTCTGCTAAAAACGCCTAATGTATCGAATCGCTTTCAAAACCCATTAATGCATCTGAACCAGCAAAAAAGGCTACATGTTCGCAAAATAGGGAATATATATTTATATGTAATAATATGCGCTTATAGGACATCAAATCGAATGAGTGCAAGGCAGAGATATACACATATACATGTGGCTCAGCTGCTCTCTTTAAAGAAATAGACAGGGAGAGCGTCTTTTTGGGGTTTCTTTAGAAGGTGCTGAAAAAGGTTTCTGTTTGTATCTTTTTTTTTTTTTTTCTAATACTACCTTTAACAAGCTGCCGGCTGTTTGGGTGTGCTGTGCTGCATGACAAACCCCAGTACTGCAGAAGAAGTTCAACACCAAGGACAGCCAGTTCTATTCTGGGTATACTGACTTCACTAAGACATATCATAGTGCATTAATGGAATATGTGTTTAGACGTCTAGCTGAGTTCATACCTGTGTTTACACTGCGGGGGCTTAAAAATACTTTGTTTGAAGCACACGCACACACACACACAAAAATAAATAAATAATAATTTATTGCAAAAGTGAGATTTAATGCATTGTAATGCAGACGTCTATAGCATATCAATGCTCTATAACCAATATATCGAATATACGAGTACTAAAATTATAGTATAGTGCTTAGATGTGACGTAAGTGCAGATAAGTTTGACCATTTTTTTTTTTTTACAAATTGTTTATTTATTTTTAACGCAGAATTTGATTCGAAAAAAGGTCAAAGTGCGCAGAAACTGTACAAACTTCACAACTTCGTCCAAATTAAAGCGGGTAAGAGAGTGCACGAATGTAGCACTCAAAATCTAGTGCGCTTTGCAGCGAAAATGGGTTCAGCTTTGCATTGCAAATTCAAAGCAAGTAAAAGCACTTTAATTCTCTGTATTTTTTACCAAAAACCTTGACAGAAAGAATTGAAGCGGTGATTGACTGGCGGAGACGCAGACATATTTTATTCACAGTTGTTCAGACGCGTTGAAAAGTAACAACAGACAATTGAAGAAAAAAAGAAAATAAAAATGTTTCCAACAGGAGAAAATATTACTATTACTATTTAATAATTCAGATTGCTATTTAATAATTCAGATAAAATAGCCTAGAGAATTAGAATAAGGTATTTTAAGACATTTCTGATGTTCTAAAAGGTTGGCAGCAACATGCGATGCTTCTAAAGGCACACCGAGCACGATAAAAGCGCGATTAGTATTAAAGAATAGCCGGTCCACAGTGATAACCATAAAGGCGCAGAGAAACGATATCGTCGTAATTTTTTCCAGCTGATGAATGATACCATTAAGACACCTTCAATGACGAAATAAAACAAAAGTTGTATAAGATGGCAGAAAAAAAGGCTATTTTTAACAATTAGAATACAGTATGAGTTATATCAAAGTTTACTAAATTAGGGAATATTACTATTGGCGTATTGACTGTATATTAGTAATTATAATGAAGCATGGCGTTAGTTCTGGCAGGTCATGTTAGTCAAGCTTGCATCAACTGACTATCTATAGGAATACGACACCTGTCTAAGCATCCATATATAAGGTCCTTCAGTATTATCAGCAGTTTTCACATTGCTCGATAGCTAATTACTGTCCTCCATCCTCAACTCCTCCTCCTCTGTCAGTCAGGATCCAGCCTTCTGACTTGAATCCGATCTAGGCTCACTGGAAATACGAAAGTTCAAAAACACACTTATTTATACAAATCGCTGCTGTTTTCAGTTGAAACGAACACTAAAGGGAGTAAAAATCCCACAACTGTTATGCCTTTTCACTCAAGTTATCGCTTGCAATTACTTCAGGAATATCACGTTGTGAACTCAAACCAATTTTGACATGCTGTGACCATTTGAAAACGTATATTTGAACTTCAGTGTCACGCATTAGCTTCACATGCATTAAACTCAAAAGGTTTGCTCAGGTTTTGCCGGTTCGAACCCTGTGATTCAACAAAACAGCTAAAATCCACGTATGGAATTAAAAATAGCACGGTTGCATCAACAAATGAGCTTTTATATCAGTTTTGCATATCGGGTAGGTTTAGGGTCGAGTTTGACGTAGATGATATTTCCAGCATGATAGAGCATTAAGAACCTCCACTTGCCCGGGGTACCATCCACAGGTTCCTGCATTTTTAGTTTGACGTTAGCACAATGCTAAGCTAATAACACTGCACATTCTACTAAAAACCTGCACCAAAAAGGCATTCAAAAAGCAGCACGTGCTCGTGAATTTGTGCCACTTTAAAACCCATTAGTGAGTAGATAGTGATTCAGACAGATGCAATGAACAATTAACCAACACAACAAGCTACTCCAATCAACCGGTTCTAAAAGATTCAAACCTCTTTCGCCATTCCCCTGCCTCTCTTGCACTCAAGAGCACACTGCTGTCCTCTGCGTGATGGTATTTTGGTGAGCACATCAGCGGCGCCCGCTCTGCAACTCTTGTTGCAGTCTCCGAGATTTCAGCTCCTGCCTCTGAGGGCAGGTGTCCCTGACAAACACATGTGTTAACAGTCAATTATCCAGTCAGTAAAGCCCCCTAATTACAGCACAAATCACTTCTGCGCCTGCCAGCGAGATTCACAGAGCTCGGTTGGAGAGGAGAGAGGCATTTTGAAATGGTTGAACGGTGAAAGCTAAACATCTGATGCTGTGAAGATCTCTCAGTCTTCTGGAGTTAATAGCAAACTATTCCTGTAATGCAGCCGGCTGTGGAAGAAATAAGGGCTCAGTGTGCTGCCGTATTCCCTGGATGCTGCCTGCGCCTCAGTTTGATGGCCTTATCGTGTTTGAAGGAGTGAAAGAGACAGGCTGACTGTAAAGTGAGCATGAATTGCAGCATCGCGGATAAACAGGGAGTGTGTAAAATGTAAATGCAGGGGGGGTGTTTATGCCGAGGGAAAACATATGTTCGAACATGGACAATGCATTTTGAAAAAGAAAACTGAGCTTTTAAGGGCAGATGGTGCTTTGCACACTGGGATCTCCACATAATTACATTAAGAAAAAAACAGAGAACTTGAAAATAGATAGATAGATAGATAGATAGATAGATAGATAGATAGATAGATAGATAGATAGATAGATAGATAGATAGATAGATTCATTCATCATTAGCCAAGCACATCAACAAAATCGGTGGCAACATTCATACTGACCATATAGCCATCCTTCTTTCATAAACTTATAAACAGAACTTTTTTTTTTATTTTGTGGGAATGGAACAGCTAGAAGCAAACCTCACTTTAAAAACCTTTATAATTTAACCATGAGGAAAATGTTCATTTCTAATCATAATTAAATTTTCATTTAGCTTGATAATATTCACCTAAGAAATTGAACAAACAGAGCTCGATATCCTCCTGCAAGCACTTGAAAATTCATTTTTGTACTACAGCTCAAGACCTCGCTTTAAATCGTCCTAGATTGAATTGTTTGCAAGGGCCACTGAACAAATGTTTGACTCGAGGATAAATAAGGAGGGTAATATTGATTACAGACTCAGAAGTAATATCTTACATAAATATTTGGGACAGAAAGAGATGCATTATGGGTCAAACAGCACTTTGTTGAATGCGGTACAGAAGCTGAACAAATAAGAACTGATTCCAGGCAGGCCAAGATCATTCATCTTCTGTAGTGCATAACTATAACCGAAGCTGATAAAGCATTTCTGCATTCCGCGCAGCGTGGTTTGCATTAAATTGAACAGAGTCACTGATAGAGTCTTCAAAAGTCTTCACTTTTTGTTTTCACAGTCATGGTTTGGAACAACATGAAATAAGCAGCTAGAATTTGATTTTATTAGCCTCTTCTGCACTGTAACATTGGTACAAGATGGCACGCTACTTTTTTTCCCAAAGGAAAACTGCACTCAGAAGACAAAAGTTGTCCAAGTGCTCAGACACATTTAGTGTCAACAGTAACAACTTGACAACAAAAATGGTTAAAGCAGTGATGTTTCTGGCAGCCCTTCACTTCACAGTATAATAGATGTTTACAGACATCGCTCTGAGACAAGGACAGAATGACGGTAAAGACCCTCCGAGCCATGAATGTCCAAAGGATGTGTGATTGATGCCTCTAGTCCGGAGAGACCAAGACAATGTCAAGTTATAAGAAAGTCCAGCAACGCCTTAAAAATAAAAGAAGGCCCAAACACAAAGGGTCTTTATCAAAAGACTAAACTTTCTATGAAAACAATGTTTTAGTAAATAATGCTTGTTTTTTTTTTCTGCTTGTACATTGTTGCACCAATAGATGGCGATATTCATCAATTCCCTATTTTGTTCAAAACTGCTGATTCACTTGGGAATGAAACAGGTGTAGTTTTAAGTAGGTCACTGAATCATGAATTTAAAAAATGAAGAAAAAAAATCATTTATTTGAGTCATTCGCTTAATTGATTTATTCTAAAAACCATTACCGGTTTGTCCCAAATGGCATCCTTACTGTACTGCACTTTAAATATGTGTGAAGTGTGGAATGTTAAAAACTTTATGCACACAGCTCTCGCAAGTATATATATGTATATATTAGCATTAATATTAATATTGCTTGTCTGATGTCCTGACCAAATACATCTGACTTTTTACTCAAAATAATACCATAAACCCGATACTGAAAAGATAGAAAACATCATATATCTTATTTTTGCATTTCAGGATTCAATAAATGTTCACTGAAGTCCTTACTTTGTTGTAATGCAATTACAGCGTGATTCATGTGAGTCCTGTAGATGTCTTTGGGACAAGACCAGGAGATTTTATTTGTCATTTCATTCTAAGTTTAGCCAAGAACTTGTCAGCAAGCATCTGCCAAATGGATTACGTCCAGACTTTGATATTGGATTTATGAAATCTTTGAATCCATTACGTCCCGACAAGCTTATTTTGCAGTCTTATCTTATGCGGATCTTTCCTTTGCTTCTCTAATGAATCTGTCATGAGACTCATATTTGTTTACCTCCGGTAAGTTTGCAGCCCAGCTCTTAATTAACTATAAGCTGGTATACTCTTTACTCTTTCTTAATTATCTTTGCTATGCCTTTATTCAAACTGAATTTAAAAGTGCAAGATTATTATTATTATGTCTAAACCAAAAATCAATATGTTCTTATCTACAAACCCTTCCTTCAGAGGAAGATGATATGATTATTTAAAGGTAAAACCAACCTAAAACCCAAAACCCAAACAGTGCGAGTTCGGGGCGTTTGCTAAGGCCATTTCTAGATGCTGCAAGCATAGCCAACATTGGACAGGTCATTACATAAATGTTAAAAATAATTTATTTTGCATAGGTTGTACACTGTTGATCACAGGATGCTGCTTGTTATTCATTTCATGACAAGAAACGTGTTACTCCTGAACAGTATGGATTGCACAGCTGAAAAAAGCAATTGAAAGTCTTTGACATGAGGGGAATTTATTGGAAACAAACAAGCCAGTCTCTCCCACAGACTGAGAATGCAAAAACAGACAAGCCAAGGCTTTTTTTTTTTTTTTTTTTTCTGCTTCTGACCTTCACAGTGTCTTGGATTTGCTTTTCACCGTGGAGGCTGAATTGCTTTCAATTAACTGTGGTATTTATTTATTATTATTATTTTTTTTTTTTTTTTGTGCCGATAGCCACAAGGCTTGTTGGATGAGAAGGTTATGGAATCAACTTTTGTCATCAACAAAAAGTGCTCAGCGCAAATTTTGTGACCTACCTTATGTCCTTCAGATATAAAAACTAACCATCACACCTTGGCATCGGTTGAACTGCTTGATGGAATCAATCTTGCATTATTCTCGGAAACTATTGGTGTCTAGCTTGTTGAATTTTATTATGTTACGTTTATGAATAGTTTTAGCAAATGGCAATTATGCATCTGAAAATTTTCATATATTCGTGTCTCGTGGCATAAACGTACCTTAGTGCACTTATTTAGCGATACACAAAATATATACCAAGTACATATCACTACAGTTTCCAAAAGTCATGAACGCTAGAGGCGGTGAAACTCCACCACACAGTCTGCTGCACGCCACCTTGAACTTCATTTCCCATACTCCTTTGCACAAGATTGGTGTGCTCGTTACATACTCTCATCTGCACAGCTGCACCAAGTTTAGCACATGCTATATAAACCCTGGGCTTTCTCCCCTTCAGCGATAAGTGTTGTTTAGCGTTCATCACTGTTCTAGCTGATAGCTTCTTTACCGAACTGTTCACTTCAGTTATGTTACGTTGAGAATTCAGAACAATATTAATATGCTGGGAGATTTGAGAACTGATTCTTTTAAACATTACCATCATATATCCACATATATATATATGTATATATGTATATGTGGGTTTTCATTGATGTTAGCTTTGTTCCTTAGCTCACGGAGTACAGAGATATACTTGAGAGGCGAAGGAGCACCAGTTCAAATCCTGTCGGATAAAACCATTCATACCTGCATAAAAGGAAGTTGAAAGGGCACTGTTGCATCAACAAATGTGATTTTATCAGCTTTGCATTTATTAAAACTCTTGGGTAGGTTTAGGGTTGGATTTGCTGTAGGGTATATTTCCAACATTACAGAGCAACTTTTAGCAACAGTTAAATTCTGAACACAATGCATGCCTATACCAACATACCACTTCCTGTTGCATTGACCTTGAAATTTAGGAAATTGTAGGTTGTTTTGATATCTACTTTGTATTTTTTTTTGTTTGTTTTTTTTTTTTTTTTTTTTTACGTGCTGGTGGCCGTTGGCTTGAATTTTGTGAATCACCAATGACCATGATACCAGCTAAAAATATGATTTTCTGTTTTACTGAAGATCAAAGGTCATCTACATTTTGGAATGAGTAAATTATTAGTAAATTTTCATATTTTGGTAAGCTATGCCTTTTAATATTTATGAACGCAATGTATTCATTTATGACAACATGCTCTGTAAAAGGGATATATCATATTTATTTTTTCATTCATTTATTCATTTTACAATGAATGTTTCAGCATACAAATGTCATGATAATCATCTTTAGAAGCTATGCCATCATCACAGTCATGACCAAGCCCATCAAATCATTCTTGAAAACAACAGCATAAACCTCTGTAAATATCATAAATCATAACACATCTGTGATTCACGCACAGCACTTTGTGTAACCCCGAACGTATTTCCTTATTTAAATCAGGCCATATGGGCCCTGCTGCACCTGTGCAGAATCAGCCTTCCAGAAATGAACATGGAAAATGGATCCGTCGCCCAAAATTCAGCAATGTGTTCATAAATTGAACTGCTGGAGTTGGGGTTCCGGGCACGCCATGTCGGTTGTAATAAAGTTCAAAGCATACGTGCGAGTGACTGATGTTCACTTACCAAAATCAGTAGAAGTGGTAAGTTAGGTTCTCGGCTCTCACTTTGGATGCTTTCATCTCTATAAATATGTACCGTGGATAGCGAAGTGGGTGTCTAATTGGCTCTCTATCCTGCATTTGATCCCATCACTCGAAGTAGGACTTGCTGCTATTAATGGTGTTCTAATTCTGTTTTCCTGCTCACATACATTACAGAAGACAGCCTTATTTTGATAGAGCGTCGTGAAAGACTTCATTAGTCTAACGGCACTACATGGTGAATAATGGCAGCTGCCTTGACCTTGTGCCAGGGTGTGATTTTGAATTGTAATGCCCAATTGTAACAGGGCTTTACAACTCATTACTGAAAGGTGCTCAGTCTGTTCAGCTATAATGGACGGCTCCTCCTATGTGACTTGACTCTTCAATACTCAAGGCTGAATTACACAAGACGAGGCTCTTAAGGTTTATGGAGCAAGTAAAAACTGTAGAAATCAATGGCCATTTGGTATGAACATTCATTCCGACTTTAGATTGGGGACCAATTCTCACTATTAACTTCAACTTTTGACTCAATATACTCCTAATTTATGACATATAAATTGTAAAATAGTTGTTAGGAAGGAGATCTTAAATATGGTCAAGCAGAATAACCCATTGATATGTGCTTTAAAAGTATTAACAAACGGTCAACATGCTAGTAATATGCATGCTAAGATAATGCTGAGATTTGGTAAATAAAATGAACACTACAGTGTTATCAAATGCTGTTTTGAAGTTGCATATTTAAAAAAGTGAAAGAAGAAAGAACAAAAGATTTTTATTTATTTTTTTAATAGAAAAAGTTCTATTTATATCAAACATAAAATACCCTTTACACCAAAAAGTGTAATGAATAAACCTTAGGCAGAAGGAAAAGTAAATTCATGTCTGTACAATAGAATACAGAACAAGGTTCACTCTTCTGCAATTAGAAAACAGTGAAGAAAAATTGTTAGTTTATCTAAAGTCATTTTTGCTTATTAGTATGGTTAAACTGGATTGTCAAATAGTCATCAGCAGCAAATAAATTTTTAAATAAAATGGAATTTGATGCATTTGTATTAACATCTTCAATTAGCCATGCTTTTGATTTGTAAGGAAAGTATGTCATCGCCATTTTATCCAATTAAACTTAAAAATGATGTCTTAAAATTATTTTTCTTTTTTATATTACCGTAATTTTTATTTTTATTGATCCTTGTAAAGTGGACAATGGGACTCGAACATGGAAATATGGAAACATGGAAATATGCATTTATATAAAACTATAATACATAATATATAGTCACTTTTTTTGTCCTGAGAAAAGTAACACTTCCACAGCTCATATATGCTCGTAATAAGGGTTTGGTTAAATCCTGCAAACCTACTGAATCAGTCAACAGATGTTGTCATTGTGTTTAAATCAGCACATGCCTCTAGGTATTCATACATGGAAGAATTACGTTGTTATTATTAATGCATATTTCCATTTCTCATACTCGTATTTGGTAACGGGGAGTGGGGTGAGATGGGGTTGGCACTGGTTTCAATGAGTCAGATGGGTTTCAGAATTAATTCAAGAAAGATTAATATGAGAAAGCCAATGACTCATAGCACTGAAACGTTCCCAGTCATAAAAGACAAATACTTTTTCTTCAATACGTGTCCCTAACAAATGTGCTCTTTTTATGTTCATTCATATCTTTATATATGAGCAGCTTCTAATGGCTCTCCACCCAGCTGGCTTTTAAAACCCATCCATGGCAAAGTCATAATTTGCTGTGATATAGCAACTAAATCTCAGTGAACAAGTTAGACATACTGCATATAAAATTGTGCTGTTTGTTAGCTGCATTTCATTCAACTCAGAAAATGGGAAATTTCAAGTTCTTTTCTGGAACAGTGCAACAAAGCAGCTTTTTAATCGGTTTATCATCAATGAAATCCAGACATTTGTCATGTTTCTGTCATATTATCTACTAGCAACATTTGTGTCACCTTTTAGTGCCATTTGCAAATCTCCAGTGGCCTCAAAGGAAAGTATGTGACCACTGAATGCACACTTCAGAATCTTGGCTATAATAGTAGGTCATTCAGGTACCTTTTGCTCTCTTTTTTTATGAATACTTTGAATTTGGACATGCTGATCTTTCATGTACCATTTCTCATCTGCTGCAGTGGTTCTCAACTTCAGTCCTATGGGGACCCACTGCTTTGCACATTTTGTATGTCTTTAACACATCTGATTTATCAGATCATTAGGGCTCAATGAACAGCTCAATTAACTGAGTATGCCAGATTAAAGAGACAAATAAATTTGCGCAGATCCCGCTGAGAAGCACTGACATAATATATACTGGGGAAGTATTCAGATGGAGCCCAAGTGAACATGAAACTCGTTTTTGTGATGTAATTAGCAGGATGTTACTTGAAATGTAAAGCCTCTCCTGGCTCTGCCATCTTACCGTGATGAGTGCCTGAATGATCCTAGGAGCTACGTTGTCGGGGGCTACACGCCCTTGGTAGGGTCTCCCAATGTAAACAGGTGTGGTCCAGACAAAGAGTGGTCCATAGGCCTTTAGGGAATGGAATAAGAAAAAGGCTGTGATATCGCACCGTACATCGCAGCCGGGGGCCCACCCTGGAGCCAGGCCTGGGGTTGGGGCTCACATGCAGAAGCCTGGTGTCTTGGTCTTACCCTATGGCGACCTGCCAAGCTCAACCCGAAGGAGCGATGTGGGGTCAATCTCTCGTGGGCCCACCACCTGCAGGAGAGACTGTAAAGTACTGGGACCTAAGTGACCCAATCCTTGGACACAGAATCTTGCTCTAGGGACATGGAATGTCACCTCACTGGGGGGAAAGAGTCTGAGTTAGTGTGGGAGGTTGAGAGGTACTGACTAGATATAGTAGAGCTCACCTCCACTCACACTCCACAACTTCTTAAAAGGGGCTGGACTCTCCACTACTTGCTCATAGCCCCCCAGCTTAGCTTTCATGTGTTGGAGTTGAGAATAGGTTTGGGGACCATGGGATCTGATCTCTGTTATTGCAAATGATGCTGTCCTGTTGGCTCCATCAAGCTCGGACCTTCAATGAACACTGGGGCAGTTTGCAGCTGAAAGTAAGGCGGCTGGAGTGAGAATCAAGTCTGAGGTCATGTTTCTCATTTGGAAAAGGGGGGCTTCTCCCCTTCAGGTTTGTGGAGACTTTCTACCTCAGGTGAGAGAGTTTAAGTATCTTGGGGTCTTGTTCACGAGTGAAGTAAGGATGGGACGTGAGGTCAACAAACAGATCAGTGCCGCCTCTGCAGTAATGCAGTCAATGTACTGGTCTGTCATGGTGAAGAAGCGAAGGCGAAGCTCTCGATTTACTGGTTGATCTATGTTCCTATTCTTACCTATGGTCATGAGCTATGAGTCATGACTGAAAGGATGAGATCCCTGATACAGGCAGACAAAATGAGTTTTCTCTGAAAGGGGGCTGGGAGCTTGTTGTTCAGAAGTGGGTAGGTTTAGGGTAGAAGTCAAAAAAACAATGGTTGCCGGAATTCAACTTTTAAAATTATGGTAATAACGTTCATGGTTTTCTCTGTAAATTTTACAAGAATTTACATTTTAACCATTTAGCAGGTTTTTTCTGTGAAAATCACAGGAATTTTTTTTTACAGTGTGGAGTTATGTGCTCCAATTAAAGTATACATTTATATCAAATAATGTCTATTTTTACCAAGGCATGCAAACCATACTTAAGGCAAACAACTGAAAGCAATGAAGGACCCTGCATACACGTTGTGATATTGCAAGTTCTATGTGTTCCTGGGTCAACATATTTTATTGACCCTGCTATAACATTTTTAATCCAAAAATTGTATTTTGACCATATCTCTACACCTAAACCTAACCTTACTCATAAGTAATGCCTAAAATCAGATTAAATGATAGATGAATAAGACTGATGTGCAAGCACCATACACTGATTGTAAGCCTAAACAACTATAAACTGGTTCTTCAGTTCTGACTGGTTAATCACAATGTTGTTCCAGGGTCAACAAAGATGTTGATCTAGTAAGACATCGAGCTTAGAAAAATCTGTTTTGTGACCCTGCACGTCTAAAATATGTGATGAGTTGGAAATGAGAATGTGTTGCAAGCTAGCAACACGCAATGCAACTGATACTGGTATAGAGAATGACATGACAAATTTAAAACATATAGATCACATTTATACTACACACATTCATACTATATAGAATATAGTATAATATAGAGAATACTTTAGAGAATTTTTTTTTTTTTTTTATGGTTGTGAAGTAACTACTGTGCCTATTCAAAAAGTACCTACTCAGTGTATGCTTTTCATACACATTATTTATATACTGTGTGTGTGTATGTGTGATGTATGTGTATGTATGTATGTATGTATGTGTATGTATGTATGTGTGTATATATGTATATATGCATGCATTTTATAAGCAGAATAAAAGCATTACAAACGAGCTGTGCTCCATTCCAAGTCCTTTTTAAAGCCATTATTTAGCATTTCACAAGCAAACCTGACATAAGGCTTCTTCTGGTGGCATTTTTTGAATTTGCTCACAGAGAGAAATCACACCCTACATGCAATAATGCCAATATCATTACCCAATATTATTTTAATCATGACAATAAAATACCTAGTGCCTGGCATCAGCATGTTGACTCCAAAAGTGTCTTATTTAAAGCAACAGAGGACCTGCACGTCAAATAATTACGCTATAAATACCCTGTGCTTCAAAAAAAGTGTCCTGACTAAGTGGCAAAATGTGACCAGTTTGAGAGTGAGACAGTGCTGTTCATAGGCAGGGTCTTCCTTTTTCAGATTTTTAAATTTGCTTTTTTTCAGTCTTTTTATATCTAACATTTAACTGTGTCTATCTCTTTTCTTTACTCTCCTTTTAGTTCCACACAAACTGGTTTCACAAAATACCTAGCACTTAATCCCATCATCTGAATCCAAGAGCAGGACACTCCCACTGTACAGCATTCACAATTTCAATCAAGAAATCTGCTCTACTTTCAGTAACAGTATGTTCCCCCGGGTTAACCCAGTGTTCCTATGTTGGCCCTAACCCTATCCCTAACCCTAGGAACATTTGACCCTTTGCCATCTGTTCATAATTGGCATATAAATCTGTTGAACACAGGACCCTGGGAACACAGAGTGATTTAAGGATTTAAATATTCTGAGCATTTACAGTTCAGGTAATTAGTGAAAAAAACTGTACCCAGAATTGAGTGGAATGAGCCAAGATGACAAAATGGTGTGCTTCGTGGGAGTCATGCACAAGCTGCTGAGCAACGGTCATTGAGATCAATGCAAATGCTAACAGATAGTTCTCTCACAGTATTACAGAACCCACTGGAAAATGCCAATATCATGCTGTGGATATAATTTGATGACACTGCATACACAAGCTTATAATATCATGCAAACCATGTTGCTGAGGGAGTCTTGTTTGCTAAGGGACAGCATGTGTTTTGTTTTGTGCAGAATTCAGCTTTGTGCTGTGGGGGTTACGACTCAGCAAGACAGCTCCAGATACAAAGCTACATGTTCCCCAGGTTTGCCAGCATGACCTACAAACAATATCAGCAGTCTTACTATTTCAATTCAAGCCAGTCATTGTGAAGAACTGGCATGAGACCGGGGACTAGTGCTCAAGAGTCTGGAACTCACATTTGACAAGGGATAATGGGCACAGGTGCCGCCTGTTAACTTGCTCCTTTCTGTTGTGAAACCATTTGCATATTTTCATTCGCTTGTCAAAGGAGGATTTTGACCCCTTAGTTGGGTGTTTTGCAGCAGTGACTGATTGGTATTCAGGGATTCCGTAGGGTTGGAGAGGAATTGAATGAAGACAGAACCTGTTCCTCTTGGAATATTATTTGTTGAGTCAACAGATGGCGGACGCAAGCACTCAAGAATCCAGATCGTGCTTAAAATACATTTAAAAATGTGCAAACTGTCTGGTATTTTAATGTTTTTCCAGTCCTGGTTGTCTTGTTACGGCATTCCTAAAGTGTCCAATCTGACAGACACAAACAGACTTTGACAAGAGGACCATCTGTGGTCGTCGTGTTTGTTTGTTTGCCTAGGCATCGGAATAAAAACTTCCTGGTCTGGAATTTGGCCTTTGGCGTTGCTGCCACGATGTGACTGTTGGAAAACATCACATTGGATACAATACTATTCACATCAGAATCAAGCGGAAATGTTCTTGCTTGTCTTTTATACCGGTGGTGTGTGAATTTCAACATCCGAATGATATCCGGAGGGACCATAAATAGGACACCTGGATGTACATTGAGCCTTTTATTCTGCGTATGAGATTCGCGTGAAATATAGCTTGTAGATATTAACAGCTGGGATGAAGAAAAAGTGCAATCATGTTAAAGTCAGCCTAAATCAAAGGTGCCATAAATCACTCTTTGACATCAGTTATTGTAAGATGAGTGCATGGATGCAGATGATGTCAAGTCACTGCCATGGTGACGGATTGGGGCAATGTAGTTTTCAGAAGGAGAGGTATGTGTTTGTAAATTAGACTAAACATTTAAAGACCTAAGATAATGACAGAGGAAGTGTCAAGCACTGGAAGTCTTTTTACAAGCATTATAGAGAGTCTTGGAAATAGGGTCAGTGGCATGATCCTCCTTTTTATCTGAATCTGTTAATTCAAATACATAAACATGTACAGTTATGTTACAGTAAAGATTTTTTTAATTCTCAGTTAATTATTTTGGGTGTCCTGATATTAACACTAAGCAGGACGTGTGCTAGTATGCTAAATATGTGCAAAATCGGTCTGAACTTTCATTGAAAAGTGAAACGACCTTCAACAATAATATCAATTATACAAGTATGAAAAAAAAACTAAATATATACATATATGTTTGTCATTACCTTATTATCCAACTTTATTTTCTGCCAGAATACTTCTCAGCTACAACGAAAATTCTAATGATTAACAGCAATACTTGAAATATATTCAAACTGATTAGCTTATATAATATAAGGCATTAATTCAATGAACGCATCAAGGTAGCCTGAAATATTCAATTGAGTATTATTTTGAGAGCACTGAGAAAAGAGTCACAGAATCTCAGACTTGAATGTGAGCCCATAGATGTTTGCATAACCAATGTGACGATTAAAGAAATAAATGGCACAGTACAAGGCTCTGAAGGACAGCGCGTTGAAGGGAGGAAAGAACCTATTCCCAAGGGCTTAAATATTCCATTAATTTAAGATAAACTTAAATATTTGGAAGACAAGCATTCAAGATTGCAAAAAGTCCATCTCTTTCTGCTTTTTTTTTTCCACTTATGTTGGACAAACCTCTCTGGAATTGCGTTCTTTTGGAATACTTGTTCAAACGGCATCTTCCATTATACATCCATACATCTTGAGTGTTTAAACATGGAAAGCAAACTTGGGAATTTAGAGTTTTTTGAGAGTCTTTCAAAGAGGAACCTTCACCTGAGCTTTTCTGACAGAATCAGAACCCCTAAATGGATTAACCAGCGCATGCACAAAAACACTTAAGTATATCTTCATAGCAACAAAACTTCAAAGAAATATAAGAAAAAAAAATTAAACACACTTAAAAGGGACAAAAATGAAATAAATAATGTGAAAGAAGAATCAAACAACATTGACAATAGGAACTTTCTGGCAGCCTTGAATGTGATTGTTCTGGCAGCGGCTTCTTTCGAGACGAGCTGTCAATTTGCATATGTGGACGAACGAGGAGGCGTTTAGCATTTGAATGACATTTGTGTGCCAGGTGAGAGAGAGAGAGAGAGAGAGCAGTAACAGAGATGAGCGGAGACAGAAGGACATCTGAGGGAAGGATGCAAAGGAATCAAAGTCAAACCCAGTTCCCATGAAGACTGACCAGGGAGACCTTAGTTGGATGGCCGCCGGAATTTCTGATTGCTTTCATGAACGGGACGGACCTCAGAATGACTAGACTATAAGCTTGAAGTGACATCTTTAGAATGGAGGATGACAACGAATTTTGTAGAGCTCTGGGGATGTTATGTACTGAGCGATCTTTGATTCATGCAAGCTTTGGGAATCAAACAAATATCATCAAACCCTATCTGCAAAAGGAAACGAGTGTGTGTGTGTGCTGAATAATAACTGTCATCAGGAGTCACCAGTGGGTTATGAAGCATAGATCAAATCCTGCTTGGTGTGGCAGAATGAGAATAACGCTGCTCTCTGTGCACCTCTGATAGCTTAAAACCAGTAGAGGACTGTTCAGTTAGCACGTTCAAGGTCACCAGATTGATCACTGCACATACAAGACCCTTTTTACCAGCGCTGTGACCCAGATTAACATCTGCTGATGCCAGTCAGCCTCCAGGCCCTATTCAGCTGCTGTGGGACACAAAATGAGCCTTGGCTCCTTTTCGACAACTTAATATTGCTATAAACGGCCATAGTAGGTCGTTCATTGATATGCACAGTGTCACCAACTCAGTCTAGACCCAGAATAGCAATGTTTTGCATGCCTGCTGTTAGTAATAACTTGTTAGTGCAACTAGCCAGGCATCCAGATGAACACTATAGCCACCGTAAACCAACCTGGATCAGCTTGGAGATTCGTGAAATTAGTATTTTCTGCACTCCGAAAAAACTTTTAAATTCCTACCACCCCAGCAGGCACAGGACATCAATATAACCATCAAGTTGGCTTTGGACATAACGTTGGACAGACTTTGCATTCGGTAGAGAATGAAAATTGGGTTGACTTCAGTATTTGACATTGACTTAGCGTAGAATTTTGGTTACGGAACCTAAAAACAACAAATATCATCATTAGCTGGAGTCGTTAGCAAAATAACGCTGTCATTAGATGTTGAATTGACACTGAATTGAATTACACCCATCAAAATATGTTTTAATTACAGTGAGAGTTGAGTAGGGTTGTAGCTAAACTCTGCAGGAGAGTGTCCCTCCAGGAACCAAGTCTGACACCCTGATGTATGGTGTATATAAATCCGATCCATAAAGGTCCCGCTTTGCAATTTGCAGGACTGAAAAGATCTGCTGCTTTTTCGCAGGACTTATGCAATCCTCGATGCATGAGGGGACCTACATGATATTAGGCAGGTGGATTTAATGATTTGTCTGATAAGTGTACTTATACAAAAGAAGCACCTACTCAGCGACTCTGCAGTTTTGGACACAGCCAAGGTCCTGACTTGTTTGGCAGCTTACGCAATGTTAATCACAGAACTTATTTTATTCGTAATTTGAAAACCACTTTCCACCCAATTGACAGTCTAATTGAGAGGCAGCAAAAGTCATTTGTGTGTTCATAAAATGGATCAGAAAAACTTTTTTGCACTTGAGCAAGTTCAAAATGATGCATTTACCGTTTATAGCATCTTCCATGATTAAGGTCAAGTTCTGCCATTGCATATTTCTCAACGTCACTGCTTTCGGTTTAGAGAAACTACACAGTTCAGGGTTTTCAGTGTGCCATGTTTTGTACTCTTGCTCTGCTAACAAGAGCAACTAAGCAAAGATTATTGGATGGATAAAGTCAACAAAAAGTTGACTGCACCCAACTCTGTTCTTGACTTCTCAGTTTAAAGATGCTAATTACAAACACCGTGCACGCAGTGGGAAACACTTTGAAGTGTTTTCAATATGCATGCCTCACGGCCCAGTGATTGAAACGCCCCAGTCCCCCAATATTGGGCAAAAGGGAATTAATGGATGATAAACCCTGACTGGTGTAGAATTAAGGGGAAATGTGTTAGCTATAACAGTGGAATGCTTCAGATTAACTTTACCCCTCTGCTTTTAGGAGAACTACAAAGGCTAAAGATGAGTGACAGAGGAAACCAATTTCCTCAGGGGAGAATTTCCCTGCGTTCTTACTTCAGTGAGATCATGATTTCCACCTGCTCTCTGAGTAAGTACAAAATTGCCACTTTAATGTTACAAATATAAGGGAGCATATGTTTGATGCCAAAACATGGCAATTAAAGTTTACTTTTTCAGCATTTTTTTTTAGTGCTGCTCTCACCACCACTCCCCCCGTAAAAACATAAAGCTGCATTCGCATCAACACTGACACCTAATTTATATTCTGGCACAAATAAAAGAAAATATTCCAGTGTTGGCTGGTAATCCTATTATTGATACATGTTCTGTTGACAGGTGGATATCCACTGATTGGCCAAGTTTCTTTGTGAAACAACCAAACAGCATAAAAAGTAAGTAAAACTTTTATTTCACTTCTCTGTTAACTAATTGCACATCTTTCTCGAATACTTGACTGTTTAGTTTCAAATGTTTGTGTTTCTTCAACTTCCTACTCTTTCTGTCTCTTTTCTAAAATGATAAAGTATTTCGAGCAAAATCAGCGTTACTGTCTACTTGTTCTGTAGCCATAAAACAAGCGGGGAAAATGTTGTTCTGTCGTTATCGCAAAAAATACACCCCTTCAGGGCGATTAAAAACGTGTCCGGTTCTGTGTTGTGATTAATGACCGGCTGGTATCCCTTGCATATCACAGTATACATAAAAGTGACATTGTTTGACCACGTCTTTGCCTCTTTCCCATGCGTAATCACGGGAAATACATATTCCAGATGTATAATGGGATAATTAGGTGCATTCAGGGACCTAATTCTCCGCATCATTTCCTCCTGTATTATCTCAAACAAGCACTGATTAAGAAGAAACACTTTTGTGATTCAACCGTAAGTTTAATTGAAAAGTGCAATGCACAATGAGTAAATGGAGGACTGGAGGGGGAGAGAAGAGAAGAGAAGAGAAGAGAAGAGAAGAGAAGAGAAGAGAAGAGAAGAGAAGAGAAGAGAAGAGAAGAGAAGAGAAGAGAAGAGAGGAGAAGAGAAGAGAAGAGAACCTGTGCAAATATAGCGAGTTCCTATTTCCTCGGACAACATCCCACAGCAGAAATATGTTATGGAGAAATTACTCAAAACGGTGAAGCATGAAATAAAAGCCAACAGAGAAAAACATGTAATTAAAAAATGAGAATAATCCGTTTATATGGAACTACAAATAATAAAATAAATAAAAGTATAATAAAACAATACTAATACTACTAATAATAATTATAATAAAACTATATATGTATTTTTTTCAGCTATTAAGCATTTGCTGATGTTAGATTATCATTATTAATTATTTGTTGTATAGTAATGCTGGAAACCAGGAGTGCTGGCTTTAAAATAACATAGCAAGTGTTTTTTTTTTTTTTTATCTTCTTCGTCAAAGACACCCAGATAAAGATTGTAGACATTAAAGGTTACTAAGGTTGTGTGCATGCAAATAGAAACCAGCAGCTCTGTAAGACAGCATACTTATACAGGCAAAAGGCTAACATACAGTCAGAAAATATTTGAAAGCAATTCATTATAATCGTTCCATTTAAATATCTGAAATCTCTGAGTGCTTTCTGCTTTTAGGAAGACCACAACATATTTTCTACAAAGATTAAATAGTACATCCATCACATTTTCCTACCCACTCACCGACTTCTGAAATCAATTAGCATCTTAGCATTATTTATTGAGGTGATAGTGAAGTATGGCAGCGCTGGGGTGCCCTCTGACCCCACTGATGGCTGCATAAGTCTTTAAATGAAGGTGTCCTTGACTGGATTCACACAATCCTAATGGGAATAATTAGCCCTGCTTGCTATAATTGACACTTTATGTGAGGAGCATGGCAACAAGACAAAAATAACAAGGAGCTGCTAAAACTGTCAAACCAGAAGTCTCTCTCCCACTCCATCATGCATACTAATGCTGCAAGGTGCAAACAAATAACAATGAATGATTTCTTCATTTAAAGTACACAGGAGAGCTGTAAGTGATAGGTGCGCTATAGTTATTTTATTTATTTTTACTTCATTTTTTGTCAATTTAATGTTTTAAGAAACATTTATGAAGTAAATAAGTGACTATAATAATTTTTTTTAATTCATTCATAAATAAAAGCCCTAGTAAGTATGTGATATATAAATACTATATCCTTATATTAAATAGATGCATACATGTTCTGGCAAATAGCTAAAAAACGTAAATATATGATATGAAGATACTGTAAGTAGATAGGTACTATAGCTAGATAAATACTACAGATAGGTGCAGTAAGTATGACTATACTGTAGCTAGATAAATACTATAAATAGCTACAATAAATGTGCTGTGAGTTAATGTTTATGACTTTTAATATAAGTGTAATAATCACATATTGACATTGGCCATTAGATAGAGGCTCTCTTCCTCCGCCACTCTTTTCACATAAGGTGATTAAGTACATTGTTACCTGACCCTTTGATATGCCCGCTATTGCCGGTTATTAAAATTCAAAGAGTTGGCACTTTTCACAAAGAATTATGTTGCCGCTAAAACGTTCTGACCTTTACACCGTTGTTCAATTCAGAAGGACGACACAAATAATAAATAAGTTAATATCCATAAAATTAAAACGCATTAAGCGAGCGCATTCCCAACCCCGGCAACGCATTTTAGCTTGCCATATGAATCACGGGTAAATAGCACAGACCTTTCCTCGTGCAGTTTTAATCCTTAACCATATTAAAACAAGCTGAGAGGCAGTAACTGTGGAGAATAGCCAGAAAAGAAAAATGATTCAGATCAAGAGGATTAAGCAGAGAATCAAAAGTCACACCCTGTCTCCTTCCTTACTACGTATTAGATGCCAGGCACTGAAATCTTAAGTGTTATTCACGCTCAAGCCTGTCACTGGTGATTTAATAATGCTGGAGGAGAATAAAAGAATCTAAATTCCAGTGGCAGTCATGCAGTAAGAGGAAGGAAAAGAAACAAAATATCATTATCTCACTCTTAGTGTCAGATTACAAGCGACGTTTTGCACGATGTAGTACAATCTGTTGCTCCTGATACGGTTTTTCTGTAGGAAATTGTCATCAATGGCAGTGTAGTGCAGATAAAAAGAAAACTGCGAGCATGGACTAACAAGAACAACAAAGACTTCCTCTTACGCGCGTGCTTACAGTAGATGCTTGTTTTGTAATTATGAAGTTACCGGAGGCGTTTTCTGATCGGAACGTAATCGACAGCTAAATGTGAAAACAAATGACAAACTGAATAATGTATAAGTGTGGTGGCACGTGTTGGCTCTATAATTTGTAGAAAAAAATATGGCGGCAAAGACATATGTATATTGGTACAAAAGATGTATATTTTACACTCATTATATCATCTTTCTCTAATATGATCAGTTATTCTCATAGCAACAAATTCTCTGATACTGTGTGTGTGTGTGTGTGTGTGTGTGTGTGTGTGTGTGTGTGTGTGTGTGTGTGTGTAAGAAAAATAAATGCAGCTTTGGTGATTTACTTTTTTATTTTACTTTGCGCTCATGGTAAGTACACTAATATTAGATTAATTTTAAATAGAATATATATTAGCACTGTACTATTATTTTTATTAAGTATTTTAGTAACTCTCACTGGCTTTTATTTACTTATTTAGATAAAAAAAAAAATTGTTCAAAATAGCCCAAAGATGAATATTTGCTTAAAATGTTCTCGCCCTCAAACAGTCCAAGACGTAAATGAGTTTGCTGACAAAAACATTACGATAAGTGACACACACCTTTAGTCCGACAATGAAGCAAAGTGAAAGGGGAAAGAAAAATGCATACATGAGTCCTCTATCCATATTTCTTTCGACAGTAAATCATCTGAATCAGGAGAGAAATATGGACAGATCAATCACTGTTTACAAGTGAAAACAGATCTGTGGATTTTGATGTGAGAGGGCAGCTGGGGATGGCCTTTTTTTATATTATGGACTCATATTTTGTACAGAAGTGAAGGTTTGAAAGTTCTTAAACATCTTAATAGTGGCTGTATTTCTTATGTTTCCATTCACAAGTCATTCATTGATAATTTTGTGGGTTATTGCGATCTCTTCATCAGCTGTTTGGACTCTCATTCTGACGGCACCCATTCGCCGCAGAGCAAGTGATGAAATGCTACATTTCTCCAAATCTGTTTCGATGAAGAAACAAAGTCATTTACAGCTTGTCGGGCCTGACGGTGAGTGCATTTTCGTCCGGCTTTAATTTGGTGTTGAACTATTCCTTTAATACTCCAACTTGCACGCTGTCCTGTGAGCTTTAACCTGGAAATAGCATAAACATCAAACATCAATTATTACGTGACACAAACGACGGAAGTCCACCATGTGCTGCTGGTAATAAAGGCATCCCTCTCTGTCCATATTTTCAACATCGCATGCATGCAAATCACGATTCCACAGCAGATAGGCACAGTCACAGACATGGGAATATGAATATGGCTGGAGGCTACGCTCATTCTGACTACTAATATTTGTACTTTTCTTGTGCCACTTTTCATGTCATCGATCAGAGAGGTCACTACTTAAACCTCAGTTGTCTTAGCGGGTTCGCGAGCGCTCTCAACAACACGCGCACACAGCGCGCGGCTATTTGTGTCTGATCGCTGGCGAGTGGAATTGGAAGCCGTGGCATATTGCGCATTCTTTATCATTTCGCACATGAATTATGGATGCTGCTGGAGATACTGGGTTTCAAGAGCCAGTGTCCTTCATACGGACACATCTATTTGGAAGGTATGATATATGTTTCGTGACTCTGTCTAATGTTCCTGTAAGTCCTCTAGTCTAGGAGGATGGAGAAATGATCTGGTGAGAAAATGAGAGCCATATTTGGACCCAAATGTTGATAGATTGGGAAATAAAGTTGCCTTTACATCACTACTGGAAACAGATTGAGCATCAGTCATGTTCCTCCCAAGTGCTCCAGACTGTGTCTACTCCTATAGGGAGATATATTTCTTTAATAATAATAATAATAATTTACCTATTTATGTATTTATTTATTTATTACAATTAAATGCAGAATATCCATTCTTGATGATGATGATGATGATGATACTACTATTTAATAATAATAAATAATTACAATTATTATTTATATTTGGGTTTTTGTATTATTATTATGATTATTTTGCATTATATATTATTATATATATATATATATATATATATATATATATATATATATATATATATATATATTATATATGCATCTATAATTTTAATACTCAAATTTTATGCCCATTACGTTTAATTTAATATAATTTTCTTTTCTTTGTGAATATCAGTTGTTCACACCACAATGTAACATGAGGCCCACACAAAACGTCATCAGTTTTTAGCTATCAGCGAGGGAGGCCGTAAATTAATATTCTGCGGTGTGCTAACCTCCATGTCATGATGATCAATGAGCTTTGTTACTGGAACATGATCTTTCACACCTACAAGCTGTCTGTCAACACTTTCATAGCACGGCATAACAATTAGGAGTGAGGCGCCGTGAGATGCATTATGTCTTATGACTTTACACCTGGTCAAATCATACTACTAAACGTACAACAGAACACCGTTTTAACACTGGTACAGAGTAAACAGATTTAAATAATAACAATTACTACTGCTTTACTCTCTTACATTGCCTTAAAGGGGTAATGTGATGTGAAGTCAAGTTTTCCTTCTTACAAGCTGTTCGTGCATCTATAATATCGTTTCAACATTTATTTCAGCCATATTTGAATGGTCATAGGTCAACTGTATAAAGTCTCAAACCCAAAGAAATATTATTTTTAATATATACACACCTTGAAACACTCTGTTTTTTTTTTTTTTTTTTTTTTTCAAATCACAATGCACAAAATAAAATAATCTTTTTTTAGCATCGTCATATGACCCTTTAAAGGTGTTTATGCAGTTTGTTTCAAAAAACACATTATTTTCCACATACTGTGCATTATTGCTTCTCTTCTAAGCCCTGCCTTCCAGAAACGGGTCGATTTGTACAAAGCTCATAGTTTTTAAAAAAAAGCGAGATGCACACTGACTGGCCAGCTACACAGTGCGTTGTGATTGGCCGAATACAGAAAGCATGTGGCGGAAATGTTACATCCCTTACTGTAACGTGATGTCGTGTCCTTGCGCTATGACACGAAAACAATAAAAGTTGCATTTGTTGCATCCGGTAGGGACATAATTACTGATTATTAGGCGTTGTGTTAACATATCACCACGTCTGCATTCGTGATCAGAGAAACGACAAACAACAGGCACTGCTCAAAACTCGCATTTAATTAAAAAGTAGCAAGTTCTTTTAATAAAAAAAAACTTAACTTACTTAAAGGTTGTGAGTAAGAACTTATCCACCGAATTCTGGTTGTTTCTTCTTTTGGAAGTACAACAACAAACAGCGTCTCCAGCGACACTACGGCGAGAATAATAGCACTTTCTTTCTTTGCATAAACATCCGGGCGGTGATGTAGAGAAGTGGGGGCATGTTTAAACGAGCCGTTTTAGGAGGGTGGGGTATAAATAAAGAACATCTCTTTAGTTTTGAGACTTCAGTCTTTGCAACTTTAGGATCTTACCCATCCACTTAATAGCTTGTGCTGTAACTCTCCAAAAGAGAAGATACAATACGATTCCTTTAACGATACTGCTAATGAACACGGATTAATGCACTAATGCCAAACATAACCATGAGATGACATAAAATGAAGTGGCACAGGATAATCAGTTGTGTAAGAATCAAGGATTCTTTTTCGTCAAAAAAAATAAGTTTGCATTGAGGAGTTTTGCTGTCTGCGTTACATTTTAAAGCTTTTTTTCTAGTTAAAGGAGCACTTAGTATCTCCCTGCATCTGCAGAGGTAAGCAGAGAATAGAAAGGTTGGGGATGAGTTAGTGCTTTCTGGACCACAGGGCATTTCTATTGATGCCATTTATTATTGATGTGATTTCTCATTTTTCCTTTTTTGGGGAACCGACTGGCTGAACGAAACGAGAGTAGGTGGTGCAGTCCACACAAAAATGTGCTCTGGCCCTTTTTCGGAAAACTCTGAAAGCACTGGTGTATTTTTTATTTATTTCTTACCTATATATTTAAATTAAAAGTGCCCTTTGAAACATGGGATAAAAGAAGCTTTTATCAGAACCGATATGCTGTTTTGCTCTGTTTGCTTCTTTGGTTCACAGAGTGGCATGCTGGTCTGGTTATTCAATCTTTGATTCAATCTCAATCACTTGTAACGAGACTTGAGAAATTTAGCATTAAATCACTCACACAGCGATGCATCCTCTGCAGTGAATGGGTGCCGTCAGAGTAACTCATCGATTAAATGCGTTGTACATATGATTGGCAACTAGTGGATGACGTAGGTATCACAGTCCAAAATGAAAGTACAGGAAAGACTGATGAATAAAATTTAAATATGCTGTGTTCTCCACCAACTGGCAACCCATGGTGCCATAATACAATTGGGTTAACAAACACAGACATTCTGTCCCAGAACACACACTTTCAAGGAGAATAACTGACTGCAGCATGCTTATTTAAGTGTTTTTATGCTTGAAAGTCAAAAGCTTACATACAGCACATTAATCATGTCTATAGAAGCAAAAAGCTATGAGTTTATAGGAAGCAAATCCTTCAAGACATTTTTAACTTCAAAACATTGCTCTGTTTATAGAGTCCTCTATGTATAAAATTGCTTTCCCTAGTAAAACGAATGAATGAATAAATAAATAATCTTGTCCAAATCAGGAGAGAAATATGCACATTTTAAAACTTAAAACAGTTCGAAAAAAATTATGTGAGAGGGCATTATGGGATGGACTTTTTCATTGGATGAAAATGTATTTATTTATTTATTTATTTTTTTTATTATCGACTTGCGTTTTGGCCAGAAGTGACCGTTTGTAAGTTGAAAACTTAATGTCTGATTCGTTTCTTTACGAAGGGGCTGCTCACTGGTGTTTCGTGAATTATTGTGATTTGTTTTATTGGTTGTTTGGACTCTTTTGTTTGATCTGTTCTGACGGCACCCATTCACTGCAGAGGATAAATTGTTGAGCAAGTGAGCAGAGGATGAATTGGTGGGCGTGCTACATTTTCTCTAAATCTATTCCAATGAAAATCAAACCCATCTGAATTTTGGGTAGCCTTAGAGCGAGTGCATTTTCAGCAAAAACAGAAAAACTGTTTACTAAATCACCCAGTCATTTTTAGTACATCAATTGTTGGCTGGAGCTTACAACATCAACATTTAACAAATATACCGCATGTCGGATCAAAGATTATCGACCTGTGGAGGGGGTTTTTATGTAACATTTTCTTCCCAAATTCATTTAATAATTTGTAGCCTTGTCAGAAAGCCTTTTTAGCATGTTTATCGTATTAGCGCGTACAAAGAGAGTCTTGTTTGGAAGGAAGTGCTGTGAGACATACTGATGCTGTCTCGTACGGCGACGTCAAAGTGACTAGCTTCTCTCACTCATCACAGCGGGTGGCCATTAGGGCCTACATGGAGAAAAATCTGCTCCATGCACACTAGACTTTCCACTGTCGGCAGCGGGCCACTCTGGATAAAAAGCTGTCATCTTACCATCACTCACGGCGCTACCAAGGACCACGGAAAGGAGGTTTTGTTATTTAACGCATGCATTTCGTGAGAGGCGGACTTATGGTGCCATTTGTCAAAGTCGCTGGCTTCAAATTAGTGCTCATCGCAAGTACGCAGTACTTTCGTATGAATCGGTGATTTACCAAAACCTTTTGTTAGCATTTACACGCATTCATTTAAACAATGTTAAGTAACTTAACAGAATGCTAACATTGCTCAGCGAGGGACTGAGAAGCCATTTTGATATTTTTGCACTAACCTTCGACAAAAAGAAACACGTTTTAGTGTACGCCAAACCAGAGTCTGTCTATCTATCTATCTATCTATCTATCTATCTATCTATCTATCTATCTATCTATCTATCTATCTATCTATCTATCTATCTATCTATCTATTTGTCTGTCTATAGATAGATGCACATTTTGAAAATGTTCAAGTTGCTGGTAGCCAATGACTTCCATTGGAAAAATAAAAAAATAAATGCTATGGAAGTCAATGGCTACCAGCAGCCGTTTTTTACCAACCATCTTTTGTGTTCAGCAGTAGAAACATTTAATATGCTTACATATATATACTTCCACACTTGATTTAATACATTTGTTTCATCGAAAAATATCAAGCCAAATAAAATATTAACGCAAGTCATTTGAACTTTGCACCTCTTTTTTTATTCGCGTATTTTATTTCCTGACTTTTGAATGGCCTTTGGAGAATGACCTTGTGATTTGGCTGCTTCAGTTAAATTAGTAGTGATTTGTTGAGATCAGCAAGGACCATTTGTCTCTATTTACTAATAGAAACGTTCTCATTCTGAGGATTTTGACCGAATGACTCCATGGATTTCTGAATGTTTGCGTGCAAGAATACAAATGGCCTTTTTTTCTCTTCAATCCTCACAAACGCTCTCTGTTGGAGTCACGGGAGGTAATTGCATTACCTGAATGCATAATTCAGAGCAGTAAACCAAGTCCTTAATACCCATCAGAGCAGAGGCTCCTGTATTATTAACAGACATACAGAAACACCCTCAGGGACAAATCAAGAGTGTTTGAGGGCTTTTTGACGAGCAGTAATGCTGCTTAAGACTAATTAATAGCAGAAGGCATCATATTTAGCACTACATGATGTCTGAATGTAAAAGAGGTTAGGATAAAATCTCATTTTAGTCCTCTTTAACCCTATAAAGTCTGACATGTAAAATTATATTAATTAATTTATTTTAATGTATTATTTATTTATGTATTATATTTTTTATCATCATAATTATTATTGTTATTATTATTTATTATTGTTGTTGTTGTTATTGGATTTTTTGTTGTTATCATAGTAGTATTATAGTTATTTAAATTATTTATTATTTTATTATTATTATTATTATTATTATTATTATTATATTATTATTTATTATTATATTATTATATTATTATTATTATTATTATTATTGTTGTTATTATTGTTGTTGTTGTTGTTGTCATTGTTATTTTTGTTATCATAGTTATATCATTAGTTATAAGTAAAATCTGGCAGAAATAACATAATTACTATAGTTTTTTTTCTACCATTTTATTACCTTTTTGAATAAATAAATATGCATTTTTATTGAGTGTCATATTTCATATTGGCTTTTATGGCAAAAACAGTATGATATAGTGAGAATATGGAGATTTGTAGTTTTTGAGGCGGGTATAACATATAATGCTATGCAATATAATGATGGTTTTGATGATCATAATTGAGTTTATAAACAAATAAATGCTATTTAAAAGTGTAATGTAGCATATTGGATACTCACATTATTATTTTTATTATAAAAGATTTGATCATGCTTTTATAGGGTTAAAAGAGTATAAAAAAAGCACTCTGGTTTACTAGCATTTCACAGGAAACTTCAGCTTTAAAATGCACAGATTAGTATGTCCAGAGGTGATTTATTGATCTTTACGATATAAAAATGTAAAAATAAAGGTGAAACGCGTCACCTTTCTGTTTACATTGATTGCGAATAATTACACGCGAGTCATTTTTGTGTCAGCTGAATTGATCGGACACATCTGTGGCTCCGTGCGCTCGGCCAGCATCCGGAAAGCGCCTTCACATCGATGTGACGGTGGCACGTAATGAAGACGGGGCGGCCGGTGGGACACACCGGGGAAGAGGACGGGCGAGACACCCGCGGGTGATCGGTGGGAAGAGAGGACATGATATAGAAAATCAGATATAGGAAGCATAATAAACAGAAGCGGTGGCACAGAGGTGGCATATGTCCTCCATCTTGCCTCCGGTGTGATTAATAAACCATTAAATCACTCCGATGCAAACATAAAAATGAAAGTGTTGAGTCGTAGAGCTGCTTTCTTAATTGGGCTCTTAAAAGGGAATAATTATGATAATTGCCGCTTCTTGTGACTCTTTACCTGAGCGTTAGTGCCGGAGGAGTTCGGGAAGCTCTCTGACCAAGTGCTCCATTACACTTTTTTTTTTATAAAGGCTGACTGTGACCCGTCCGGATTGAATGAGAAAGAACAGAGAGAGAGAGAGGGGTAAAGGGAAGGGTTCAGACAAAAGGTGAATGAAGGATTTTGTCGGTAATAGCTGGAGGTGACATCCTACAGTTAAGTGACAAATTGTCCTCTTTGTGCCAGATGAATAGCGCGGGTAAAAATGATTACCCTAATAAAGAGATGAGCAGTACATGGCTGAGTCTTTATTTAATTCCGTTCTATATGATCTTGACTTCAGGTCCTGAGCTTTTTTACATCTTTGTTCATTTCCAGCGAGTGATGGATTCTGATATTCACTGCAAAAAACTGCAAAAATACTCCAAATCGGTTCCGAATCGTTCGTCTCACTTTTTATTGTACGTAATGCATCTTCGTTATTACCCCCGGTGTTATCTTAGCAACATAGTTTAGTTTACAGTTATATTTTAGAATATTATTTTAGTTTTGTTATGTGCTCTTGTAATAGTTTTAAGATTAGTTTGAATTAATTTAATTAATGTCTTACTTTATTTACATATATATTTATGTTTGTCCTATTCATTGATTCATTCATTCATGTATTTATTTAGATGTTTGTCCAAATTGTTCATTCCTTAAATTTGTATTTTTATTTATTCATTATTAATTTAGTTTATTTGTTTGTTTGACCAGCCTGTACATCTGTTTCCAGTCAAACCGATTGCTACTTACTATTTCAGTTTTTTTTTAGGATTATAGTATAGCAGAAATAAATCATCTTAACGAGTAAATAAATGGTTGGACATAAAGTATTAGATCCCTGTAATGTAATGAGCATATAAATCAAAGCAAAACAAAACTTTTTAAGACCGTCAAGGAAATGATCCGAATTTATTCTGTTTTATCGTCACCATCTCAAATGATTTGTCAGATCATGTCAACTTTATTAACCGTATATTTGTGTGAATGCATTATTATTAAAATCACATTATTCAAATATTCACTGAGCTCATTGTAGGTCCGACCTTCAATTATAAGTCTCAGCGGGTCTCGTGACATTACTGAAATCATCCTGGAGGTATAATTATAAAATGAAATGTTTCATTTGATTTATTTATTTGATTATTTGATTCATTTTGTGGTAAGGTTGATGATGGGATATTGCTTTGATACGGGGGGGCGAGGATATCAGATTCTGGGTCGGCCGATAAAAGACAACTCAAATTCTCGGAAAGACGCAAGTCAGAAAAGGCCTTCATTTCCAACGCAGGGTTTTGTCGGCAGAGACGAGGCTGGCTTTAATGACACAGCAGAACAGAGCGGCGATGGCAAAAAGGATTTCCTGAAATCTCATTACAACGCTTCAACCATATTGGTGTTGCCACGCTCCCTGGAAATGTCCCATATTCTCTCTCTTTTTTTTTCACTCCTTTAGTCGGCGGATATGGCTGCTGAAGTAATTTTTGAGTAAGTCTGTCTGAATGTCTGACAAGCTCCAGCGATTTGAAATGTGCGTGTACGCCGAGTTCAGAAAACACGCCTCTGGTGAGCGGCCCGCCACGGGAACATGACGGGAAAACTGGGAAATCTAATGGCTTCTAAATGTTCTTTCACGGGCCTGCGGGCTCTGAGGAAGATTTACACTAGATACCTCTCCAGGTGTTTTTATAAACCGCCGTCCGCATGCAAAATGCGTGATAAAATGTCCATATTCATCTCAGTGGGTCACCGATGGATTTTCTGTAGCCACGTGACCCCCGAAGTCATGTTTCAGGGCGGCGGCGCTCACGGTGGAAGCTGACTTTTTGCAGCCGTATATCTTCACAATAATCTTTGGAAAGGAGAGATAAAAGATGGATGGGCAGATAAAAGTAAAGAAAGATGTAAAGACAGAGTTTAGAGCCTCGAGAACACACGGATATCCGCTTTTGAACTTCGTCAACACTGAGTTAGTTGCCAAGTGTGTCGGTACTGTATCCACAAACACTCCGGATTTGAAGACTCGCTTCTTTGACCGTCCGCCGTTTTCGAAAGATTGAAGCGAAATGTCAAACGCTGAACTTCAAGCGTCATGCGGTCAGCGGCAGCAGGTGGTGTTATTGTTTATCGCAGAGCGCATCCTCAAAATCTCACCCAGACCATCTTCTTTCCAATGGTTCCACAAAATGACTTCCTGTCATTCGTCATGACCAGTAATGTACATTAGCCAAAAATGTAAGCAGTATTATTATTATTACTTGTAATAGCTAATTAATTATATTAAGTCAGTTACACTTTATAGCAATATAAAATAACATGCATGCATTATGTAATACGTGTGTTATGTGTAACAATATAATAAAGTTCAACTTTGCACCTCTTTTTTATTTATATATTTATTTTAATGTTTTTCATATAACTATTTTATAAATGACTTGAATTAACAAATTATAAATAAATGAATAATTAAAAATAAAAATGAATAAATAATGACAAAACGTTATTTTTACTAAATAATGTTTTAAGAATTAAATTGAGGTTTTCTCATTTTAATATCTGTTGGAATATCAAAAATAATTTACCTAATGACTTTTTGCTTAAAATGATTGAGGTTTTTCCTAAATTCAATACCAGTTGTGATTTTCACTTGTTTTCCATAAATAAATGGTATCAATAAGATAAACAGACAGATTTATTTTCACGAATAAATTTCAATTTTAAAGTATTTATGAATAAATCGGATAAATCGATCCGGACAAACAGTTGGAGTCGTGACCCCGATTTTATAACGTTTAGATTTGATTGATGCATTCGAATGCCTCCTGTCTTATTTTGAGGCTTGTATCTTATATAAATAGTTTTCATGACGCAACACAGCTCAGATGCTGTTTGGGAAAGAGCCCTGGGATTGTAAAGGGAGAAGGGGTTTGTGAAATAAAGAAGATCTGGTGTAACATTTAGAGCACTTTTCATTGCTCCCTGAGGACGACCAGTTGCACCGATTCTTCAAAGTCACAAACACAGGTCATAAACAATGAAAAAAGATGGCTTTTGTGTAGCCTTCAAAAAAAAAAAGAAGAAGATGATGAAGAAAAAACTACATTTATTGTTGCTTTCCTTGTTTGTGGTTGATGTAACCAATTCTAACTTTTACTACTGAGCTGGACGTGCATGCTAGCTTTTGTCAGTTGTGGGTAGCTGTAATATAATGTCACGTCTGCTCTTCAAATGCACCGCGGTTTCATAAAACATCAAGTACTTGAATAGTATGATTGCCTGCAGCCAATTACATTTCCAAAGAAAACTGTATTTTCATTATTTTCATTTAGATCTTCAAAGAACACGCTTAGCGGTTCGTATTGCTTTAAAGTCTTTCCTCTCATTGTCCATCTCGCTAAGCTTCCGTGCTTCTGATGTCGAAGCGTAATGAAATTCTAAAAATAAAAACAGTGGCAAATTAGACAAAAGCTAACGTAAACATGCGAGACATTTCATCCTTGCTTTTGAATGGCCGTAGAAATACATCACACACACACGATCATTTCGACATGAAATACGTATAAATAGTGTGCCAAATGAAAACTACAAAAATGGACGTCGACGTATATATGATACAAACATGTTTCCTCGTACGTGTAATATGAAATTGTTGGCATGCATATGATATGCAGTTTTCGCATACATTTTAAATAATATTTGCTGGCGTGCATTAGATACACAGTTTTCACGTACATATTATACGACATTTGTTGGTGTGCATATGATACGAAATCGGTTAGTGTGCATATAATACAACATTTTTGCATGCATATGATACGAAATTTGTTGGTGTGTGTATGATACGGATTTCTCACATGCATATGATACGAAACAAAGTGTGTGCATATGATACACAGTTTTCTCACATGCATATGATATGCATTTACCCCACAACATTTCCCATCTCGTATACACGCCAAAGTCCATTTTGCGTATCAATACTAATAGGTTTCATTTGGAGTACTATTTATCGAGTTGGTTGGTCAGAATCAGCAAGGCTGTGATTGTACACTGTAAGAACACACTAAGGTGAAGACTGGCACTTAGTAGTTTGTACTGTATGAAAAAAATCTGAACACTTTTTTGAGTTTTCTATGATGATAAATTGGCTCATGAACGAATCTCATTACGGTTTTCTTGAGCCGAAATCATGCCCCTCACCTTATTTCTGTTAAATAATTCTCACATGCACCTCAGACAAATTATACTCTGCAAACCATCAGCCATTTTCATCCTCAAGGTTATAGCAGGCTTTGCTTGAAGAAGCAGGAAGCACCAGAAAGACGAGCATAAATCAATGGTGGATGATTTCATGGTCTGGTAACTTCAGATGACTGTTATATAATATGAATGTGAAAATATGTATAGACTTTCTCGGACTTTGTTTTGTCATAACATAAAATGTTAAAGTAATTGTTAGACATTTGCTCATGAATATGCTAAAATCGCGTTGTGCGTATTAGCCTCTATCACACTCATAGGTTTTATCACTGCATTCTGAAAGCACTCCACTGCACTCTTGACTATATTTTCGGCAAGTTTAAAAAGCATAAATCATGAAGACAGATATTTAGCTAGTTTATATTTAAAATGGTATCGTGGTGCGCATCACATCAGTGATGCTCAAAGAGACTTTGATACAAGCCCTAACTGTGGGGTTTGCATTCCACATCACTGTTCATGTGCCAAATGTCCTAGATTTTCAAGGAACATCCATCTGCGGAGTTCAAATTTCGACAGACGTATATTTAATGTATGTGTATGTTCTCTCTAAGTGCATTACACACATGTTGATTTTAGCTTTCAAAAGAAAACGGGTCAAAGATTATTAGGTAAAAAAAAAAAAAAAAAAAAAAAAAAATCAGGTCGAACTCTCATTTAATCATTTTCTGAGTCGGTATCCTTTCAACTTTATTTGGAGTGACATTTGCGGTAAATTTATTCATAGCGTGGGCCATTGAAATTTTATTATGTCATATCAGTGAGAATTTACAATCTTGTAATTCGCATGATCAAACCGCTTTACTTGTTTCCCACGGGCTGGGCATTTATAGATGAACACTGTTTCTGTCCAAGGCTGTTTATCACAATGGCTCATGTTCTTGTTTATTTCTATCATGCATCCCGGTGTTATCAGCGGTGGCAATAACGTAAGATTTATTATTAAATCTAATTTATATAACATTTAGCAAAGCCTTTTGTCGCAGCGTAAATATGTTTTATACAACAGTCGTTCTGATCTACTGGGGCGCTGGGACTTTTCGGTTTGACTTTGTAGGCGATCACTTTATACTTCAGACAGACTCCCAGTCTATGTATTAGTGATGGACATTTTTCACTCTTTGGCACGTCCTGATTTTGCTGAGTTCAACGTATTCCTGGGTTAACATTTTTTGTTGAACCTGGAACGGCGTTTTAATCCAAAAATTTTGTCTCGACTAAATCTTTACACCTAAACCTGCCAACGGGGTAAGCAAAATAATACTATTTCAAACTGAGAACAATATTATTTTGCCTACCCCATTGGCAGATTATTGGCTTGTTTCAAGCAAAAAAGTGTCCAGGTTGCAAACGTAACCCTGGTTCCTCGAAGGAACAAGACGCTCTGTCGTACAACACTATGGGAACGCCTCCAGCGCGTCCGCGCCGTGTAACCTGTCCAGTGGAAGGGCTGAGACATCACGGGCAGGTGACAACAGAGAAAAGGAAATTTAAAGCATGTACGGTGAAGCCGACGTCAGCCTCAGAAATGCGTGTGGCATGGGGACGCAGCGTCTCGTTCCTTTGAGGAACCAGGGTTACATACGTAACCTGGAGACGTTCCTCTTCAGGAACTCAAGCTTCGTTGTACAATGCTATGTCCGAGATGCCCATGCCACCAGCTTTTCAAGTCCCTGTCCGGTGTGGATGCGGTACAGCTAGGGTGAGAGCACAGAAGAGCCTGCAGTGCCAACCCATGTCTAGGCCATAACCAGACAATTTTCGTACAGGTTTTTCCTGAACATCCTCAACAACGCAAAAAATGTAAGCTAGAAAAGCTTTTTTGCAGTGTATACAACTATACATAAAGCTTTATAAACTAAGGAGCACGCACAGATAATTTACATGGCTGGTACACCATTAGTGATTTTACTGTTATCCAATCAGAACAAAAGAAATCTCCTGTAAATTATACAGAATGTCCTACCTTCGTATCTCTCAATTCAGCATCTCTCCATCACCACAATTCTCTCATTAATCAGAGGCAGCTTTGGGATCGGGCCGGACACCGAGCTCGGACCCTGAGCTTGGAAGTCCTGCCGAGCCTTATCCTGGACAGCACACCAAATACGCTTAATCTTTAGTCGATTTAAATATATGTAAAGCACACACACACACACACAATGTTCTTAAGAGGAGCATCTTCACCCAATATGCATACTGAATTCCTCCAGAGTCATAAAGTGCTTCTCCGTTTTTTTTTTTTTATTAAAATCCATGGGGAAAGGGAGTGATTTTAGCACTGCGCGTATGCGGTCCGTTAATTAAACGCTGCAGAGTGTTGAAGACTGTGGTTAACTGACAATGATGTGGCTCAGAGGTTTTGAGTGAGAAACTGAAGGGTTGCCTGTTCAGATCCCAAGGGAGGGTAAATAGGATTTGGGTTTCTATCGGAGTGCTGCGGGTGTCCGTATCCAAGTCTTCCATTGTGACCATTGTGATCGTTCTCTGGAAACTCTGAAAAACCTAAAGGCTACGAACAGACCGTCGCAAGAAATATATTATGAATATGAAGAAAGAGTTTCACAGAGAACAATATGATTTGATTGCTGCACTGAATTAATGATTGCAGAGCATTTTTAAAGCAACAGCTCTCACTGCAGCTTTCTCTGGAACTGGAAAAAAATAACGGCTACAAATGCCAGAGTCAAACAAGTACAACTGATTTACACATAGACACAGTTGGAAGGACAATGCTTGCCAACAAGGCGGATTATGACCTTTTCACAGTAAGCCCTGGAGTTTTACCACTGTCTGGTCGAGATCAAATAGGACAGCCTCGGGCTCCTGCTGTTTGACTGCAATATATAATCAAATCTGTCAAATTCACTGTGAAAGAACTCAATACTAATTAGAAATGCTGAACTTAAGCTTGTGCTTGGCGCAGTTAAAACTAATGCGACCAAATGGAAGTGCAAAAATAATGATACAATATATATAGGTTTCCTTGTGTGCTAAATAGATAACAAATCTGATAGTAATATCGCTATAGAGATGCGTTGTTTGCATTTGTTTTGCATTTATCAACTGAGGAATCAACAAATTACTGCTATTTTAATATCACTTTATACTATTGTAGTTTTTGTTTCATTTGTGGACTATTTATAAATTTGAATTCTAATTAAAGCGTCTTTTTTAGTGCTGTCAAACAATTAATTGTGATTAATCACATCCAAATGTTGTAGTTTACGTACTATAGATACTTTGTGTATTGATTTTTATTGATTATGTATATATAAACACCACCCCCACACACACACACAGTGTATGTATATATATATATATAATATGTCCATGTGTTTCCATGTATATTCACATAATTTTTTATTATAAATGTAAATATATATTTAAACACTTTTTAATAAAATAAACAACAGTGCTAAACACAAACTAATATTTAGCTCTTTCCTAATTTCCAATGATATAATTATTCAGCTAGATGAAAAATAATAGCTTAATATAACCATATTTTGTTATGTTTGTTGGACTGTTGCATTTATAGAAACAAGCCATCCATCACATTAATAGCCTCATTCGATAAACAACCTGCAGGAAGAAGATTGATTTATACTCAGTCTATAAACAAATATCACACGGTCACATTATACACTTTGAGGTACAGTAAATCTGAGAAACGATTTAATCCAGCCTTGGCTTTACAAATAAGCTTGAAAGTATTCCAGGACTTATATATATACTATATTGCTCTATATAAAATGCAAATATCATACATATTGTAATCTAATAATGTGTATATTTGCCATTGTGTTTCCATGGAAATGAATCAGTTATACAGTTCGAGTTTAAGAGTGAAAGGTTTTTGTTTTGCTTTTTTTCCTATTAGTCTCTTTCAAGGGTACAGGTTAGACTTGCTAGAATCTACAAACAGATACATATATTCCCTCACACACACACACACACACAACATTGCAGGGTAAATTATCGTTCCCATCTGACTACATTGCAACACAGGAACCACATCTGCTGAATCTGTAAACAAGCAGCGCGCTGTTCATCAGACGTGGTGGAAACGACCAGAAAAGGCCTCATATTTCTCAGGCTGATTATATCAGCTGTGTCCTCGGGGCAGATCTGAAACAAATGGATCACACAGCCACAAGGGCTATCGATTCCAATCCCTATAAATATACATCTCCTCCCAAATATTTCAAAGCTGTTTTGCAATGCAGTGTATGCTTTAAAAAAGCTCATACTTCAAAGTCGTTGACATTTTTTTTTTTTTTTTTTTATGAAAGTCTCTTGTGAAGGATTTTTGTATTACGCCATAAAAAGCTCATATTTCAAGGCATGATCCGTAATAACAATAGTGATAATAATAATAATGTCCACTTCTGCCATCGGCATCTAATAAGCACAACAGAAATTGAGTATCCCTGGAATGATGAAAACGTTTTTGGTAATTTGCCTTGTCGGTGTTGTCATATATCGAACAGGTGAGAAATAGGACACTCTGGAAACATTTATAATTTTACTGTCATTTGGACATTTTATCACTACAGAAAAGGTCCGTGTAAATACAATCTTTTAAACAGAACAGCATGAATTTCTACTCTACTAAATGCAGGTGACCACAAAAATCAAACAATATATATGTGGATTGAATTTAACGACTGTCCAGTGCAGATTTGACCCTTTGACCTAATGCTCCTAGATTTAACCTTTTTCATTATCTCGAAAAGCATGCACTGTCCCTTTAAGAGTGCAATATGTTTCTTACATGCTACATATTATAATATTCGGAAGTCTAATATGAAACGACATTTTACCTATTTATTTATTTATTTACACATGCTGTTTATGCGAAATATAGCATTTCATCGTAACACTTTCAGTGCCGTAGAATAACTAACAACAAAGAATTTGTTCCATTATCAGCGCTAGCAAAAATGACAGTTTATGGCATTTACCATTCAATTAAAAAGAGACGCAAAGATTGAGATCAAAGCATCAATAAAAGCATAATCGCAGCATCAACAACCAACAATCAGAATAAGTAGTTTCACCGCCTGCAGTTTTGATAACACTCTTTTCTTTTTGTCTCATTATACACGTCCTCCTCTTTGTTTAAACATCATGCCTTGCCAGTCAAGCAGAGAAGAAAGCTTCGCCTGGATATCATCAGCACTAACGATGCTGTTAGTGCCACACGGTACTCTCTCCGTGCCATTCCTTTTGTCAATATGACAAACATACCTAAATTGACAGTTGCGTGAGCTCAAAGTGTTTCAACATCATGTATAATTTAGCATGATGCCGTCAGTGCATGTTTAAAGTGACAGCTGTTGTCTTCATCTGTGGCCTGCTGCACCTGTTGTCTCGAAGTGTATCAAGTCGAAAACTCATTTTGTTCAGTCTGTGTACAGTGTTGATTTCATCAGCCACACTCGAAAATAAAGGCCCTTTATTGGAGTTCATGGCACCATGAAGAACATATAAAGGAACATTCATCCAGAAATGAAAATATGCTGAAAACGTACTCTGCCTCAGGCGCCAAAGATGTACATGATGTTGTTTCTTCATCAGAAGACGTTTGATGACATTTAGCGCCTCTGCAGTGAATGGGTGCCGTCAGAATGAGAGCCTGATAAAAATATCGCAATAATCCACAAGTAATCCAAACGACTCGGTCCATCAACTGATGCGAAGAGAAATGTTCACGCTTGTAAGAAACAAATCCATCAAGGCTTGTTGTCTTCTTTTACAAACTGGCTAAATAATAGTCCTCTACTGCTTTCTCCGTGAAAAGTCATCACACATTCGCTGCACGGAGGATCCACTGGTGAGCAAGTGATGAAATGCTACATTTCTTCTTCAATTTATTTTGATAAGCAGTGGGGAGAAGGAACAGTCTGATGCATCTGTCTTTTTAAGATTTCAAAAAAATGCTTTTGAGGACCTTTGGCAGAAGGTTATTTAAAACAGATGTACACAGAGAGAAAAGCAAACAAAGTAAGAGAGATGGCAAAAAAAGTAGGCTATAGTATAATAAAAAGCAAGCACTCACAGCTGTGGCATGCTTTTCATCGATAAATAAAAGAATAGAGAAAGTCATGTAGTCATTTTGCATGTCTTTTCTGTTCTCTTCTTTATTGACTCTGCAGATACCTATGGAGAAATGTAAGCATACATGGGGAATGTTTAATGGTTGGCACGTCCATGAATAAATATATAGTATACCAAGTGTTGGAAGTAATGCATTACAAAAAGTAACAAAATAACAGTACAACAAGAGTAATATTCATTTTGTATTATACTCATTACAATTTTAGTAGCGTGCTTTACAACAGCACATTTTAACCTGAAATAATGTGGGTCTTAATATTTACTTGTAAATATTAACTCATTTCTAGCCCTAACTGGTTTTAAAATATAATTTTAGCAGCAGTGGGTTGAAGAATATGCTACAGCCCTTATTCAAAGACATGTGCCTTGTGAAACTGAAGATTATGGTAACAACGCTGTGGCAAGCATAAAAACTTTTTTGAAAAGCATGAAAAAACCAACTATTGAACTTTCTTTAATCTTAGCAATTCAGCTGATGGTTTAATCACTGCAATAACATAAATCAAATGCATTTTCCGAATAACATGCATAAGGGAATGACTTCATCCATTCCTCCTTTATTTTTATCCCGTGCATGTAAATTGTATAAGAGAGTGTGTGTTTGCGTGTGTTTTCATCTGTGTTATAACCTGCCCTGAATCTGTCTCCAGTGTTTGTCATACTGTCAGTCTGCCACCCCCACCCCACGCTTGCCCATGCCACTAAACTGTCCTTGTATTGAGCAGCGCTCGACAGAATGTCTCCATTAACAACTTGCCTAATGCACAACGACCCTGATCTTAACCCTGGACGACAGTAAAGTGCAACTGACAAACACACACATGCATGTTCATGAGTAAGTGGACCTATACTGTAGATTTGTTTTAGGGCCTTTCGCACTGCAGGAACCCGAACTAATCAAGTATAGGTCTCTGCAGGCAATGTAATGGGAGCTACCACATCTGGGGTTTTTACACCATGCAACCGATTGGTTGACGTCATAGTTGAGGGTAGGTTTACGGGTAGGGTTAGGTCAGAGAGATTGAGAAATTGAGAAACGCCCACTTTTGCTCTTCAGAGACTTCAATCTCGAACTAATAGTGGAACTACCCACTTTTTGGCGTGTTCGCAGGAACTAAGAACAATTTTATTTTAGTTTGGTGGAACTAAATTAGCTCCCACTTCAGAGCAGGGTCTGAAAAAGTACTAGGAGCAGCTATGAATAAAGTAAGTAGTTGATTTGGCTAAACGCTGCATTTAAAACTGCCTCACCAGCCATAATTTAAAACTGTGTAAATATATACTGCATTTAGCTGAAGACTTTGTCTTACACGTTCTTTTTTGTTTCCCATGTGGAACGGCGTGTGCAAATGACATCACTGTCGACCGGTTTATGTCACTTCTTAGTACACAATCCCAGGACGAATACAACCCTTCAAATGGTACTGGGAAATAGTTCACGTTAAAATCGTCCCAGTACTTTAGTACTGTAAGCAGTGTGAAAGGCCCTATTGACAATAGACTGACCCTCAAAAACAAAACAGCTACAATTTCTCTTCTACTTGATGTAGTTATTAAAGTTATAGAATGTAAAATCTAGTGGATAATTAAACTGTTCCTTTCTTTTCATGCCACAGGCAGAGAATTGTATAGCCTAACTGTAACCCATAAAAGTCATTTAAATCTTTTTTTCTAACAATACAGATTCAGAATGATTCATGTATGGATAATAAAAGCAAACTTTTTTTTTTTTTTTCTTTGCTCAAAAGCTTTTAAAATAGCTTTGTGGTCTTGAAGCAAATTTAATTGTCAGAAATTGAAGAGCAGTTATAGCTGAGAAGTTCAGCAACCTTGTTCTCATATCGGTTCCACTGTCTTGCTTCCCTGCTCAAACTGACAGGGGTGGGAAAGGAGGTAAAGACACAGAACGAAAATATTTTTTTGAAAGAATGAGAGAAAAAAAAAAAAAAGAGGTCTCGATATAGTTATGATGTTCTGCTGCAAAGTTTTATTGAACATGATATAGCTGGTCCTTGGATATTTTTTGCACATGAAAGCAGTATGATTCATGCCCATATTCAACAAATTAGATGCTGCATTTTTCTCATAGAGCCAGTTCAAAAATGGCTACTGTTATTGATTCCCAAGTTAGACTTGAAGCAACGTTCAAGGTTCAATACAAGTTAAGCTCTCATTGACAACATCTATGGCATAATGTCGATTACCACAGAAAGCAATTTTGAATTGTCCTTCAGTTTTAAAAAGACTCTATCCCAAATGGACTTGTGGGTCACATACTTTTGTGTAACCTAGGCTCATTGGAAATACGTGCATTCTTCATACATTACTGCAAAACTGAAAAAAAAACCATAATTTTACATATGAATCACTACAGTTTCCAGTTAAAATAAACACTACTGGTGCAGTGAGGTACACTATGGGAATGCAGAAATGCATGTAGAGGCACGTATTTCTAATGAGCCTATGGTTAAAATATCTACCTGGTCTCATGGCATAAACGCATCAATCTTGGAGCACGTTTTAGCTTGAGACACGAAATATATAACCAACAAGTAAATATCACTGCGTAACTCCGTTTCACAAAAGAAATGAACACTGGGAAGAGGCATGAGAAAACCCAGACACCTCTTATTCCTTTTCACACAGATTTACAGATTTAGTTTCGATGAAATAATGCACCTCTTGTAACCCAGACACCCTTATTCCTTTTCACACAGATTTACAGTTGCTTAAAGAATATCACGTTATCACTTCAAAACATAATCAATAACAGTATGAAATGATGTACAGGTCTTTGTTAATGGTGTTAAAATATTTTAATAGCTAATTTTAATAATTAAAGTTAGCATGTTCAACTGTCAGACCTAAAAATGCAAATATTATATTTTTCATAATACTATTGCCCAAGTCATTGTTTAAATACCTAGATGTCGTTTGATTTTCATTTTTCCATGTAATTATATGGTCACAGAATCAAAAAGTAAATCTTTGGCTTCAGACAGAGCGGGTTACTGCCATATGATCTTGGAGCAATGCTACTTTCATCAGTGATTTTAGAGCAAACAGCAGTAAATATTATTTTCACAAAGAGTGTTTGAAGACAGATAAGAGAATACCTTAAGATAAAATCACACTCCTTCTTAATCCCAGTTGCAAATAACCCATCATCCAAACCCCCTCTAAGGATAGGACACAACCTTTAATCAATGGAAGGAATTGGGTATATGCACAGTCAATGACCTTTATCTTCATGGGCCTTTAGCTTCCTTTGGCGACTACAACAGAAATCTTTTTTTCAGATTTTTACAAATAAAAAAATGACCTGCCTACACACAATATTTCCCTAGACAAGACCCCAGCCTCAGTCATCGATGACTGTCTCATAGAGTTCAGGGAAACAACAGTAGCTATTTAATTTATGAAAAGTTACAAGTAGCTATTTTCTCCTCTACAAACCGGGAATGAGAGCGGGAGATTGGAACTGGAATCTCTCTCATGAAGAGATTTGGCAAAGTGGTTTGGAGGTTATTGATAAACAAACAGTCGATACTAGATTATGCCTCATTCAATTTAAGGTCTTACATAGATTACAGTTTTCAGAAAAATAAATTGCATAGGATTTTTCTCAGTGTCTCTCCGTTTTGTGATAAGCTCAAATCAGAGGATGCTGAAATAGCCAAGTTATTCTGGTGTAAGTGTTTTCAGGAACTGCTGTTCAGTATATTAGGCATTCTTATTATATGTATTCACTGAACAGTGTTCAACGAAAAATCATTAAGTATAGTTTGATAACAGTCAAAAAGCCACGTACATAATTTCAACTTCCTTTTATACATTTGAACTGTTTTGTCAAACCGTGAATTCTGAATGATTTGAAGCGGAGATCCTCACCTCTTAAGTGCATCTCTGTTACTGAACAAACCTACGTGAAAACCCATAGATATGAAGCTTGGATATGTGTGATGCTAACATTCATAAGTATCACTTTTCAAATATCCCAGCATATTATGTTGTTTTCTAGTCATAACATGATATCATCCGAGTCATTTTGCAAAAAAATCAGCTTTATTATTGAAACTCTGCAAATTGGTTTGAAAAGGAATAAAAGGTTTTACCGCTTGTAGTGCTCATTTCTTTTGGAAACTGCAGCGATGTGTACCTGATGGTGCGTATTTTGCAAAAAAAGTGCATCAGGGTACGCTGAGACCAAGTAGAAAAAAAATGTCTTATTTAGAATGGTTGTATGCAAAATGAAGAACATATAATGTGAACAGGAATGCATTAACGGGGATGAAGTTTAGAACGAGAGAGTAGCAATTTGTTTTCTGTGGAAACTGACATTGTGCCACCAATTCTGTGACGGAGCTTAACTTGTATTGAACCCAGAACATTCTTAACATGGGTGTAATCAGGTAGACGGTAAGATCGCCCAGAATGAATTAGGAAATGAATGAGCAGGTTTTACTTCAGTGCAGATTTGTTTCCTTAAAAATATCTTTTGTGTTTCTGATGAACCTCCTGAATGTGAGATTAGCATGACAAAACAAGAGCTGTCAAATTCACACTTGCATTGTGGGAAACTGAACAGCCTCGGACGCCTTCCACACCAGTGTCGATTCACTCCTGTTCCCCGAATCAAACGCATTAAATCAGATTAACTACGATCTGATGCTTTCTGAAATTCTGCTGATTTTTGCCAAGTGATGCTTTATAAAACAATACCGAATGCTCTCTATAGAAATGTTGCCTCCACAGAGGTTAATTCAGGATGAATCCACTTTTGAAGGGGATCCTTTTGGCAGAATATTGTATAACCGCACATTAGAGTCGTTTAAAGCGGCTGGAAGTGGATTTTAATTCAGAACGATTTGAGCAGTGGTGGATGCTGTTCTTAAATCAACATAAATAAGTACCCAAAACAAGGGTCCTGTTGTGATTTCAGTTGTAAAAGTGTTTGCAAAAGTTTGTGTGGTCTCAGTGAAGCAGCTGTGGGAACACCTGGCCTGAGTACTACATCACCATTTGCAATGCCATAGAGTCTCTCACAAAGCAAATGACAGATTCAAGATGATAGTTATTATAGCTTTCAACGATTCGGTGACAGCTACCTTTCGTATGATTACCAGCTTCTTGTGCAGTATCCCACTTATCCCCCACTGTCCATGATTCTGTTCTGCCTACAACGTCTGAATCATTCTCGAATGTGAAGAACGACACCACAAAGATTGACTTTTACACAGGAAATGTAATCTAACAATCTACATATAAATACTTGTATGTATGTGTATATATATATATATATATATATGTATATGTATGTATGTGTGTGTGTGTATATATATATATATATATATATATATATATTAGTATATAAATATAAAGTATATAAAAGTACGACTTTTAGTGTGTGTATCTGTCATACATATATGTGTGTATGTACATGCGTATAAACAGTGTCACAAATAAAAACTGTAATTATTGTTTTGCACTTTGAGACATTCCAACAAGATGATTACATCAAAGTTGTAAAATGAATAAAAAATAAGAATAATTTTATTACATTAATGTATTTGTTTTTCAAGTCAAGTCAAGTGGCTACATATAGTTGTGCGGTACATAGTGAAATGAGACAACGTTTCTCCAGGACCTGGTGCTACATGAAGTCACACTTACAACAAAATACACAATACAAAAAACTCAGATACTGAGCTAAGACAGTGTCTTAGCCACATAATGTGCAAAGTGTGCAAACCCAGTGTGCAAACTGGTGCAAACAGTGCAAAGACAAGATCAGTGCAAGGCAAAAACATAATTAGTGCAAGGACACAAAATACAAACAACAATAAATATGAAGTGCACAACAATAAATATGACATGCAAGAATGTTTATGGAACAGAAAGTCCATTCAGGTGTGGTTATTGAGGAGTCTGATGGCTTGTGGGAAAAAACTGTTAAGCAGTCTGGTTGTGAGGGCCCAAATGCCCCGGTACCTCTTTCCAGATGGCAGAAGGGTGAATAATGTGTGTGAAGGATGTGTGGGGGATCCTCTGCTATATTGTGGGCTTTGTGGATGCAGAGTGTGGTGTAAATGTCCGTGATAGAGGGCAGAGACATTGTTTTATACAAAATAATAAAAAAACTATATATCATAAATCGTCATGCCTTTGTTTATTTCACATTAGCTACAATAAAAAAACAAAAACAAATTATGTTTAAATAAAGTTCAAATAAAATAAAATTAAATTAAACAAATATTTATTATTATTATTATTATTATTATTATTATTATTATTATTATTATATTTATTATATTTAAATAATAATAGTAAAATAAATAAATAAAAGCTTAAAACTCAAAATAATAGTAAATAATATCATATAAAATGAATTTAATAAAATATCAGGATATGTAGGTTCATTTTACATATGCACTGGATTGTTTAAAGTTATCTGACCCCTGCAGACTTCTGGCGGTCAGAGACCCAATGGCAATGCCCTATTAACCCAGTCCATAATCCAGTTTGGAGATAATGTAATTGCATGAAAATCTCTTTCTGAGACTACAGTTGTTAAAACTGTGTCTTATAGTTGAGAGTTGTAGATCGTCCCCCTGGGAAGGATTAACTGGGATTATCCACTGTTTGCATATAGCTGAGAATAATTGTGATCTAATCTTACTTAAAGTTCGTTGTAATTGGTCATTTAACTTGCGTTTACCATTTTTCATATATCTAAAAAGAAATAAAGACTATTTTATCATTTCTGCTAAGTAATAGCTTCAACAAGCCGGTAGGGTTGATCTGTTTTACTGGTTTTAGAAAGATTTTGGCCTCTTGATAGCTGATCAGGCTGAGAGATCCGTTGAATTACCACTAACCAGAGCAATCAACATCATAAGAATAATAAACTACCCAACTTGATGGTTTAAAGGAATAGTTCACCCAAAAAATTTAAATTACGTCATATATTACTCACCCCCCAAGCCGTCTTAAGTGTATATGAATGATTCATGTTTTATTTCATTTATCTTAAGCTAAATTTAGGCTATAAACGAAATGCAGCATCACGGTCACTGTCCTTCAACATCACCACAACAGCTGCTGTTTCCATCAACCTTTCAAACTCAGTGAAAAGGATTTCTGTATATGAATTTTAATCCATGCTACATGTACCTTCATATCAACTGGAATAAATACAAACTAAAAGAGACTAAACCAAACTAAAACTGAAATGAGACGATGTAATAAACAGTAGAGTGATTAAATAAAGCTAAAGCTAATCTAAAAATCAAAACACAGATGAAAGCACGATTTTATTAAGGTGCATTAACAGTCATTAAATCCTTGATTCATATTCACATATATATATATATATATATATATATATATATATATGGCGTAGGCAGAGGAAGCACAAGAGAAAAACAGGTGCAGTGAAAACCCCGGAGGGTGTATTTATTAGACAATACACAGAAGGTGAGCGGTGAGTCCGCATGCGAGGAGTGCGGCGTGAGTCCGGGTGGTGTAGCGGTGAATCGGTGAGTGCAGCGGTGAGTCATCTCCGGTGTTTCCTGCGGCTTAGTAATGGAGGGAGTCCACTGTGAGGTAGTAGGGGAAGTAGCTCAGGCAGGCCCGTCACGCTGTAGCTTCTGGGAGACAAAAGAAAGAGACAACAGGTTAGCTTGGCGCTTCGAGGAGTTCTGGCTCACTGGGGCTGGCGCCGCCGGGCCGGGCTTATCTGGCCCGCGGCTGATGAGCCCAGGTGTGGCGAATCCGCTGCGTTGGAGCTGGCTGTAGGTGTTCCGTGGTTTGTTCCCAGGGCAACGCTGATCGATCTCGACGCCATTACACCTCCCAAGCGCCATGTCCTGGTCCTGGTGGATAAAGCAGAGCCGTAATAACGGGAAATTTGGGGTGGGTGGGAGTGACCCCTGACAGACCTGTGGTGCTTCTAATTTTCACATCCGCGATAGGCCGCCGGGCGCTGGCGCTGCTTGGCTGTCGGCGCGCAAGGTGTTGCACGCCAAAGTGAAGTCCTGAGCGCGAGGAACCAGCGGGTCACTCCCATGTTCGCGTCCCCTGGCCCTGGCCATCCACCGGAGGGGTGCGTGGGTCGGGGCAGGGTGAACCGGGCCGCCCAGGAGGTAGTACCGCAGTTCCAGGATTCTGCCCACTTGACGGCTAGGGCCTCTTCTCCACCATGGCGTAGGTTTTTCTCGGCGTGGGGCCGCTTCCTACTGATATATAAGACCGATGCTCCTCACCCTCCGGATCTGGGACAGCACGGCCTCCAGACCCACACTCAGAAGCATCCGTCTGCAGCAGGAAGGGGCAGTCAAGTCCGGGCCTCGTGACAGCGTCTGAGGTGAGTGCGGCCTTAATCTTCTGGAACGCTTCTCTGCAAGGCCGGGTTCCACAGAATCATGTCAGGGCTGGCCCTTCCTGGTCAGGTCTCTGTCAGAGGGGCGGCGCATGGAGGAGAAGTCGGGGATGAAACAACGATAATACCCCCTGCCAACTCCCGGCTGGGCTGCTGCATCTGGTTTTTTGCTGGTGGGCCTCGGGTCTCCTGGACCGCGTGACTTTACTTCCTGTGGCCGGATCAGTCCTCGCCTCAACTCGATAACCCAGGTACTTCTGGCTCAAGAGCGCCAGGTGACATTTCTTGGGGTTGGCGGTGAGGTCCAGCCCGCCGAAGATCTCCGGCACCCTCCGCATGGCCCATGCAGATGGTCTTCTCCCAGGTCCCCGGAGTGAATCAGCAAGGTCGACAGAGAAGCGCGCGCTGATTGCTGGTTGGGTCGGGAGTAAGATGTCCATTAGGTCTCTGAAGGTGGCTGCGCCCAGGCAGACCGTGGAGTGGAAGGGACCGGTATGCCAGTGGCCGCCGGGGTGGAGAAAGCCGCTGGCTTGGCTTCTGACAGCTGAACCCGCCAGTATCCTCGGTGAGATCGAGGGTGGAGATATACCGGCCCTTCCGAGACGCTCCAGCAGTTCGCCTCACACGGGTAAGGATATCCGCGAACTCGGAGACCTGGGTTGAGTCGCCGGTAGTCATTGCAGAAGCGGAGGGTGCCGCCTGGTTTTGGAACCAGGACGACATGGGCTGACCACGGCTCGCTGGCTGGTTCAAATCACCCCCAACTTCAGCATTTGGCTTCATTCCTCTCTCGACAGCTCGCCGACGCAGCCTCAGGATCCGGTAGGGCCGCCGCCGGACGGCGACGCCGAGGGGTCCGATCTCGCTGGGAGGAGGTTAAGGCCTGTCTCGGCGTGGACGCAGAAAACACATCCGAGGAACTGGACCGGACCAAATGTTGGAGTTCCGCCTTCTGTGCGGAGCGAGCAGGGCGCTTGGTGTCGACGCACCGGCCCTCCCTGAATGGCGAGAGTGTGGAAAGGTGTTCCCTAGTCCCCACCCACTTCTTCAACATGCTAATGTGGTATATTCGCACTGCAAGGCCGACGGTTTGGTTGGCGGAATTGGCAGTAATCGGGCCGATCTTTCCAGAATGGTATATGGACCCATGCCAGGTGGCCAGAATTCCAGCGCACGCTGGTGGGGACTAGTACCATGACCCGGTCGCCACCTGAATTCCCGGGTTGTGCAGGGCGTTATAGTGCCGCTTGTTGTTGCTGCTGCCTGTGTCATGCGCCCCGCACGAGGGGCATCACCTGCTTCAATCTCGGTCCCGCATGGCTTGACGTGTTCTACGACCCACCTCTGGGCATCCGGCCGTTGCTGCTGCCCCCAGGCCTCTTTGCCACGCCCAGCAGGCCTCGCGCTGTCGGGCCGTAAACAGCAACTCGGTAATGGGGTGAAGCCGGTGGAGGCTCGGGGCACCCTCCCAGACTTCCAAGAGGACGTGAGGGGAGCATCTGGTCCCAGTCCCGCTTGTCCTCGGAGACAACCTTCTCAACATCTGTTTCCAGTGTCGGTTGAACCGCTCCACAAGTCCGTCGCCCGTCTGGGGTGGCGCACTGATGTGCGCAGCTGCTTGATCCGTGAGCAGCCGGCAGAGGTCGTGCCATCACCGGGACATGAACGGGTGCCTTGGTCGGTCAGTATCTCCCGGTATCCCCACCTGGTGGACAGGGTGAAGAGCTCCTGGCCGACGCCTTTGGCGTGGCTTTCGGCGGAGGGGGATGGCGCGCTGGGTACCGGGTGGGCGAGTCCAGCGATCACCAGGATGTGCTCCGTGGGCCGCGGGCAGACCTCGCAGCGGCTCCACCAGATCCATCCCGGCGCGCCCAAAGGGCACCTCGACCATGGGCAGCGGATAAGTGGACTAGGGGAGGTGGCCGGGCGCAGGTCTTCTGGCACTCGGGGCAGGCCTTGGCAGAACAGTTTCACATCTCCGCTTCGAGCCCCGCCAGTGGAAACGGGTCCCGATCCTCTTGATAGTGTTGGCGGCCCCGAGGTGTCCTCGGCCAGTGGGGTGGGCGGCGCTAGTTCCAAGATGGTGTCCACTTTCTCGGGCACCACCAGAGCCGCTTTCCTCCCCTTCTCCGCTGGGCGTACACAACAGAGTAGGCCGTTTCCACAATGAAATGGGGAAGAGGATGGGGCCGGGCCAAGGCTTCTTCTCCATCCAAGGAAATGTACCTGGTTCCAGCAATTCTTGAGCCGGTCATCCTCCCGCTGAGCTCGCCTAACGAGCCCTCTGACTACCTGTTGGAACACATCAAAGAATACATTAGTAGTATTCGGAGGGGACTCACCATCTCTTCCGGCTGGTCCGATGCTAGGAGAACGGCAGGGCGGGCGGTTTCTTCTTCTCTCGCTCTTCTCCGGCGAGGCTTGAGGGCTGACAGGCTGTGTCGCGTGTAGCGCTTCTCTAAACCCGGCCAGTCCCGCCCCGAGGATGATTGGTACCGGCAGGTCTTGTACGAGGCCCACCTCCAGGGGCCAGCCTCCTGTCGCTGGCCACGGTGATGAGACGGTGAGACTCTCTCAGTGTCTCCGTGACGCACGGTGGGTCAGTGGCAGCCGCTTCCGCGTTCCGCGCGCGGGTAGGAGGCGGACTGAACCAGGCTGATGGTACAGCCAGAGTCGGCGAGGGTTCTGAACTTCCGCCCATTCAGGCCGGCGCGGGGATTTCCGTGCGGCGCGGGAAGCTTTCCCGTGAGACTGCAGCCCTGCCAGCCACGCCTAGAGGAGTTGGAAGCCTCTTCGGTTGGCATCGCTCATCTCTCACGGTCGGACCGGGCCGCCTTCCATCGGTCGCTGGCGCCTCCGGCGCGCCGCTGCCTCGGGACACTCCTCCGGGGAAAAGATGGCGCCCGCTTCCCGGCCTCGATTGCTGCGTGGTTTCCGCCAGCTCGACCGCTCAACTAACTCCATGACGCTCTGGGGTTTCTGCACCGACCGCGATACACTCCGGGAGAGCCCGCAGGAGCCGGTCTATCACCACCCTTTCCACAATGATGGCGGGGTTGGTGTCCCATCCAGGAGCCAGTGCTGCGCTTAGCCGAGTAAGTTCGCGTGCCTGGGTCCTGCTGGCCATGCAGACTGGAAGACCCACTCTTGAAGGTTTGGCCAAGGCGAGATCGGTGATAGACCGACCCCTGCCCAAGATTTCCTCTTAGGTCGTCGAGACATTCGCCAGGTCAGCCGGCATGCTGAAATAGGCGCGCTCAGGGGCTCTCCCTGACAGCAGCGGGCCAACGCTGCTGCGCTCAATCCCTCCGGCGTCCCATCCTTCCGTGGTTGCGACGCCTCTAACATCTCTAGATATATTTCAGGGTCATCGCTGGCGTGCCATTTTGGGTAGCAGCTGGGTGGCTTGCATCCGGGGATCAGGTACGACGGGCGTGGGTTGGAGTGGCGGCGCTGGAGAGCAGCTTAGCTCCTGCTCGGGTCTCTGCTCTGGCGGTAGCCAAATGCTCGCACGATCTGTTGCTGGCGCACGGAAACTCTCTGAGAGGCGTTGGAGGAATTTCTCCATCTTCTCGCCCGGAAGCGAGCGCTTTGCCTGGGGGAAAAACAAAGAGAAGTTGATGCTGTGGGAACCTTAATAGAGGCGTGCGATAGCGCTTTCCTTTTTCTTTTGTTTCCTCCGTTTCTCTTGCGCTCAAAAACTGCTCGCATTCTCCACCACTTGTGGCGAGGCAGAGGAAGCACAAGAGAAATAGGTGCAGTGAAAACTCCCGGAGGGTGTATTTATTAGACAATACACAGAAGGTGAGCGGAGTCCGTATGGAGAGTGCGTGCGAGTCCAGGGGTGGTGGAAGGGTGAACTGGTGAGTGCAGCGTGGTGAGTCAGCCTCTGTGTTTCTTCAAGGCTTAGTAACGCGGAGGAGTCCACTGTGAGGTAGTAGGGGAAGTAGCTCAGGCAGGCCCGTCACGCTTGTAGCTTCTGGGAGACAAAGAAAGAGACAACAGGTTAGCTTAAGTGCTTTCGGAGTCTCGTGGGCTCACTGAAGTTACGCTGGCCGGGCTTATCTGGCCCGCGCTGATGAGCTCCAGGTGCGTAATCCGCTGCTGGAGTGGCTGTGTAGGTGTTCTGTGGTTGTTCTCAGGGCAACGCTGATTTGCATCCTCGACGCTTTACACAATATATATATATATTATATCGGGTGCATCCTTAATATACATATAAAACAAATGAACAGTACGCTTATTTCAGTATTTATTCATTTTAACATTAACATTCTCTGTTAGTTCACAGTGCATTAACTAATGTTAACAAAACACAACTTTTAATGCTAAAAATTACGTATTACCTAAAAATGTATAAATGCTTTATTGTTCATTCTTAGTTCACGTTAACTAATGTTAACTGAATGAACCTTGTGGAATTGTAAAGTAGTTACCAACATGCTTCTTTCGTGGCCATTAAGCTCCTTTATAGAAAGCATTCGCATGTAAACACAAACAAAAAGATCTCCAGCATTTGTGTTTTGTTTATGCAAGAAGTTAAAACTAGCCGCTGTAAAAGCTAAAAGAAATGCACTCCGCATGTCACAGAGCCAGATCATCCAGCAGTTTGATCTTCCAAAAATGTCAAAGCGATCCTGGAGGGCGTGCTTTATATCATCGTGAACGCATGAAAGGAAAGACAGAGCCGTGTGTTTACAGCATTACGCTGTTTCATTCATTGTCTCTCTCCTTTACTTACTCCGAAAAAAAAGATTCCGAATTTGGCCTCAAGGATGCCTTTTTATCAAAAAGTACTTTGATAGAGATTTTGAAAAGGATCTGCTTTCTGTGAAGCTCAGTGTGGGGAGTACAGCCGTGATGTGGCGTTGGGGAGGGTACAGTGTCATCTGCCTTTGGGCTCACTGTACGCCTCTATGAGTTGTCTAGTCTCAGCCACGTAGCAAACATATTTGTATACATTATGTAATATTGCTAAGAGATCCTTTTTCCCTTCGAGGCACGACTCAATCTATTGTATTTAGAGCATAACAGCCCCTAAAACAGCATTATCGGGTGCAATGCTACAATGGTTTTACTGTGAGCGCGTAATATGCGCTGTTAAACATATAAGCATTCGGGATGTTCTGAACCTAGTCGAAAGAAATGAGGAAAAACGCAACAGAGTAGCTGCAGAATAAAGACTCGGCTGCAGTCTCTGGCTCTCAATGACTTCTAAACTAACCCTTGTTAGGGCTGAAAGTGCACATTAAGTTTTAGGATGGCTTGAATAGGATTTCAATTAAAAAGCATTTAAATGTTCGAATCCATTTATAGTGCTTGGTGATGCAGATCAAGCAGCTGCAAGTGAGGCTGGGTGTGTGTCTTTTAAAGTGAGCAGAAGTCCAACCCAAAATGAAAATTTAGTTGACCTTTTACTTCATCCTCAGCTCATCCAGTATGTAGATGAGTTTGTTTCTTCACAGAACAGATTTTGAAAAGAATTAGTATAACTTGTTTCACCGATGATCTTTCTGCAGTGAATGGCATGCGTTTGAGTAGAGCCCAAACAGCTGATGATAGTGCATCACATACACTTCAGCCATTTTGTTATTCAAAAGCTGCACATGTTTTAAATAAACAATCAATCCACCAATAAGGTGCAACTAAACTATTAAGCTTCTAAATACACACAATTGTCTTCCTAAATGAATTATAATACGTTATTTAGAAAAATCCTAACATAATATCATATAAAAATTATTTAGATTTATTTATATATATATATATATATATATATATATATATATATATAATTTTTCATCAGCTGTTTGGACTCTCATTCTGGTGGCACCCATTCACTGCATTAGTGATGTAATTTTAGAAAATGTAAATTGTTCTGTAAACTATTCTTTAAAATAACATTTTTTGCCAAAAGTAAACTAAATATTAAATCGTTTAGTTCAGTTATGTAAACATTTATTAACATTTAATAATAAAACAAATGTGAAATTGTCCTTGCTGGGAAAACCTGATCTCCTGAAAACAAATATAATAAATATTTATTTATTTATTTATTTTTTCTTGAGTCATCATCAGGTATAGTGTGTTGTTTTATTGATCTCTTTGTATTCACGCTTTTTTTGGGGTTGTTGATCTTGGAAATAACTCTCGGCTTTGTCATTTGCTATTATTTGTCAAAAGAATGTTTTAATTCAAATCATTTAGTTTATTCCAGCATTTGTCACATCTTTTGTTATTGGTCCAGAATTATGTCACAACAACCGCTTATGCTTTTCTGAGTAATTCCAAAAATGTAAAAAAATAAATAAATAAAATAAAATCATAATAATAGTCCATGTATGACTCCACACTTTTCCCCAAGTCTTCTGAAATCATAATCTCTACTTCCCCTACCAGTCTCAAATCAAATACGCAAGGCCCATGGCCAACCTGGTCTAATAAAAATATGTACCTCTCTGTGCACTTTTGTGCAACGCCATTTTAAGGTATCTTACTGCACGTTTTGTCACAGTTTCAAAGAGAAATGTCCACTGAGTGACGCTTAAACAAAGGTTATAATGCTGGGCACGCTTTTATTAAGCTGATATAGATAACGTATTGCAGCAAGGTTCAGAATACAATGACTAAGACTGTCGCTAAAAAGTTAAATGTTGAAAATATACCCTACACCAAATCTAATTCCTAACTTACCCGACAGTGTTCGAACCTCCTTTTTACACAGATTTAAACTTTTTTGTCGAACTGTAGTTGCACTGGATTCAAACCAGAGCTTCTGGCCTCTCAAGAATATATCTGTACTCCGTGAGCTACCGAACAAAACCTACCGCCTATGAAAACCATAGATATGAAGTTTGAATATGTGTACAACATAATAATTATAATAAAAAAACATATCTTTACTGTTCAGTAACCTTAAAGGCTAGCAGCAGCAGAAGTCATCTGTAGAATGGAGTTGTATCATCTATTCTGTCCATGACCATTGCAGTTGGCGCACTAAACAGAAATAAGGGGTTCATTTATAAATTATATGACTTTTTATTCAATTTCATGGTTGATATTGAGCAGTTATAGATGGGGTTGTTGGCGTGCGTACTTCTCCTGCTTTCACTGCAGCTGCAGCGGCAACATTCGGTTTTCTCTTTCCCATGTCACGAAAAATCACCTTTGTCCACTCCATCTTCAATTTAGAAACATAGGCATTGGAAATTGATTCTCTTTGAAAGAGTATGACTCAGATTTTTAGTCTGGCTAGCGGAGGAAGAACAGACAGTTCCTTACCCTCAGTTTCACCGTAACATTTTCTCTCTGATTTGTGAATCCATGTTTCAGTACAACGGAAATTAATCGCATCAATGGCTTGCACGCTGTAAAGATGTCAGAGAAATGACTGTGCGCGAACGGGCGGTCCACGGGATGAGCTCGAACATCTGAGGATATATTTAGGCTCAGTCCTGCATAGTTTCTGTGTGCTTTTCTCAGAAAATGGATTGAGAGCTGCTTTTGACAGATGACTTTAAGAAACGGTTTGCTGGTACTGTACACTGTCAAAAATGCAACTGCACATTTTTCTTGTTTATGAATAAGATTTTTTTATTAGTAAAATAAGACAATCAGCATTTCAAATGTACAAATTCACATTGGCTGAACAGCATCTTTACTCAGAAGAACTAAACTAACTATTGTTTTGAGAACTCAAATGTCTCAATGCATCCAGGATTATATATATATATATATATATATATATATATATATATATATATATATATATATATATATATATATATATATTTTGCATATTGTTGTGCTTTGTGAGATTTAAAGTAACAATTACAGGAAATAATATAAATTAAACTTATGAGTAATTAAGTTGCAATTGTGAGATGAATAAGGTAAAAAAAAAACTAATAGTTATCACCTTACTTACCTAGTTGACTGATTACACTGATAATTGCAAACTTTTTGCATTACAAGTTTTCCAAAATATTATGTGTAAATATGCAAATGAGTCATTATTTAATGAAATATGCACTAATTTGCATGCATATCTAGAACAAAATCTAAACACTGGATGAAGCCAGTTTAAAAAATTTTTATTATTTTTATTATCGCTCCATAATTCAGAAAAATATTTCAGAGGAACACAGGAAGAAGCCAACTCAGATGTGGAAATGTGAAACGAGGGCAGATAATCGATGACAGAATTATAATTTTTGGGTCGTCTAAGAGAGTCACAATGTTAACGCTGTTGCATTTGATTCGCCCACACGAATATTCATTAACTTCTTTGTAGATCCAGAAAAAAAAGGAAACCATAAGGCTGAGTAAATTATTTTTACTTTAATATCATTTGAAATGACTACATAACGCGGAGTTATTACTTGTCTCTACTTGTCTATTTAACAATTATTAAGTAACTGTATCAAGGTTAGCGTTAAGAAGCTCCGGCCATTGGTAAAGTAAAGTGATATTTAGTCTGGCATATGTCTAATTTCATTCATACAACCAAAGAAATAATTGATCAATGAATGAGCAAGCTGAAAGTTAGACCAGGCAAAAGCTCATTAGCTGTAAATAGGATGTCCATTAATATTTAACATAAACATTTAGAAGTAATCAATATATAACCACTGAAAAAAAACAACCTTGATAGAGGCCTTGATGTGAAATTTATCCCCTGTGGGAAGGTGCGAGGTTAAGGCTAATGACATTGCTCATGGACTCTTAAAAGACTTTGAGAATAAAGGATTGTTCAGCAGGTATGACTCCAAGTGTCTTCGTGCATTTCCAATTAAAGTGTTTCAAATTAGAAAATTCATTATTTAATCCATTACACAGCTTTTAAATAAATAATTTATGATTTTATTTATTTTTTTTTTATTTGATCACTGAGTTTCATGGTTCCCTTTGCTGTTCTAATCCCAAGACGTCTACAAATCAAAACCTGCATGCCAGATGGTGCTTGCATTCTTAAAGAAAAAGGCTGTGTAAAATCCCCCACAGCTCCGTGAACATACAGCGGAATCTTGAAGTCTGTTTTTCCTTTTTTACATTGTGTGCTTTTTCTAGGACAAAAGTGGACAGAAGGATGATGGAGACAGAGCTATCTCTCAGAAATCTGTTACATATGTAAGCGGACTCTGGCTATCTTATCATATCAGTTTTAAAGAGCCTTTGTTGCGCCACCTGCCAAGCAAAATGTCAGAGAATGCGCCAACCGCCAAGCATGAAAACCGAGTCCTGAAACCACAGCACACTAGCTTCTCATTCACGCCATGCTAATGAGGTGACCTTGTCCTGCGCTACCCCTAGCAGAAGGACTGTGAAGCGAATGACACAATCACCAACGGAAAAATCATTTTCCTGTCATCTTGGAATTACGCACTTTTAGAGATTGCCTGTGATTAGATGCATGAGGCTGCAGGGATGTTTCATGAGTCTCCCATCTCATTTCCTGCTTTGCTGTTATAGGATAAAAACAGTGGTACCAGTAGTCTCTGAAAGATGATATATATATATATATATATATATATATATATATATATATATATATATATATATATATATATATATGAAATTTACAAATATGTGACTTTTATATATTTGACATCAATCTCGCTTTTTATACATTAACATATATTGTATATACTTGTGTGTGTGTGTGTGTTATTCTAATCTAATATACATATACATTTATTTAAGAAATTTGTATTTAATCAATATATGTATGTACATTTAAAAAAATTTATCTTTTCTATATTTATTGCATCATTGAATGCTTATATTTAAATGTTTTAGGATGTGATTTGTGTGTATATATATATATATTGTGTGTGGGTGTGTGAATACAAATGAAAATCTTTGTTATTTTGAGTGTATTATGTGAATATTATTATGAATGTATTTTTTCATATTTATAATATATATTCTAAAATATAGTATTATAATGCTACATATCAAGCAAACAACAGTATATTAGATAAGATAGATAGATAGATAGATAGATAGATAGATAGATAGAGATGTACAGCAATACTACAAAACTACCAAGCAGGTTTGCTTTCTATCCGGATACCAGCTAGATGCATCAATAAAACTAAATCGCTAAAGGAGTAAGGATAGACGAAAAGAGACATTTAGGGCTACGTGGTTCAGCTCTGTGGTGCTGAGGCATTTTCCCCAGACAGTTTTATGTGACAAATCGATCCAGCCTCTGAATAATGCTGGTCATTAAAGATTCATCTGCAATGAGACTGCTGTAAACTAAGGGATGAAACAAATGATGATGATGAGAACTTTAGTGTGGACTCACAACTACAAAAACATTAAGCAAACAAAGTGCAGCAGTGGAAGAGGAAGCTTGTTTGGAGTTACAAATGCAGGATGAGTATTTCATCTGATTCATGATACGATCATCACTCCTTTTCTTTAGCAGTTGCCAGCTGCTAGAGAATCTAATATCTTCAACGATGTTTCCCGTTTGTTTCACCTTCTCTTCATTTTGGTTATATTGTCAGATGGGCATTGCTGCGGGGTGGTGGAGCGACTAACTAACGCTGTCTTTGGCCATGGTTTTGCAGCTAGGACTTGGCTGGGTAGATTGATCTGGTTATTATTAGAAAGGGTATGGCACTTGTTGGCTGGTCAGACGATTTGTTGTTGATGAATTGAACTGGATTTGGGAGTCTGGTTTGATGGTTTAGAGGACTTGAAAGGCCCTTGTGAACCAGCCATACCTGGTTAGCTAAGATCGGAAGCTGGTTTCGGATTTGCTAGTTTCAGATGAGTTGGTTGCCAACAAACAGTCAGACCTTTGTAGCTAGTTTGGGTGATCTCATTTTGGTTTCGAAAGTGTGGCATAGAACTTGTTAGCTAGTTTAACATGTTTTTTTTTTTTTGCATTATTATCTAGTTATTAGTCCTTGGTTGTAGGTTGGTCTGGTTTTTGCTTAAGGGTTTTAGAAGGGTTGTGGCATTTTAGTTGGTCAGATACTGTTAGCAACTTAAGGTGGTCAGGTGCTGGTTTTAGAAGGGTTTGGGAGACCTGATATCTGACATGATACTCTAGTTTGCTGTTTTAAAGGAGTTGTTAAATGTTAGAAACCCTAGCCAGTTTATTTGTGTTTTTAACTGGTTGTTACAGCGCCAGTTGAATGAGCTAATTAGATCTGACTGGTTGCTGGTTTTTAAAGGTTTGGGGCCTTGTTAGCTAGTTCGATCTAGTTAGATGGTCAGACTTGTCACAGTTTGTGGATTTGTAGGAACTGAGCTCTCAAATGAATTGTTCTGTTTCTGGACACTGAGAGAGGTTTGGGATGCGCCTATTTGTTCATCTTGTGAAAGCTATTGAGCAGTCTAGTTGGGTTTCTTGATTTTGAGAGGTTTGGGAGCACATTTGAAATTGGTAGAACTGGTTGAATCAACCAACTATTTCTCAAAAATAAAAGTCTTTAAGAGTTCTTCTGTGTATTACTAAAAACATTTTAAGTTCCCAAAGAATAGTCAAGTTTTAAAGACAAATTCTTCTGCCCACTTTGTAATCTGAAGGTATTCTTGCACAAACAGTGTTTATTAAACTAGAATTCTTCAAATTAAGGTTCTTACAGAAACCATTTAGATGGTATGATGATCAGCTAATGCGCCCTCTTCACCTTGCAGGAGACCATCCTGAACAGGGTGGTGCGCTCTGCGTATCGAGTTCAGATACTAGGGGTTCTGGTTCTAACCTGATGAACCACCAGCACTACTCCAAGGTCTTCACAATTACTAAAAAGCTAAAGGCATGTTGTTGGATTGACTAAACTCATGATAAGTTTGTCTCAAAGGGCCAGAAGTTGCTCAACTTTGCCCACCTACTGCACTCATAAACAAGTTTGGATTGTCCAAATGTTTTTTTTCTTTTTCTCTTGCTTCTCAGCAGCCTGCCTTTAGTTTGAAGCAATATCATTTACAGGGCCTTATTTACCTAAGCCATGACTTTTGTGTGTGATGAGCATTCATTAACTATGTACTTTAAATAATGTTATAGTTGATTTGTACCACAAGCTGCTATTCAAATAATTGTCTGCGCTTTTCTTGCATGTCACTCTGTTGAAATCATCTGCCAGGAAGATGGATGTAAGTAAATGTAAGTGCTGTTGAAACGTCCTTCAGAACAGAATGTTTTCTGAAACGGCTTATAGCACCTCAGTGCAGTGAAGGGTGTCGATGCGCTGTGATAGATTTCACAATAGGCAGGAAGCAGAGCGGCTCCAATGAGCTCCCTGTCGTAATAACCTGACCTGGCCTTCCACCTCTTGTTCTTCAAAGCACCCAAAAGGTCTTAATATTAGACAAAGGTGGTCACTAGGAACTTACAAAACATGAGAAAAGCCGGACTGGTTATGATTTCAATGGTCTCAGCCCAACTCCACTCCAAAACGCTAAGAGAGGTCGGGATGGAAGCTAATGGACATCTCAACTATTCAGGCAGCACACAAATTATTTGAGGTCACATTTAGAATCGGGAACCTTTCTTATGCAGTACCATTCACAAATGGATGGATTATAATACATTACCTAGTTCTACCACAAGTTTAAACAAAGCATCCCCAGCTCTCTCATACTTGATGCATGTGCCTTCACCAGTGCTTTTGAAAATGTGACAGTGGTTTAGGGAGGTTTGGGTTGTAAATTTGATCTGGATGACAACTTTAACATAGAGCTTCTTTGAATTCAGAGAATCTACTCATTACATTGCTCCGGATACTTTGTTGGGTTGGCAGAATGACAAACTTGGGTTTGTCTTTGGCTTTGTTTGAAGAATAATGCAACGGCAGGCTGGAGGCAGTGCTGTAGTCATGGGAAATGCCATGGGCGCTCATGAGGCTACAACTGCTAACCTGGACTAAAAGAGTAATCCAACAGAATGGTCATGTTTCATTTGGCGGGAATGAAAAGAGGCGGGAGTGATTGAACTGCAGTTCTTTCAGCAGGTTGCAATTTAAAGAGACAGTTCATGAGAAAAGTGTGAAAATTCTTCTCTTTTTCTTTTCTTTTTCTATTGCCACTCAAACATGTGTATCTGTTGCATCTTCTGTTTTTTCATTTGTTTATTTTTTCCATACAATATAAGTGGATGGTTCAAAACAATAATGTATGGACATAAATATAATGAATATATGAAAAAAAAGATTTTACAAAATATTTTGTTTTGTCTTCTACAAGGTGAAAAATAAGTTCAGTGTTTGGTCATTTTACAATTTACTCATATATATATATGCATATATATATATATATATATATAACCAACCTATATATATATCTTTTTCTTAGTTATTTGTCAATGAATTTCTTTTAAAGCATTTCTAGTTTTTAGCTCTTTTTAAATTTGCAGTTTTATTAGTTGTTTGTATGTATTTTAATAATATCTAATTAAATATTGTCGTTAATCTTTTAGTTTTGATTATCAACTACAGCTTATTGTATTGTTGTTGTTTTCTTTGCTAGTTTACAGAAATGTGTAATACTGAATAATGATTTACATTCTAATCCCCTCTTTTATATTTTTTTGTGTGTTTGCACTTGGCAGTTTAACAAAACAAAAAGCAAACATAATTTCTTAAAGTCTATATATTATTTGACTAGTTTTATCTAGTTATTTGTTAGCAAAAAAAAAAAAAAAAAAGAAAAAATTATTTATAAATTTTCATAAATTTATTTATTTATTTATTTATTCAGTTGAACTAACTAACAACCAATAATGTTATCTAGTTTGATCCACCGTAAAAAACAAACAAACATCAAGGTATAACAGTACAATAATTTCAGAACCAATTCTTTCCCCACAGCCTACGTTTTCATTTCGTCCAATGAAAAGTAGATCTACCTCTTCTTAGATCTGCTGCTAGCTTTAGCGTAGTTGAAATTTCAATTACTTTTGGTGCTTCTCAGCAGTGTTTGATAAAGCCACATCAGTTTCTGAGGATTCTGGTCTAATCATCTTTGAAACAGTATTTCATGTTGGTCTGATTCAATACAAGTAATAAAACCCAAACAAACATGTCTCCTTGTGTATTTTAATACTTCATTTGTGCAAGTCACACAGATTAAGCCACTGCAGCCATGCTGATTACTCTCCAGTCTAATATCCTTGGCTGTATTTCCAGTATCCCCTCTTTGTGAGACAGTGAGACCATACTTTTTTTCAATTCAGGGCATCTGCAGGAGTTTCTTGATATTAAAAAGGCTTTCGTTAACATCTGTTGCGGACTCCCAGTGATTGTGTTATGTCCTGTGCGTGACCTTTTGGGATGGTGCAGATTAATAAACAGATGTGGTGATGTGATTTAATCACAGTTTCATACTTGTAGATGCAGAAACAGAAACTAAAATACTCAGTTCCCACAAGACATTGAGTACAGCAACATTTTAGTGATCTTGTTCTAATTTATTAAACCTCCACAATTGAAGTTTGCAGTCTCAGTTCTATATCTATTAGTGTTTAAGTCAGTTAAATAATCCTGCTCTTTTATGTCATGTCAAAGTTACCATCTAAGCTAAATTGTCAGTACACTCCTCTATATGTACTAAACTGCCAGTTTTCTGTTTTCCTTCTTCTTTTTCATGGAGTTTCTTTCTGGTGGCAACTGGCCTCATCATTAATGAATAATTCATCCACACAAATGACAATTTTGCAGAAAGAAATTGACTCAAGTTGTAAATGAGTTTACTTCATCAGAGACATATTGAATCTGACATTGCACCATACTTACAATAGATCCTCTGCAGTGAATGATTACCGTCAGAACGAAACCCAAACAACTAATCAAAAACATCACAGTAATCCAAAGATTATTGAAAAAATAATCCAAAAAAGTCACTACTCAATCCTTCATTTACTATCACTTGAAGCAATAGCCTAGTGCTGAACTAAAAGTAAATCTGGGCTGTTTCTACTAAAAGAAACTTATGACTGATTTTTAAAACATGTCAATGCTTCTGTTTTGTCTTGGAGTTACACCAATAATGCTTTTTCTAAGACATGTTTATAAAATGCTTAAATATCCTAACTGAACAATTGAACTGTGATGTGCTAAGCTACATGCTTGCCAAAAAAATAAATAAATCTATAATTTAAGCATTAAGTCTGCTCCACTCTAGATGTATGCTATCAATACCACTAGTGGTTACTAGTAGTTTATCACGTTGCGCCTATATCTGGTTTGAATAGAAATAACAATGGTTGTTTTTCTTACCAAACATGCACAGCTTTTAACTAGATAGGTATAAGTAATGGACTTAAGTAATGTGAAATACTTGGATGGTAATGCATTGTTTTATCAGCTCTTCAGTGGTCATTCTGTGGCTTTTATTCTGCATAGGATCATATGTTGATGGAGCGCTAAATTTCTCAAATCTCTTTCATGAATTATGCTCAAACTCCATGTGACTGGTCTGAAGGCCATTTCCACATATTGTTAGCGCTGCTCAAACGTGATCAGATTCAAGCAGCGCTCTACTGTTATCATGTTTAATTTTTAGATTACTCAAGTCGCTCATTCCAGTTCACTTCGGTATGCAGAAACTGCACGCTGACAGAATCCACACTCTCAGTGTTTGTGAAGAGGACAGCTGAACTCAACACAACACAAAACTTACGCTATTTCACCATATCATTGTTTTCTTGTTAAATGGTTTAATAGATTTGGTCTCTCATAAAATAACTAACTGAAATATTCTTAGTAAATTGAAGTTCAAATCAAACATGATGAATCAGTTGATAAAGTCAAGATATAGCAGGGGTTACCAAGGATATGATGCAGTTATTTTGTTTTGTTTTTCAAAATATGTATAACATCATGTTCCAGTGATTCAAGATAATTCAAAACCCTTACTAGTTCGATTCTCTCTAAAAAAAGTCCTCTTAACTCTCAGTTACGGTGAAGTGGCATCTGGCAAATGATTGATTCTGTGGCACAAACAAGGCACAAACAATAGTTTCTCTAATGCATATGATATGAACAAAGCTGATGTAATATGTAAATTTAGATCCTTGATGATGTTTTCAAATATCATGATTTTCATTCAAAGCTGTTTTTATTATTAAATATAGTCAGTTGTTGTTTGCACCATTATTTTAGTGACTTGATACTTTGTTTTCAAATTTACAAACTCGTCTGAAAAGAAATATTGATAATAGATCTCAGTATATTCTTAGTTTCTGTAAACACTGTCCTTTATGTTTCCAGCCATCATAGATATTCCATTAAATGTGCTCTATGCCTGATACCCCATTGGCTTAAGAAAAACAAGGTATTTTCAAGGCTGTCTTAATTGAGCTGGCTGCTGTCCATAATTTGTGTCTATCGTCTTTTATTGTATTTCATATTATTTCTTCCTTAAAGTACTTAAAGTGTTGTTTATTCTCAAACTGATGCAGTAAGGCCTTTTCCAAATAGTTATTTGCTTTATGACCACCTCTTTAAAGACTACTTATTATCTAACACACTCAGAACTCACATAATAATGGTACCAATTTGATTCAAATAGTTTGCTTACTTTGATGTATGGTAGAGATATAAATTAACACTTTCATTCGTTCACACTGGTTGTTATAAGATGGATGGTGGTTAAAGGCGTGTTTCTGAAGTCATCATTGAGAGCTTAGAAGTATGTTGCCAGGAAGAGCACTATGTGGCAGACCTCCTCTCGTACTAGCCCTTCACAGATGGAAGAAGCCATACTACTGAGTCACCTAAAATGCGCTCATGTATGCATTTCAGATACAACTGCTCAGGTTACATCTATGCCGTGGGTTCACTCATTAAGGGTGATAAAGGAAAAGATTATTTGTAAATATTAGAGCCTACGAATGGAGACTAAGATGATGCATTATATAACATGGGAGTTTGAAATTGATGAATTGCTTTTGTGGAAGAATTTCACGAGTGAGAATAATGAATACTGTGATAAATTAAATATATTGTAATGAGGGTAGAGAAACATCTTCTGCCTTCAGAACAGCGCTGGTTCCTATATCAGCGCCGATTTCTTAAGAAAAAACAAGATTCTATTTAGAACACCAGGTGAAATACTGTAAAGATATAGATATAAATCCACTTGAAAATACCAGGTCATGGAAAAATGGATGTACACACAATAAGGTGCTTCACGATCATTTTCATTTGAATAGACACCTATAAGCTTTAAATGTCTGAAAGAATCTTTGTTCCACTAAAACTCTTGTTCTCTGTGGTGAAGGTTATTGGAGTTAAAACCCCAGAAGTGGATCTTTGATGATAAGTAGTGTTTGTGGTTAAAATATAATATTGCATAAAAGCATATGATAACTATAATATGTATACCTCATGTTTATATATGTTTGTTTAATGTGACTTGATTACAATGTTCACTGCATTTCATTAACTCATTAATATTAGTATGACTTTTTTATTTCTATATATTAGTGTTATTTATTATAATATATATAATATAATATCTTATAATATATATTAACTAATATAATATATATTATATTATATTATAATGTTGCTATCTCTTATAACATTAATGTTATATAATATTATATATTAAATATAAATAATTATATTTATAAAATGTATGTAAACAATAGAGTGTGAGGTCACAATGTATACATTGAATAAAAACAGCCCTATCCGAATACCTTGTGGCTTTTTCAAAACATTTCACTAATCTGCTGCAGAGTATGTATTATCTTTAAGTTTTATATTTAGTATTTTCTCTACATACATCTGTATCTCTCAACATGATAAACATCTGTTTCTTCCTAGTTCTAAAACAGATGTTGGGTCTTGGCTGAGTGTAGCTTATGTGGACATATGAACATTCATAATCATACCTGAAACTGAAAACTAATATGATAAGTAATGTTCCTCCACGCGGAAACAAGAAACAGTGCGTGGTCTGAAGAAATTAAAGATAAAGATGGGCCAAGCGTCATACTTTGTTCGACCAATAACAGGCACTTAATTTGCGACTACATCACACAGAATAGTTTTATACTGTATTTTTTGATTGTAAGGTGGTTGCTGGGGTGATGTTCAGTGACACAGAACCAGTTGAATTGTGAAGAGTCTGGCGTGCTGTATGGCGAATAAAGCTGCTGACCAATCAGAATCCAGGGATGAATGAACCGTTTTATATTGTGAAATACACTATCTTCCTTAATAATAGTTAATACTACTACTACTATTACTACTACTAATAATAATAAAAATTATTTTAATAAATCATTTAACATTTAACATTTAACTATATTTTCTCTTCTAAAAATGAGCATTTTTTCAGGCAGTTGGGACATGTCATACAGAAAATATATTAACATAAATTGGAATAGTCTTGCATGCTGAATATGGAGATGTGAAGAAGTACTGGGACTACAACTGGTCCCCATATAGACAGTATAGAGTCATTAAACACATTATAGTTCTGCAGAAAATCCATTCTCTGCACTGTATTCCTCACTGCCACTATTGTGGGTTAGGGCATGCAGAGTTTCCTCAACCTGACATGCAGGAAGCAAAAGTGCAATAGCGTTCAGATACATTTATTGACTGACCAGATCTAAATGTCTGCTCCCTAACATCTTTATGAAGGGTTAACTATATTTGTATACTGGTCTTTGGACTGAAATCACAGTTTCTGTTATACAGGAATTTTCCAAACTGTACCTGAACAAACTTGTTCTAAACAGCATCACCTTACATCATTGTTAGCGTACTATTTATATATATATATATATATATATATATATATATATATATATATAATATATAATATTAATAATATTTATAGATTTTATATACTCTATTCAAAGTTAATGGGATCAGAATGGACAAAGTAAAACTAATAGTTTGAATTAATATTATTATAGTATTATTACAATTTAACTTTTGATATCTGATTGCTGCTCTGATAAACTGTCATTAATATTATAAATGTATAGGCTTTATTTGTGATGCTTTGTGTGTGTGTGTGTGTGTGTGTGTGTGTGTGTGTGTGTGTGTGTGTGTGTACTAAATCATGATGTATTTTATTTTCTTTGATGGACAGAAATAATAGCTAATATGTAATAATAATAATAATAAATAACATTTATTTTAAACAAACATTTTTGTGCTGATGAAACTATTGCAGCACATAAATTAATAAATAATGATAAAAAATTACATGTGAAATAATATATTTTTAAATAAAATTTTGATAACCCCCAATTTTGGTATGGTACCTCTTTAGCTATTATATTATTGTGTCATTAACTTACATTTTATACACTTATGCCAATAATAGATTATACACAATAAAAATGTTAATATATTGTGGTGCTACCTTAAGTCTACTGCTCTGACATTCAAACACATAAGTTGTACCAATTACACAAAAACACTAAAATAAATGGTGTGTAATGAACATGTAAAGTTGCAGTCCAACAATGTGAATCAATATCTAGTTCTACATTAAAACTGACAGATGTATTATAAGCTTTACTGTCCTTACTTGTTCCGTAAGCAAGGATGCTTAGGCTGTGATCATTTTACAGATGTTTCTGTAAAATGAAAATATATAACTTCTCGTTTATCTTCTAGACATCAACTTAGTTTGTGATTCATACTCATAGAAGCTGAAGTTTCCAAAAATAACTTTAAAATGAGTGAAATACACTCTATTTTCTATTAAAGTACACTATGAGGCAGTACTACATACCACTTCATTTCATGGTTTTCTGGTTCGTATTAAGAAATTGAAGGTAAGATTTCATCAGAGATCAGGTCTGCCAGAGAGACAAGACATCGGCGATTAAGATGCTAAATATTCATTTTTAGGGTTGCCGACTGCTACTTTGGCTCATAGGATACCAACAGCAAAGAAAAATCACTTTATCAAGAGAATTTCGAAGGTACCTACTTCACATTCGAGCTTGAGTGATGGTTGTCAATTGGAAAGGTTTATTTCCGTTCAGGCTTGGCGTATGTGTGTTGCTTTGCTTCCCACAGACATTATGAAGTCTGGCCTAATCAAATCGTTGCCCCAGATGGAACAGAAAAGAATTTACTATAACACTTGAGGAAAAAATAAAGGCAGGTGTACCAAAAAGTGGGTCATCCTATTAGATTTCCTTAACATTTATTTTACTTTAATACAGGAAGTGATATGGCCTTTAGTTATTGAGCTGTGAATACCACACACAGCGAGGCTACTTGAAATATAAGCCAACAAACACAACTCGACAGCGTCTTTGTGGCTCAAACATGAGCCTAAAATGTAGTAGTTACACCCTCGAAAAGATTTTCACCACTAGCTTTGGAAAATAGAGAGTAAATATTCAGTAAAATGATGAAATACCATTTGGGAAAATACTTGTATAGCGATAAGATGTGAAAGGTGTTGCATGGAACAAATAAATATCGCGAATGATCGTTTGTGAATTCATGGATGCCTGTTTCTTTAAGAGTGCTGGATTCAGTTTTATTGTGACAGAGCGTAGACTAGACTGGAGAATCTCCATTGGTAAATGCAGAGTCAAGCTTCGCTCACATTTAAACTATATAACAAAGTTTTCAATACAGCGTTGAGAGACTGATGAGTTTCTTTGTCAAACAGAGAGTTTGAAGCTATAGAAAGAATCCCTCTGAAAGGTTTTACCATCGCCATGTTGGTGAAGAAGCATTTTTAGCATTCAACATGTTACTATCAAATTCACTTTTACCTGAAGTACTACGACTGCATATTTGCATTGTACTAGAACTGATATTGAAATAAATTACTCTCAACCTCTTTTCCAGCACTAGAACTGATACTCAGCGATTTAGTGAGTTCCTCGCAGGCTGCAACCCACTGCAGAGGAGCAACACAAGTATATTATGTGCACTTAGGAAGAACTTTTTTTCAGAGTGCATCAGCCTTTTACCTAACCAGTCTTTAGAATTTTAGAAACAGCTCTTTGACGGTCTATTATTACAGATGTCTCAGAAAGTTGTTTTAGTATCTTCTCCTTCCCAGATACATGTGTGTAGTGCTAAACCTTGCGTCCTTTACTTCTGAACAACTGGTCTGAGTACTTTAAGAGGAAGCGGTTCATATTTCATATCGCTATTAGCTGGATGCTGCTGCAAGCAGTATCAAACAAGCTATGTACAATGATAATTGGTCAATTTCATATAAACTCATGCAATGTGATTTTGTTTCAGAAATGCCAATTTTTTTTTATCTGTAAGCATGATGCAAGTCAGTGATAATCGGATCAGCCTGCATAAAGATGCATAAATGAGTTTATCTGAGTTTGCTGATTATTTGATCAGGTGATATGTGATTTTTTTGCAAAAAATAAGCCGTGGGTCCACCAGACCAACCATTAGTGGGACCGCCGACAAATGGAAGTACAAAAATGATATTATGTGAGTTGATTTGTGTGCCAAATCCCAGCTAATTTGTAGCAAACTCATATCAATTTGATTTTGATCGTAAACACTATTTAAAAAAGAAGTAACATCCAAGGTCAACCCAAAACTAACATTAATTAATTTCTGTAGATCAAAAAACATACAAAAGATAATGAATGATTTTCTTATCTATATATTTCATATCAACTCATATGATGTGAATTATGTGCATAAGTGTATATCTCTTTATGAAAGCTTATAACGTTTCCACTTTGGAACTTAATTATGCAATGGAGTGTAAGCACATACCTTGTGCCTTCATTTGCAAATGTTCGACTTTTAGGAAAAAGAAAGCATGAGCTGAAGCCAAAATATATCATCAAATGGAAGTCAAGCCAGGTTGAAATTGTGAAACCCTCTAATTCTGTATAAACTCATATGGTGTGATTTTGTTCTCAAATGTATGATTTTTAGAAAAAAAACTGAGAAAGCAATGTTCACCCCCAGAACCTAACCAAATTAATTACATAGTTCATAAACAAACACTCCAAAAAGGTGCTTCAAATGCCACAAGAACAACGCTTTTTGAATTAAATAGTTCCCCAAGAACCTGGAAAGAAACTTTCTGTTTCAAAAAAAGGTTCTTTAATGCTTTTAAAGGACAGTTTCTTTGCCCTTGACTGAATGTTTGGGAACTCAAGGAGTATCTATATGTAAATCGCTTTGAAGATTTTGTCCTACTTAAGCGTGCGATTTTTAGAAAAAAGAAAGATTTGGTCCATCCCAAAACCTTCGTCAATAAAGCGTGTAAGTGATTCCTTTAAAACGTACAGATTATTATTAAATAAATCACATAAACTCACTACAACCTTTGATTTTATTAGCTATCATGGTACTTACTACAATTGTTGCCCACATCATTCATATAAACTCAACATATATATATATATATATATATATACTCTCTCTATATATATCTATATATGTATATATATATGAAAATATGAAGCATAACAGATCAAATATTAAATGAGATGGCAAAAATAGTTTACTAATTTCACTCAAGGATGAATTGTTGGAATGGCCTGATTCTCAATTTTATTACAGGTGTAGTGAGCGCTTGCTCCTCGTATAAAACAGATGTAGCTAAATTAAAGCTCAGGCAGCGGCTCATTTGCGTGGCTTAAAATAGTTTATGTGTATTTGCTTTATTATCATTTTAATATTCAGTTGTTGCCATCTGAAGCAGCACATTTATATTCAGCTCAATTTCAGTTCTAAACACTCATTAGAACTCTACCAATTTTAGCTCACTCTGCATTTTCTGGGTTTAATTATTCTAAACAATTAGCCAATTCTGACATTTAAAAAAAAAAATATGTATATATATATATATATATATATATATATATATATATATATATATATCTAATGATACAACGCCGAAAAATATCAGAGACTCCTTTTCTTTTATTGCAAAAGAGATTCTGCTGTTCTTATGCAAATGACTTGACTGTTAACAGTGAAATGAGGCAGAGAAGATAAAGCGATACAATATTTTTTATTCCTTTTCATTAAAATGAGTGTGCAGCTGAGCTCATGAGAGACACATTCGCTGTCTGAAGCCAGACCCCTGGAAACAGACTGCTAGAACAAAGGTAAATACAGGCCCGTTGAGGTCTCTCTTGGGAGGAGCAGTCTGGGGAACTTCAGAGTTGGACTGAACTTACGTCTAGTCATTCACTCAGAGAACCTCAACAGACTATGTGCTTTCTGTACAGTTCCCCAACAGTCTATTTGCTATTGTTGGCCAGGTTGACTTATGCTCAGACAGCGTAATGTCCTGCAGGCTTTCAAACTTACTGCTCTCGACACAATAAAGAATTGAATAAAAATATTGTATCTTTTATCTCTCTGCTTCATTTCTGTCTTTAACAGCCAGTCATTTTGCCAAGAATTCAGCAGAATCTTTTGCAATAAAGAAAAGAATCCTCATAAATCATTATATATAGTTTGTATAGTAAGATAACATATATATATATATATATATATATATATATATATATATATATATATATATATTTTTTTTAAATGTCGTAATAAAGCTTAGTATTTAGAATAATTAAACTCAGAAAAATGCAGAGTGAGCCAAATCTGGTAGAGTTCTAATGAGTGTTTAGAACTATAAATTGTTTATTCTCCTTTGAGAAATGCTTGAGCAGTGTTAAAGTCAGGATAAAAACCTGGTCAGCAAACATACCAAACTATTTTAACCATAGATGAGCTGCTAAGCCTGGGCTTTAATTGTAGCATGTTTCTCTGAGGGCAGCGCCACTGGCACCTCAGCAAGCCAGGCTCTGAGAATCGTGTAGAACACAACAATTCATCTCAGAGTGTTAGTGGCTTATTTGCGTTTTCCATCTCAATTTTATATAAGTTTTTAAAATCCTCAAATTCTCTTATCATTTATATATCCTCATATATATCTGTATATATATATATATATATATATATATATGTATCTCCATATGCTTTGAGTTTATATGAATGATGAGCAGCAATTCGCCTGTTTTCTTTCATGATAGCTATCAGAATGTGTTGTATGAGTTTATGTGATTCACGTAACCATCAATCTGTACGTTTTGTCATAATCTATAACTTTATTGGCGTGGGTTTTGGGATGGACCTCAAATCCTTTCTTTTACAAATCTGTTGAGACAAATCTTCAAGCGACGACATATAGACACCCTTTTGGGGCCTCAAGCACCATTCGGTCAAGGGTAAGAAACTTGTCCTTTAAGCACAAGAACCTTTTTTGAGCAGAGGGTTTCAACTGAGCTCTTTAAGAGACCATTTAATCCAAAAAGGTTCTGTAGCATTTGAAGCACGCTTTTTTGAGTGTTTGAGTTTATGTGGAGTGCGTAACGTAATTTCTTAAATTTCTGGAATCAAACATTCTTTCGTTTTAAAAAATCATACATTTTGAGAACCGTCACCTGTATGAGTTTATGAATGATGTAAATGCGTCACATCTATGATGGATATATTTTGAACGGCACTCCATTCTTTCTTTTCCTAAAGTCAGACATTTGCAAATGAAGGCACAAGGTATGCTTTATCACGTGATAAATTAAGTTCAAAATTGGGCGTTATGCTTTCATGTAAAAAGAAAATAATTACACTTACGAGCATAATCCACATCATATGGATTGTGAAATATATGATGAAAAATCATTCACAATATCTTTTGTATGTTTTTTTATGATCTGTTTATGTCTAACTATGGATTTGGGTTTTGGGGTTGTATGATGCTTACTTTTTTTTTAAATATATGTTTGCAGATCAAATCCACCTGATGTGAGTTTACTAAATTATTAAAAAATTGTAACACAAATCTAACTACAATATGTTTTATACGATTTGTTATGTCCCTCGTCAGTTTGGGTTTTAGGGTGGACCTACTTGCCTATTTTTATGTCCTTTGTTACTCGAATCTGGTGTAAGCAAACTCGTACAAACTCATTTGCGCATCTTTATGCGCGATCGTTATATCGGATTTATGCATCATAGCTACGTGTTAAAAAAAAAAAAATCACATTTCTGAACAAATCACATTGCATGGTTTATGTGATTATTACCAATTAATGGCATAGCTTGTTTGACCATTTTGTGCAGCATCAGCTAATAGTTGATATAAATATGAACTGCAGCTCTCTTTGAAGTCTCCAGATCAGTTGTCTCAGTAAAAGGTGACGAACAGGTTTTCTTTGCACTGTCTGCCTTGTTAAGTTGAGAAAATACTAAATTAACTGAGACATCTCTTAATAATAGACCGTTCTCTAAAAGGCTGTTCTAAATTCTCTAAAGACTGGTTAGGTAAAGCTTTGATACACCTGAAAAAGTTCCTTCAAGTACACAATACTGAGGTTCTCCAGTGGTTTTAACTTATGGGAACCTGGTAACATAAGTATCCAGTCTCAGTGCTGGAAAGAGGTTGAGTAATTTATTTTCAATATCAGTCTCATTACAATACAAATATGCACAGTCAGTACTTCAGGTAAAAGAGTGAATTTATTCAGTAACATGTTGAATGCTAAAATGCTTCTTTCTTCTTACCAACATGACCGATGTTAAGAGCATTTCAGAGGATGCCATATAACTTCAAACCTCTTGCTCTAATAACAAATATTGTCTCAGCATGTGTTGAAAACATGAGGAGGTTTGAATGTGAGCAGAAGCAGCTGCATTTCACAGTTCTCGATCTGTGTCTCTCACGTCTCCTGTCTGGCTAAAACTCTCCTGAATCAGCGGCAAGAACAGAGCATCCGCAATTCACAAGCGATCATTCACATATTTTTATTTTGTTCCATATGTGTTTTCACATCTTATCGCTATCGTTATTTTCCCAAATAGATGCTTCATTTGTTTGCTTGCTGTTGCTCTCCCCTGTTTCAAAGCAATGTAATCTTTTAGGAGGTAACTACTTACATTTTAGGCCTATGCTTTTGAGCCACAAAAGCCTGGCAATAGAGCTGTGTTTATGGCGATATCTGTGAGCTTAGCTTGCATGTTCACAGCTCAATAACTAGGGTTTGCCGCTATCACTTCATAATTATTAAAGTAAATAACAACGGAAAATCTAATAGGATGACCTGCTTTCTGCCTTTTTATTTTTCATAGGAGTGTAGTAAATTCTTTCTTGCTCCTGTCTTGAGACCTTGATTTGATTAGGCTGACTTAGAATGTCTGTGGGAAGCAAAGCAAACGCATGCGTCAGAAGCGCAGGCGAATGAAGCCTTCACGGATAAATCCCATTTATCTGCTTCTGATGGGTGAAGTGGGGTAATTCTCTGAAATTCTCCTCTCTTGATAAGTGATTTTTCTTTGCTGTTTGATACATCCCTGTGTGAGCGCAGCGGTGTTGCAATATTTAGTGTTCAACAAACTGATGTCTTTCTCTAAGCAGGAGATAATCCTCAGATGAATCATACACCCTCCTCAATTCTGCTTCAGAACCGAAGGCTCCATCGAAATAGAAATTAAACAATGAAGTACTGCTCTCATAATTGTACTTTAATGAAAAATAAGAATTATTTAGACTCATTTAGGATTATTTTGAAACTTCAACTGCGATATGAATCTAAACTAAGCTGGATGTTAGAAGATAAGCAGCAGCTACATCATTTCATTTACTAAGAAACATCTGTAAAAATGATCACAGCCTAAACATCCTTGTTTACAGACAAGTAAGGATAAAGTAAACTTTATGCTGCTGCATCTGTTGTATGTCTTAAGAATTGCATATTGATTCCATTGTTGACTACAACACTGTTCATTAAGACACTATTATCCTAAGGTTTTGTGTAATTGTTTTAACTGTGTTTTATTTATTGAGCAGTAGACTTACAGAAAAATTATTTACACATAATGTAGCTTTGTTTACATAACGACATTGGCATAAGTGTATAAAATGTAGCATTAATTTATAATATGCACAATGAATAATATATAATTACCATACCAAATTGGGATTATCAAAATTTTATTTAAAATATATTATTTCCATGTACTTTTATCATTATTTATTAATTTATGCTGCAATAGTTTCATCTTAATAAAAAATGTTTGTTTAAAAATTAAATATTATTTGTGTGTGTGTGTGTGTGTTATTATTATTTCTCTCATAAAGAATAAAATACATCATGATTTGCACACACACACACACACACACACACACACACACACACACACACACACACACAAACATCACAACAGTTTACATTATAATATTAATGACAGTTTACTGAGTAGCAAATCAGGATGTCAAAAGTTAATTAATAATAATAATAATAATAATTCAAACTATTACACAGTTTTTACTACTCCATTCTGATCATTACTTTTGAATATGAATTATTATATAAAATCCTGATAATATTAATATTATATATTCTATATATATATATGTATATATATATATATATATATATATATATATAAATAGTCCTTCTGAAGTGATGTAAGGTGAGTATTATGTTTTGAAACAAGTTTGTTTCTGAAACTGTACAAATTACTGTATAACAGAAACTGTGATTCTTGTCCAAGACCAGCATGCAATATAGATTAACCTTCATAAAGATGCTAGGGGAGCAGATACTAGGCATGGTTGGTCAATAAATGTGTGATCTGACACTATTACTCTGTTTCCTGCATGTTTGTGGTTGGAGGAACCTCAAGCATGCCTTAACCCACAATAATGGTGAGATTGTGAATGATTTCATGTGGAACCATAATGTTTAATGACTATGATGAATGGCTCAGTGGGACCAGCTGTAGTCCACATTTCTTTCACATTCCATATTCCATGCAAGTTATTCACATATATTTAATTATTGTGATAACTCTAACGTCTGAAAAATATCATTTTAGAAGAGAAAAGTATTATTTAAATATTTAAATGTTAAAATGATTATTAAAGTAATTTTATTATTATTAGTAGTAGTAATAGTAGTAGTAGTAGTATTCTATTTATTTACTGAAGAATATATATTCACAATATAAGCAGTTCATTTTCATTTCCTAGTTCTGATTGGTCAGCAGCTGACTAACGATACAGCATGGCTGTGACTCTTCTGACGGTTCTATTGTATCATAGACATGCCCTTAACAACCACCCTTACAATCTAAAAATACAGTACAAAACTATTCTATATTATCATGTATTTAAAGCAAAATTAAGTACCTGTTATTTATTTAACAAGAAATTAGCGTTTTAGCCTTCTTTTATCTTTAATTTCAATTACGACCTTGTTTCTTGTTTTCCGGTGATCTGGAGAATGTTACTTTATCTATTAGTTTTCAGTTTCAGGTATGATTATGAATATTCATGTCAGCATCGGAGTTTACCTCAACGCTTGAATCGGTCTGTTTTAGAACTGGAAAGAAGCAGAGAGGTTTTGTCATGCTGAAGATAAGCAGATGTATGTGTGTGAAAATATCATAAATGATATTTAAAATGAAGATCTTGGCGACATAATTTTGAAACATATATTTATGGTAAGCATTTTTAGCTTAATAAGGTATTCGAGATACGGGCTGTTTATTCGATACATTGTGACCTCTTGTACCTTCTGTTACATATTTATAAATACTAATTTATATTTATATTTAATATATTTTTATATAATATTTAATTGCTGAACAGGCAATGTATGTATAACTATTATGTCTATATAATATCATCTGTATAATATAATATAATATAATATATTATAATATAATAATATTTCTAGATATTTATTATATGTTAAAAGTCATTTTCAATATTATATTGTTGAATTTAAGTTTTTCTTTGCAAAATAAACCCAATCAGCCATATTTACACAAAATATGAAAATTATGAGTATATACATTTTAAAATTAGGTACTTTTAAAGGTTATTACAGATTTGGTTCTAAACACAATTAGTCAAAGGTTATTCCCAAAAGATCTCTCTTTCTTATTTTTAATCAGAAGAACCTTCTTTCACCACAGAACAAGCTTTAGTCAGATAAATTCTTCAGACATTAAGTTTATGAAACCATTCAAATGAAAAATGGCATCGTAGGCACCTTGTGTACATCCATTTTCCATATTTAACATTCATGGTTATATCTTATGTCTTTACATGCTTCGACCCGTGCTCTAAAGAATCAAGTTCTTCTTAAGAACAATGATCTGTCAGGGAATAAGCTTGTGTTGAAGTGAAGAGTGTATCTACATATTAACATTCTGGAACATACGTCAGTTCTTTTTCTTCATTACATAATGAAGTACTCTTTTAAACTCAACATCAAATCAAGCTTTCCATAACCTGCTGAATATGCTGGCTCTCCCCAATAAATAGTTTCAACCATTCTAGATAATCTTCTGTCATATGGTAATGCAGACATAACATTGTAATCCCTGATTTGACGTCTGAAACGTGTCTGTTGTTGTGTGGGCGCTTTGACAATGACTTTGTTCACTCTGCCAGAAGGGCTGGTCGTAGGGAGGAGGCTAAGCTGCAGAGCTCTTCTCTGGCAAACATGTTTCTGGGTCTCCCAGCAGACAGATGGACTTCCTGAAGTGCAAACCTTCAACACAACACCATCCATCTCTATAACAACCATGCTGAACCAATCAAAGTGCTAATTACACCACCATAACACTCAAAGCAAGCAACCATTTCAGAGTCAAATTGGTACCATTATTATGTAGTCTGAGGTGAAGTAGTGTGTCAGAGAGAAGCTTGAGCGCGTATTACAGCAGTGTGGTGTAATAAATAACTATTTGGAGAAAAGAGATAACACTGCATCTGATTTGGGATATTCTTGTGCCGAAGGAAGAAATATGAAATACACAAGGCGTGTACTGTCGCTGGACAGCAGCCCAGCTCAATTAAGACCTTGAGCTGTTGTTTTCTTGTAATGAATTGTGGTGCCGGCACATTTCGTGGAATATCTATGATGGCTGAAGTATAAGGACAGTGCCTGCAAATCTGTTAAGGCTTTAAGAGATGTCATTTCAGTTCTTTCTTTCAGGATTATTTGAGAATTTCAGAAAACAAAGTATAGGTTTCCACTAAAATACTAAGCAGCACTAACAACGCAGCGATAGTAACAATAAAATGTTTCTTGAGCATTAGCAGGCATATTAAGGCGTCTGATTCTATTTGACATTACGAATTAGTACATTCAATATGTATTTTAGATAAAGCGATTGTTGTTCTTGTATGCGCGGTAGACCAAATACAACAGAGTCGACTTCTAACTAATAGGAGAGTTGAAGGGACTTTAGAGGCCGAATCTTAAAAGTGCTTTAGATTAATTCTTTGAGAATCACAGAACATGATGTTATAAGCATATTTTAGAAAAAAACAAAACAAAAATAACACCCATTTCCATCCTTGCACCTGCAGTGATATTTGACTTACTATGCTTGATTCATCATGCTTCTGATTTGAATCTCAATTTACTTTGCTAACTATTTTTAACACATTTTTATGGAGACCACGTCAAACCATTTAACAGAAAACAAATGATATGAAAATAGTGAAATATGTAGTATAAGTTTGTGTTTATGTGGTGAGTTCCAAGCGGTCCTCTCACAAACACTGAGAAGTGTGATTTAGTCAGCGGTGCGCTGCCTTGCATACCAGAAGTGAACTAGTTGAAGCGACTTGAAGAATTCTAAACAAACACATACAGTGGCTGCTTGAATCTGACTACGTGTATTTGAGCTTAATGATCCTAACAATATGTGTGAAAATAGCGTAGACCAGTCAAGATGTGAGTTTGTTAATTCATTTAGAGATTTGGGAGGGTGGCGTTCCATCACGCCAATTAGATCCTGTCAGTGAATAGGTGCCGTCAGAATGACTCTAAGAACTGATGAAAACTCTGATCCCAGTCAAGTATTCGCATTACTTGATCCATTCGCTTTATGCCATCTTAAGCGAAGCGCATGTTTGTAGAAAACAAATCATTGTTACATCTGTCTAGATCAGGAAAATATGCATGGTGAAAACATGAGAACTAGACTTTCCTGGAAGGGAAGCATTACTATGGATTATGGACTAGTGTTTTGTGATGAATACTTCGTATAGATTTATTTATTTTTACAAGCATGCGCTTTGCATCACAGTTCAATTATTTCAGTTAGGATATTTAAGTAATTTTTATAAGCATGTCTTAGAAAAAGCATTATTGGTGCACCTTAAGATAAGACAAAGCGCTGTGTTTTGCCGTCAGTCAGTGCAAGTTTCTTTGGTAAAAACATTGAATTTGCCTTTTAGTCTAGTACTAGTGGCTTAAGCTGTTTCACGAAGCAGGGTAAATGAAGGATTAGGTAGTGTGGATTCTTTTGGATTATTTTTCAATAATCTTTGGATTACTGATGTTTTATCAGTTGTTTGGGCTCTCGTTCTGGCACCCGACCTCACTACAGAAATCTGATAGTAGCAAGTGGTGTGCAGCATTTCTCCTAATATGTTCTGATGGCGCGAACTCATTTACAACAGGTCAATTTTCTACAATTGTCATTTTGTGGATGAATTATTCCATTAATAGTTAGGGCTAGTTACACCAGAAAAAACTCTTTGTTTTGAAGAAACAAGAAAAAACTGCGTAAGTTTTGAAACAATATGAGAAGTGCTGGCAATTTTAATTTTGGATGAACAATTCTCTTTTGATTATGACACTATTAAAAATAAAGTAGTAGATTGGTTTTAATCAGACTTTATTAACTTTGGAGCAGATGATGGAGAGCGATGGTCAAATCTTCTCAGTGAGGAGGTCAATAAACTGTGGAGATAAATAAACTACCTAAAAGTGGTCACTAGGCCTCGAGAGCCTTCCAGGATCCTGGAGGGCTCTGAGCCCATTTCTGCACTGGACTAATAATAGGCCCTGGCATGATTGGTCCTCTCTCCTCCAGTCTTCCCTGTTTATTAATCTACCATCCAGATTTGCCTTTGGGACTGTAACACAATCACTGGGAGTCCGGCAGCCCAGACTATGAGCCTTTTAATATCAAACTCCATAGATGCCTCTGGTGAAAAGTATGGTCTCATCTGTCTCCTGCAGGGATACCTGGAAAAAATACAGCCATGATATTAGACTGAGAGTGTAATCAGCATGGCAGTGGCAATCTTGTGACACTTTTAAAATGGAAGTATTGGTGTGGCCACAAGTGTACTGCTTGGGTTTTATTACTCTGTATTTGAATCAGACTGTAACATGAATACTGTTCTAAGATGATTAGACCGTAACCTCAGAAAAAGCAGTGCATTTTCTTATGAAATCAGCATGAGAAGCACCCAAAGGCATTCAGAAAGTACCCCTGAACTTCATGCCAAGCTAGCAGCAGATCTAGAGAGGTGGGCATGCATTTTCATTGGGCATAAATGAAAGCAGAGGCTGTGGGAAAAAGTGGTTCTAAGGAAATTGGTTGTACTTACGCCTTGATGTTTGTTGTTTTTTACGATGGATCAAAACCTTTGCTTGTTAGTTTGTTAGTTAGTTTCTTGAAATAAATAAATAAATAAATACAAATTTATAGAAAAATTTATAAATAATTTACTTCTTTTTTTTTTTTTTTACAAATTGCAGCAACTAGACAAACAAAGTCAAATAATATGGGTGACTTCTAAATTTATGTTTCGTTTTGTTTCATTAAATCTGATGACAATGTAAAAATATAAAAGAGGTTGGGACAGTGTTGCTGTTATTACACATTTCATGTAATGATAAAGAACTTAACAACAATATGTAAAGCTGTGGTTTGATAACAAACTAAAAACAATGTAAATAATTAGTTTAATTAAGATGTTATTAAATAATATTTGAAATAACTAATATAACTGCAATTTAAAAAGAGCTAAAACTAGAAAATCTTTGAAATTAATTGACCAAATACTTTGAAAAAGATGTATATGTATATGTATGTATATATATATATATATATATATATATATATATATTATGTCATGTTAAACACTGAACTTATATTTTCACTGTAAGACAAAAAAATAAAGTATTTTGTAAAATCTTTTTCATATATTCATTTATTTATATCCATACATTTACTGTTTCAGACCATCAGACTTATATTTATGGATGAAAAAATAAATAATGAAAAACACAGAGATGATTTATGTTTTGATGTTTTGAAAAAGAAAAAGGAAAATTTTCTTTGATGAATATACACATTCTTGTATATTGAAAGACATGGTTAGTGCCATCTTTCTTCCACTTAAATAGAACATGACCATTCTAAGGATTGCATTCTTTTTGGTCCAGGCCCAGCAGTTGTAGTGTGGCACTCCATGATCTCAATGGCTGGCACTGCCTCAGGCCTGCATACATTATCTCTTCAAAACAAGCCAAAAGACCGACTATTATAACATAACCAAAAGCTGTCCTGGAGCAATACATAGGTGGGTCTGAATTCAAAGCACATAATTGGCTGTCATCCAGATCAAATTTGCAACCCAAACTCCCTAAACTACTGTCATTGTATTTCATACTGGGTGAAGGTGCAATACGCCATCAAGTGAAACTGTGGATGCCTTTGTTTAAACTTGTGGTGAGTAAGACAAAATGTGTATTTATAATTAATGTTGTAATTCATTGTTCATAGAAAGACCTGGTTCATAATGAAACCTCTGAGGCTGGTGTGTACTGCCTCTAGATAGTTGGATAATCATTAACTCCATCATTGACCTCTGTAGTTTTGATGGGGCTTAGTGAGACAGATCATAGAATTCCAGTCGGGCCTCTCTATGTTTTGTGTCTTCATGGACCCATGTTCTACATTAAGACCTTTTGGTGCTTTGAAGAACAAAATGATGAAGCATCATTTGGCAATGTGAATAAGAATCGTGGGCAGTCTGCTTTCTATAATTGTGGGAAATCTATCACAGCGTCATCATTATACCCTTCACTGTGACTGATGGCTATGCCATAAGCCGTTCTGTAAAACATTCTGTTCTGAAGGACGTTTTAACAGCACTTTTACATTACATTTACATTCATCTTCCTGGCAGATGCATTCTTACTGTAGTGACATGCAGAAAGTGCTTGTGACAATTATTTCTAGCCAGCGGCAGGGTACAAATCAACTACAATGGCGGAGCCAAAAAGTGCCATAAAGAACAATGCTCATCACACACAAAAGTCATGGCTTAGGTAACAGGCCCTGCAATGATGGTTGCTTTCTAAACCAGGCGAGGCTCTCTGCTGAAGAAGAGAAAAGAAAAAACATTTAAGACAATCCAAACTTGTTTGGCGATGGTGCAGAGGCAAAAGCTGAGCAACTCTGGCCCTTGAGATAAACTTTACTCATGGAGTTTAGTCAACCTTGACCAAACTTATATGCCTTTGACTTTTTAGTAATTATGAAGACCTTGAGTAGGTTGGTGTGTTCCGATCAGGGTTGGAACTAAACCTAGGTATCTGGAACTCAAGGGCCAGAGCTGCTCATCCTTGTTCAGGATGGTCTCCCTGCAAGTGGAAGTATGTATTTTGGCTGATCTACCAAGCATCGCTCTATCGAAATGGTTTCATAAAGAACCTTTAACGTCTGAAGAATCTTTCAGTTTTGCTAAACGATTGTTTGTGGCAAAGAGGTTCTTCAGATTATAAAAAGGCAAGAAAGAATTCTGTCTTTAAAAACTTCTGACTGGTTCTTTGTGGAACCAAAAATATTTCTTCTATGGCATTGCTGTGAAGAACCTTTTAAAGACTTTTATTTTTAAGAGTGTAAACAGCTGGCCAATTCAACCGAGTTCTGACCAATTAACAAATTCCCCAAACCTCTCTAAAATCAAGAAACCCACAAACCAGACCTGCCTAACAAGCTAAAAAAGATATGACTAGCTATAAGGCATCCCAAACCCCTAAAACCTGGAAACCAGAACAATCTATTTGAGAGCCTCAAATCTCTATAAATCCCACAAACCAGACAAGTCTGACCATCTAACTAGATCTAACTAGCTAACAAGTGCCCCAAAACCCTCTAAAACCAGCAAACCAGTCAAGACTGACCAGCTCTGACCAACTAAGTTGCACAACCAGTCCAAAAAGCAGACCAGTCAAACTGGCTAGGTTTAACATTTAACAACTCCTTTAAAAACAGCAAACTAGAGCATCATGCCTAGATATCAGGTCTCCCAAACCCTTCTAAAACCAGCAAATCTGACCACCTTAAGTTGCTAACAGTATCTGACCAACTAAAAAATTCCACAACCCCCTCTAAGACCTACAAACCAGACCAACCTAAGCAACTAACAAGGACTAACTAGATAATAATGCAAAAAAAAAAAAAAAAACATAAGCTAAACCAGCTAACAAGTTCTAAGTGCCACACCATCTCCTCTAAAACCAAATAGAGATCACCCAAACCAGCTACAAAGGTCTGACTGCCTAATAAGTACCCCAAACTCATCTGAAACCAGCAAATCAAACCAGCCTGACCAGCTAACTAGGTATGGCTGGTTCACAAGGCCCCCTCAAGTCCTCTAAAACCATCAAACCAGACTCCTGCAAATCCAGTTGACCATCAACAACAACGTCTGACCAGCTAACAAGTGCCACATACCCTTCTAATACACACAAACTAGATCAATCTACCCAGCTGCCAAGTCCTAGCTGGTGCAAGCCATGGCCAAAGACAGTTGCTTAGTTACCGTTCCACCACCGCAGCAATGCCCATCGGCACATAACCAAATGAAGGTGAAGGTGAACACGAAAACACGTTGAAGATATTAGATTCCCCAGCAGCTGAGTAACTGCTGGAAGCAAAGGTGATTCGGTCACGTATCATGAATCAGATGAAATACTCATCCTGCATTTGTAACTCCAAAGCAAGCCTCTCTTCCACTGCTGCACTTTGTTTGTAATGTTTTTGTAGTTGTGAGTCACTAAAGTTCTCATCATCATCATTTGTTTCATCCCTTAGTTGCAACAGTCTCATTGCAGATGAATCTTTAATGACCAGCATTATTCAGAGGCTGGATCGATTTTGTACATCAAAACTGTCTGGGAAAATGCCTCAGCACCACAGAGCTGAACGTAGCCTAAATGTCTCTTTTCGTCTATCCTTACTCCTTCCAACGATTTAGTTTTATTGATGCATCTAGCTAGTATCCGGATACAAAACAAACCTGCGGTAGTTTTGTAGTATTGCTGTACATCTCTATCTATCTATCTATCTATCTATCTATCTATCTATCTAATATACTGTTGTTTGCTTGATATGTAGTAGCATTATAGTACTATATTTTGAATATATATTGTAAATATGAAAAATACATTCATAATAATTCACATAATACACTCAAAATAACAAGATTTTGTTGTATTCACACACCCACACACAAATATATATATATATACACACACATAAATCACATCCTAAAACATTTAAAATATAAGCATTCAATAATGTAATAAATATAGAAAAGATACATTTTTTTAAATGTACATACATGTATTGATTAAATACAAATTTCTTAAATGAAATGTATATGTATATTAGATTAGAATAACATACACACACACACAAGTATGTACAATATAATATTAATGTATAAAAAACAGATTGATGTCAAATATATAAAGTCACATATTTATAAAATTATAATATATATATATATATATATATATATATATATATATATATATATATATATATATATATATATATATATATATTCATCTTTGAGGCTACTGCCAATATTTTTATCCTATAACAGCAAAGCAGGAAATGAGATGGGGAGACTCCTTGAAACATCCCTGCAGCCTCATGCATCTAATCACAGGCAATCTCTAAAGTGCGTAATTCCAAGATGACAGGAAAATGATTTTGCCCGTTGGTGATTGTGTCATTCAACCAAGTCCCTTCTGCTGGGGTAGACGCAGGACAAGGTCACCTCATTAGCATGGCGTGAATGAAAGCTAGTGTGCTGTGGTTTCAGGACTCAGTTTTCATGCTTGGCGGTTGGCATTCTCTGACATTTTTGTGGCAGGTGGCGCAACAAAAGGCTCTTTAAAACTGATATGATAAGATAGCCAGGTCGCTTACATGACAACAGATTTCTGGGGGATAGCTCTGTCTCCATCGTCGCTTCTGTCCACACTTTGTCCTAGAGAAAGCACAATGTAAAAGGAAAAACAGACTTTAAGATTCCCGCTGTATGTTACGGAGCTGTGGGATTTTACACAGCCTTTTTCTTTAAGAATGCAGAAGCACCATCTGGCATGCAGGGTTTTGATTTGTGACGTCTTGGGATTAGAACAGCAAAGGGAACCAAGAAACTCAGTGATCAAATAAAAAAATAAATAAAATAAAATCATAAATTATTTATTTAAAAGCTGTGTAATGGATTAAATAATGAATTTTCTAATTTGAAACACTTTAATTGGAAAATACAGAAGACACTTGGGTCCTTTTATACTGAACAATCCTTTATTCTCAAAGTCTTTTAAAGTTATGAGCAATGTCATTAGCCTTAACCTCGCACCTTCCACAGGGATAAATTTCACATCAAGGCCTCTATCAAAGGTTGTTTTTTTCCAGTGGTTATATATTGATTACTTCTAAATGTTGTGTTAAATATTAATGGACATCCTATTTACAGCTAATGAGCTTTGCCTGGTCTATTTCAGCTTGCTCATTCATTGATCAATTATTTCTTTGGTTGTATGAATGAAATTAGACATATGCCAGACTAAATATCACTTTACTTTACCAGTAGCGGAGCTTTAATAACTTAACCTTGATACAATTAGCAATAATTGTTAAATAGACAAGTAGAGACAAGTAATAACTCACGTTATGTAGTCATTTCAAATGATATTAAAGTAAAATAATTTACTCAGCCTTATGGTTTTCCTTTTTTTATGGATCACAAAAGTTAATGAATATTCGTGTGGGGCGAATCAAATGCAACGGCGTTAACATTGTGACTCTCTTTGACGACCCCAAAATTATAATTCTGTCATCGATTATCTGCCCTCGTTTCATTCCACATCTGATTGACTTCTTTTGTGTTTCCTCTGAAATATTTTCTGAATTATGGAGCGATAATAAAAAATAATAAAAATTTTTAAACTGGCTTCATCAGTGTTTAGATTTTTGTTCTAGATATGCATGCAAATTAGTGCATATTTCATTAAATAATGACTCATTTGCATATTTACACATAATATTTTGGAAAACTTGTAATGCAAAAAAAGTTTGCAATTATCAGTGTAATCAGTCAACTAGGTAAGTAAGGTGATAACTATTAGTTTTTTTTTACCTTATTCATCTCACAATTGCAACCAATTACTCATAAGTTTAATTTATATTATTTCCTGTAATTGTTACTTTAAATCTCACAAACACAACAATATGCACAAAATATATATATATATATATATATATATATATATATATATATATATATATATATATATATATATAACTTGATGCATTGAGACATTTGAGTTCTCAAAACAATAGTTAGTTTAGTTCTTCTGAGTAAAGATGCTTTGTTCAGCCAATGTGAATTTGTACATTTGAAATGCTGATTGTCTTATTTTACTAAAAAAAAATCTTATTCATAAACAAGAAAATGTGCAGTTGCATTTTTTGACAGTGTACAGTACCAGCAAACCGTTTCTTAAAGTCATCTGTCAAAAGCAGCTCTCAATCCATTTTCTGAGAAAAGCACACAGAAACTATGCAGGACTGAGCCTAAATATATCCTCAGATGTTCGAGCTCATCCCGTGGACACTCATGTTTCTGCGCACAGTCATTTCTCTGACATCTTTACAGCGTGCAAGCCATTGGTGCGATTAATTTCACGTTGTACTGAAACATGGATTCACAAATCAGAGAGAAAATGTTACGGTGAAACTGAGGGTAAGGAACTGTCTGTTCTTCCTCCGCTGGCCAGACTAAAAATACGAGTCATACTCTTTCAAAAGAATCAATTTCCAATGCCTATGTTCTAAATTGAAGATGAGTGGACAAAGGTGATTTTCGTGACATGGGAAAAGAAAACCGAATGTTGTCGCTGCAGCTGCAAGAGAGCAGAGAAGTCGCCGCCAGCAACCCATCTATAACTGCTCAATGTCAACCATGAAATTGAATAAAAAGTCATATAATTTATAAATGAACCCCTTATTTCTGTTTAGTCGCGCCAACTGCAATGGTCATGGACAGAATGAATGATACAGCTCCATTCTACAGATGACTTCTGCTGCTAGCCTTTAAGGTTACTGAACAGTAAAGATATGTTTTTTTGTTATAATTATTATTTGTACACATATTCAGCTTCATATCTATGGTTTTCATAGGCGGTAGGTTTGTTCGGTAGCTCACGGAGTACAGATATGTTCTTGAGAGGCCAGAAGCTCTGGTTTGAATCCAGTGCAACTACAGTTCGACAAAAGTTTAAATCTGTGTAAAAGGAGGTTGAACACTATCGGGTAAGTTTAGGGTAGATTTGGTGTAGGGTATATTTTCAACATTTAACTTTTAGCGACAGTCTTAGTCATTGTATTCTGAACCGCTGCAATACGTATCTATATCAACTTAATAAAAGCGTGCCAGCGTATAACCTTTGTTTTAGCGTCACTCAGTGGACATTTCTCTTTGAAACTGTGACAAAAGCGTGCAGTAAGATACCTTAAAATGGCGTTGCACAAAAAGTGCACAGAGGTACATATTTTTATTAGACCAGGTTGGCCATGGACGCCGTATTTGATTTGAGACTGGTAGGGGAAGTGAAGATTATGATTTCAGAAGACTTGGGGAAAAGTGTGTGAGTCATACATGGACTATTATTATGATTTTATTTTATTTATTTATTTTTACATTTTTGGAATTGCTACGGCATAGCGGTTGTTATTGACATAATTCTGAGACCAATAACAAAGATGTGACAAATGCTGAATAAAACTAAATGATTTGAATTAAAACATTCTTTTGATGACAAAATAACAGAAATGACAAAGAAGTTATTTCAAGATCAACAACCCCAAAAAAAGCGTGAATACAAATGATCCAATAAAACAACACACTATACCTGATGATGACTCAAGAAAAATAAATAAATAAATAAATATTTATTATGTTGTTTCAGGAGATCAGGTTTTCCCAGCAAGGACAATTTTCACATTTGTTTTTGTTAAATGTTAATAAATGTTTACATAACTGAACTAAACGATTTAATATTTGGTTTACTTTTGGCAAAAATGTTATTTTAAAGAATAGTTTACAGAACAATTTACATTTTCTAAAAATTACATCACTAATGAAGTGAATGGGTGCCACCAGAATGAGAGTCCAAACCAAATAGCTGATAGAAAAATATATATATATATATATATATATATATATATATATATAAATAAATCTAAATAATTTTTCAGAATTTATTTAGGTTTTTTTAATAAACTTGTATTATGTTCAGAAGCAATAGTTTAGTTGTAGCACCTTATTGGTGGATTGATTGTTTATTTAAAACATGCAGCTTTTCGAATAACAAAATGACTAAAGTAATATGTGATGCTATCATCAGCTGTTTGGGCTCTACTCTGACGGCACCCATTCACTGCAGAAGATCCATCGGTGAGCAAGTTATGCTAATTCTTTTCAAAATCTGTTCTGTGAAGAAACAAACTCATCTACATACTGGATGAGCTGAGGATGAGTAAAGGTCAACTAAATTTTCATTTTGGGTGAACTGCTACTTTAAGAAGACACACACCCGGCCTCGCAGCAGCTAGCAGTCTGCATCACCAAGCACTATAAATGGATTCGAACATTTAAATGCTTTTAATTGGTCCTATTCAAGCCATCACTAAAAACTTAATGTGCACTTTCAGCCTAACAGGGTTAGTTTAGAAGTCATTGGGGACGAGACTGCAGCCGGAGTCTTTATTCTGCAGCTACTCTGTTGCGTTTTTCCTCATTTCTTTCGACTAGGTTCAGAACATCCCGAATGCTTATAGTTTAACAGCGCAACCCACGCGCTCACAGCCAAAACCATTTATTGCACCCGATAATGCTGTTTTAGGGGCTGTTATGCTCTAAAATACAATAGATTCGGGTCGTGCCTCAAGGGAAAAAGGATCTCTTCGCAATATTACATAATGTATACAAATATGTTTGTACGTGGCTGAGACTGAACAACTCATAAAGGCGTACAGTGAGAGCCCAAAAGGCAGATGACACTGTACCCTCCCCAACTACATCACGGCTGTACTCCCACACTGAGCTTCACAGAAAACAGATCCTTTTCAAAATCTCTATCAAAGTACTTTTGATAAAAGGCATCCTTGAGGCCAAATTCGGAATCATTTTTTTTTAGGGTAAGTAAAAGAGAGAGACAATGAATGCAGAAACAACGTATGCTGTAAACACACGGCTCTGTCTTTCCTTTCATGCGTTCTGATGACCTCGCCGCGACTCCAGGATCGCTTTGACATTTTTTTGGAAGATCAAAACTGTACTGGATGATCTGGCTCTGTGACATGCGGAGAGTGCATTTCTTTTAGCTTTTGACGGCTGGTTTTCGCTTCTTGCATAAACAAAACACAAATACTGGAGATCTTTTGTTTGTGTTTACATGCGAGTGCTTTCTGTAAGGGGCTTAATGACGAAAGAAGCATGTTGGTAACACTTTACAATTCACAAGGTTCATTGGTTAACATTAGTTAACGTGAACTAAGAATGAACAATAAAGCATTTATACATTTTAGGTAATCGTAATTTTTAGCATTAAAAGTTGTGTTTGTTAACATTAGTTAATGCACTGTGAACTAACAGAGAATGTTAATGTTAAAATGAATAAATACTGAAATAAGCGTACTGTTCATTGTTTTATATGTATATTAGGGATGCACCGATATAATATATATATATATATTGTGACAAGCGTCCCGAGGATCGATCAGCGTTGCCCTGGGAACAAACACGGAACACCTACACCAGCCACTCAACGACGGATTCGCCACACCTGGAGCTCATCAGCCGCGGGCCAGATAAGCCCGGCCAGGCGGCGGCTTCAGTGAGCCACGAGACTCGGAAGCGCAAGCTAACCTGTTGTCTCTTTCTTTGTCTCCCAGAAGCTACAACGTGACGGGCCTGCCTGAGCTACTTCCCCTACTACCTCACAGTGGACTCCCTCACGTTACTAAGCACGGAAACACCGAGACGACTCACCGCTGCACTCACCGGATTCACCGCTACACCACCCCGGACTCACCGCGCACTCCTCGCACGGACTCACGCTCACCTTCTGTGTATTGTCTAATAAATACACCCTCCGGGAGTTTTCACTGCACCTGTTTCTCTTGTGCTTCCTCTGCCTCGCCACAAGTGGTGGAGAATGCGAGCAGTTTTAAAGCGCAAGAGAACGGAGAAACAAAGAGAAAAGGAAGAGCGCTATCGCCGCCTCTATTAAAGGTTCCCCACAACATCAACTTCTCTCTTTGTTTTCCCCCAGGCAGCGCTTCGCTTCCGGCGAAGATGGAGGAATTCCTCCAACGCCTCTCAGAGGTTTCCATTCGCCAGCAACAGATCGTCGAGCATTTGGCTACCCGCCAGAACGAGACCGAGCAGAGCTCGCTGCTCTCCGCGCCGCCACTCAACCACGCCCCGTCGTGCCTGATCCCCGGATGCAAGCCACACAGCTGCTACCCAAAATGGCCGCCAGCGATGACCCTGAAATATATCTCGAGATGTTCGAGAGGCGTCGCAACCACGGAAGGATGGGACCGGAGGGATTGGGCACGCAGCGTTGGCCCGCTGCTGTCAGGAGAGCCCCAGCGCGCCTATTTCAGCATGCCGGCTGACCTGGCGAATGTATCTGACGACCTAAAGAGGGAAATCTTGGGCAGGGTCGGTCTATCACCGGTCTGGCGCAGCCCAAGCCTTCAAGAGTGGGTCTTCCAGTCTCGCCAGCCGGCAAGGACCCAGGCCGCCGAACTTACTCGGCTAGCGCAACACTGGCTCCTGGATGGGACACCAACCCCCGCCATCATTGTGGAAAGGGTGGTGATAGACCGGCTCCTGCGGGCTCTCCCCCGGAATTATCGCCAGGCGGTCGGTATGAGAAACCCCAAGAACGTCATGGAGTTGGTTGAGGCGGTCGAGCTGGCGGAAGCCGCACAGCGTCGAGAGGCCGGGGAGCGGGCGCCATCTTTTCCCCGGAGGGTGTCCCAGGAGCGACGCGCGCCGGAGGGCACCCGGCGACCGATGGAGAGGGCGGCGGTCCCGACCGTGAGAGATGAGCGATGCCAACCGAAGAGGCTTCCAACTCCTCTAGGCGTGGCTGGCAGGCTGCAGTCTCCACCGGGAGCTTCCCCGCGCCGCACCGGAAATCCCCATCGGCCTGAATGGACGGAAGTTCAGAGCCCTCCTTGACTCTGGCAGTACCATCAGCCTGGTTCAGTCCCGCCTCCTACCCCCGCGCACGGAACCGCGGAAACGGCTGCCACTGACCTGCGTCCACGGGGACACCAGGAAAGTCTCCACCCGTCTCATCACCGTGGCAGCGACAGGAGGAAGCTGGCCCCTGGAGGTGGGCCTCGTACAAGACCTGCGGTACCAATCATCCTCGGGGCGGGACTGGCCGGGTTTCGAGGAGGCGCTACACACCGCGACACAGCCTGTCAGCCCTCAAAGCCCTCGCCGGAAGAGGCGAGAGGAGAGGAAACCGCCGCCCTGCCCGTTCTCCTAGCATCGGACAGCGGAAGAGATGGTGAGTCCCCTCCGAATACTACTAATGTATTCTTTGATGTGTTCCAACAGGTAGTCAGAGGGGGCTCGTTCGGCCGGGCTCAGCGGGAGGATGACCGGCTCAAGAATTGCTGGAACCAGGTACATTTCATGGATGGAGAAGAGACGCGGCCCGGCCCCATCCTCTTCCCCATTTCATTGTGGAGAACGGCCTACTCTATTGTGTCGCCCAGCGGAGGAGGAGAAACGGCTCCTGGTGGTGCCCGAGGAAAGTGGACACCATCTTGGAACTCGCCCACGCCCACCCACTGGCCGGACACCTCGGGGCCGCCAACACTATCAAGAGGATCCGGGACCGTTTCCACTGGCCGGGGCTCGACGGAGATGTGAAACTGTTCTGCCAGGCCTGCCCCGAGTGCCAGAAGACCTCGCCCGGCCACCTCCCCTAGTCCACTTATCCCGCTGCCCATAATCGAGGTGCCCTTTGGCGCATCGGGATGGATCTGGTGGGCCCGCTGCCGAGGTCTGCCCGCGCCACGAACACATCCTGGTGATCGTGGACTCGCCACCCAGTACCCGGCGCCATCCCACTCCGCAAAGCCACCGCCAAGGCGATCGCCCAGGAGCTCTTCACCCTGTCCACCAGAGTGGGGATACCGGGAGATACTGACCGACCAAGGCACCCGTTCATGTCCCGAGTGATGGCCGACCTCTGCCGGCTGCTACGGATCCAGCAGCTGCGCGCCTCAGTGTACCACCCCCAGGCGGACGGACTTGTGGGCGGTTCAACCAGACACTGAAACAGATGTTGAGAAGGGTTGTCTCCGAGGACAAACGGGACTGGGACCAGATGCTCCCCTACGTCCTCTTCGGGGTGCGAGAGGTGCCCCAGGCCTCCACCGGCTTCACCCCATTCGAGTTGCTGTTCGGCCGACAGCCGCGAGGCCTGCTGGACGTGGCAAAAGAGGCCTGGGAGCAGCAGCAGCAGCCGGATGCCCAGAGGTCGGTCGTGAGAACACGCCCAAGCCATGCGGGACCGAATTGAGCAGGTGATGCCCTGCGTGCGGGAGCACATGACACAGGCCCAGCAGCAACAACAACGGCACTATAACCGCCCTGCACAACCCCGGGAATTCCAGGTCGGCGACCGGGTCATGGTACTAGTCCCCACCAATGCATGCAAATTCCTGGCCACCTGGCAGGGTCCATATACCATTCTGGAAAAGATCGGCCCGGTTACTTACCGAGTCCGCCAACCAAACCGTCGACGCACCGAACAAATATACCACATTAACTTGTTGAAGAAGTGGGTGGGGACTAGGGAACACCTTTCCACACTCGCCATTCAGGAGGGCCCGGTCGTCGACACCAACGCCCTGCTCGCTCCCGCACAGAAGACGGAACTCCAACATTTGGTCGGTCAGTTCTCGGATGTGTTCTCGTCCACGCCCGGGCAGACTAACCTCCTCCAGCACGAGATCCGGACCCCTCCCGACGTCATCGTCCGGCAGCGGCCCTACCGGATCCCTGAGGCTCGTCGGCGAGCTATTGAGGAGGAGGTAAACCAAATGCTGAAGTTGGGGTGATTGAACCATCGGCGAGCCCGTGGTCAGCCCCATCGTCCTGGTTCCAAAACCAGGCGGCACCCTCCGCTTCTGCAATGACTACCGGCGACTCAAACCAGGTCTCCGAGTTCGACGGATATCCCATGCCCCGTGTAGACGAACTGCTGGAACGTCTCGGAAGGGCCCGGTATATCTCCACCCTCGATCTCACCAAAGGATACTGGCAGGTTCCGCTGTCAGAGGAAGCCAAGCCAAAACGGCTTTCTCCACCCCGGCGGCCACTGGCAATACCGGTCCCTTCCTTCGGTCTACACGGGCACCAGCCACCTTCCAGAGACTAATGGACATCTTACTCCGACCCCACCAACAGTACGCGCAGCCTATCTCGACGACCTTGTGATTCACTCGAGACCTGGGAAGACCATCTGGAGCGCCTGCGGAGGGTGCTTGGATCTTTCGACGGGCTGGACTCACCGCCAACCCCAAGAAATGTCACCTGGCGCTCTTCGGAGCGAAGTACCTGGGTTATCGAGTTGGACGAGGACTGATCCGGCCACAGGAGAGTAAAGTCACCGCGGTCCAGGAGACCCCGAGGCCCACCAACAAAACCCAGGTACGCGCCTTCTTGGGGTTGGCAGGGTATTATCGTTGTTTCATCCCGACTTCTCCTCCATAGCCGCCCCTCTGACAGACCTGACCAGGAAGGGGCAGCCTGAACGAGTTCTGTGGAACCCCGACGGAGAGGAAGCGTTCCAGAGGATTAAGGCCGCACTCACCTCAGACCCTGTCCTGAGAGCCCCGGACTTCGGCTGCCCCTTCCTGCTACAGACGGATGCTTCTGATGTGGGTCTGGGAGCCGTGCTGTCCCAGATCCAGGAGGGTGAGGAGCATCCGGTCTTATATATCAGTAGGAAGCTGACCCCGCGCCGAGAGAAAAACTATGCGCGCGGTGGAGAAGGAGGCCCTAGCCGTCAAGTGGGCAGTCCTGGAACTGCGGTACTACCTCCTGGGCGGCGGTTCACCCTACTTACCGACCACGCACCCCTCCAGTGGATGGCCAGGGCCAGGACACGAACGCCAGGGTGACCCGCTGGTTCCTCGCGCTCCAGGACTTCCACTTTGGCGTGCAACACCGCGCCGGGACAGCCAGCGCCAGCGCCGACGGCCTATCGCGGATGTGGTCGGCTTTTGCAGGTCTGTCAGGGTCACTCCCCACCCACCCCAAATTTCCCGTTATTACGCTCTGCTTTATCCACCAGGACCAGGACAGCGCTTGGGAGTGACGAGGCGTCGAGGATCGATCAGCGTTGCCCTGGGAACAAACACGGAACACCTACACCAGCCACTCAACGCAGCGGATTCGCCACACCTGGAGCTCATCAGCCGCGGGCCAGATAAGCCCGGCCAGGCGGCGGCTTCAGTGAGCCACGAGACTCGGAAAGCGCAAGCTAACCTGTTGTCTCTTTCTTTGTCTCCCAGAAGCTACAACGTGACGGGCCTGCCTGAGCTACTTCCCCTACTACCTCACAGTGGACTCCCTCACGTTACTAAGCACGGAAACACCGAGGGCGACTCACCGCTGCACTCACCGGATTCACCGCTACACCACCCCCGGACTCACCGCCGCACTCCTCGCACGGACTCACCGCTCACCTTCTGTGTATTGTCTAATAAATACACCCTCCGGGGTTTTCACTGCACCTGTTTCTCTTGTGCTTCCTCTGCCTATATACATATATATATATATATATATATATATATATATATATATATGTGAATATGAATCAAGGATTTAATGACTGTTAATGCACCTTAATAGAAATACGTGCTTTCATCTGTGTTTTACAGTTTTAGATTAGCTTTAGCTTTATTTAATCACTCTACTGTTTATTACACGTCTCATTTCAGTTTTAGTTTGGTTTAGTCTCTTTTAGTTTGTATTTATTCCAGTTGATATGAAAGGTACATGTAGCATGGATTAAAATTCATATACAGAAATCCTTTTCACTGAGTTTGAAAAGGTTGATGGAAACGCTGTTGTGGTGATGTTGAAGGACAGTGACCGTGATGCTGCATTTTCGTTTATAGCCTAAATTTAGCTTAAGATAAATGAAATAAAACATGAATCATTCATATACACTTAAGACGGCAGGGTGAGTAATATATATGACGTAATTTAAATTTTTGGGTGAACTATTCCTTTAAACCATCAAGTTGGGTAGTTTATTATTCTTATGATGTTGATTGCTCTGGTTAACGGTAATTCAATGGATCTCTCAGCCTGATCAGCTATCAAGAGGCCAAAATCTTTCTAAAACCAGTAAAACAGATCAACCCTACCGGCTTGTTGAAGCTATTACTTAGCAGAAATGATAAAATAGTCTTTATTTCTTTTTAGATATATGAAAAATGGTAAACGCAAGTTAAATGACCAATTACAACGAACTTTAAGTAAGATTAGATCACAATTATTCTCAGCTATATGCAAACAGTGGATAATCCCAGTTAATCCTTCCCAGGGGGACGATCTACAACTCTCAACTATAAGACACAAGTTTTAACAACTGTAGTCTCAGAAAGAGATTTTCATGCAATTACATTATCTCCAAACTGGATTATGGACTGGGTTAATAGGGGCATTGCCATTGGGTCTCTGACCGCCAGGGGTCTGCAGGGGTCAGATAACTTTAAACAATCCAGTGCATATGTAAAATGAACCTACATATCCTGATATTTTATTAGAATTCATTTTATATGATATTATTTACTATTATTTTGAGTTTTAAGCTTTTATTTATTTATTTTACTATTATTATTTAAATATAAATATATAATAATAATAATAATAATAATAATAATAATAATAATAATAATAAATATTTGTTTAATTTAATTTTATTTTATTTGAACTTTATTTAAACATAATTTGTTTTTTTTTTTTTTATTGTAGCTAATGTGAAATAAACAAAGGCATGACGATTTATGATATATAGTTTTTTTATTATTTTGTATAAAACAATGTCTCTGCCCTCTATCACGGACATTTACACCACACTCTGCATCCACAAAGCCCACAATATAGCAGAGGATCCCACACATCCTTCACACACATTATTCACCCTTCTGCCATCTGGAAAGAAGTACGGGGCATTTGGGCCCTCACAACCAGACTGCTTAACAGTTTTTTCCACAAGCCATCAGACTCCTCAATAACCACACCTGAATGGACTTTCTGTTCCATAAACATTCTTGCATGTCATATTTATTGTTGTGCACTTCATATTTATTGTTGTTTGTATTTTGTGTCCTTGCACTAATTATGTTTTTGCCTTGCACTGATCTTGTCTTTGCACTGTTTGCACCAGTTTGCACACTGGGTTTGCACACTTTGCACATTATGTGGCTAAGACACTGTCTTAGCTCAGTATCTGAGTTTTTTGTATTGTGTATTTTGTTGTAAGTGTGACTTCATGTAGCACCAGGTCCTGGAGAAACGTTGTCTCATTTCACTATGTACCGCACAACTATATGTAGCCACTTGACTTGACTTGAAAAACAAATACATTAATGTAATAAAATTATTCTTATTTTTTATTCATTTTACAACTTTGATGTAATCATCTTGTTGGAATGTCTCAAAGTGCAAACAATAATTACAGTTTTTATTTGACGTACTGTTTATACGCATGTACATACACACATATATGTATGACAGATACACACACTAAAGTCGATACTTTTATTTGGCATACTAATATATATATATATATATATATATATATATATATATATATATATATATATATATATATATACACACACACACACATACATACATATACATATATATATATATATACATATATATATACACATACATACAAGTATTTATATGTAAGATTGTTAGATTACATTTCCTGTGTAAAAGTCGTCTTTGTGGTGTCGTTCTTCACATTCGAGAATGATTCAGACGTTGTAGGCAGAACAGAATCATGGACAGTGGGGGATAAGTGGGATACTGCACAAGAAGCTGGTAATCATACGAAAGGTAGCTGTCACCGAATCGTTGAAAGCTATAATAACTATCATCTTGAATCTGTCATTTGCTTTGTGAGAGACTCTATGGCATTGCAAATGGTGATGTAGTACCAGGCCAGGTGTTCCCACAGCTGCTTCACTGGAGACCACACAAACTTTTGCAAAACGCACACAACTGAAATCGCAACAGGACCCTTGTTTTGGGTACTTATTTATGTTGATTTAAGAACAGCATCCACCACTGCTCAAATCGTTCTGAATTAAAATCCACTTCCAGCCGCTTTAAACGACTCTAATGTGCGGTTATACAATATTCTGCCAAAAGGATCCCCTTCAAAAGTGGATTCATCCTGAATTAACCTCTGTGGAGGCAACATTTCTATAGAGAGCATTCGGTATTGTTTTATAAAGCATCACTTGGCAAAAATCAGCAGAATTTCAGAAAGCATCAGATACGCAGTTAATCTGATTTAATGCGTTTGATTCGGGAACAGGAGTGAATCGAATTCACTGGTGTGGGGGCGTCCGAGGCTGTTCAGTTTCCCACAATGCAAGTGTGAATTTGACAGCTCTTGTTTTGTCATGCTAATCTCACATTCAGGAGGTTCATCAGAAACACAAAAGATATTTTTAAGGAAACAAATCTGCACTGAAGTAAAACCTGCTCATTCATTTCCCAATTCATTCTGTGATCTTACCGTCTACCTGATTACACCCATGTTAAGAATGTTCTGGGTTCAATACAAGTTAAGCTCCGTCACAGAATTGGTGGCACAATGTCAGTTTCCACAGAAAACAAATTGCTACTCTCTCGTTCTAAACTTCATCCCCGTTAATGCATTCCTGTTCACATTATATGTTCTTCATTTTGCATACAACCATTCTAAATAAGACATTTTTTTTCTACTTGGTCTCAGCGTACCCTGATGCACTTTTTTTTGCGAAATACGTACCATCAGGTACACATCGCTGCAGTTTCCAAAAGAAATGAGCACTACAAGCGGTAAAACCTTTTATTCCTTTTCAAACCAATTTGCAGAGTTTCAATAATAAAGCTGATTTTTTTGCAAAATGACTCGGATGATATCATGTTATGACTAGAAAACAACATAATATGCTGGGATATTTGAAAAGTGATACTTATGAATGTTAGCATCACACATATCCAAGCTTCATATCTATGGGTTTTCACGTAGGTTTGTTCAGTAACAGAGATGCACTTAAGAGGTGAGGATCTCCGCTTCAAATCATTCGTAACTACGGTTTGACAAAACAGTTCAAATGTATAAAAGGAAGTTGAAATTGTACGGTGGCTTTTTGACTGTTATCAAACTATACTTAATGATTTTTTCGTTGAACACTGTTCAGTGAATACATATAATAAGAATGCCCTAATATACTGAACAGCAGTTCCTGAAAACACTTACACCAGAATAACTTGGCTATTTCAGCATCCTCTGATTTGAGCTTATCACAAAACGGAGAGACACTGAGAAAAATCCTATGCAATTTATTTTTCTGAAAACTGTAATCTATGTAAGACCTTAAATTGAATGAGGCATAATCTAGTATCGACTGTTTGTTTATCAATAACCTCCAAACCACTTTGCCAAATCTCTTCATGAGGAGATTCCAGTTCCAATCTCCCGCTCTCATTCCCGGTTTGTAGAGGAGAAAATAGCTACTTGTAACTTTTCATAAATTAAATAGCTACTGTTGTTTCCCCTGAACTCTATGAGACAGTCATCGATGACTGAGGCTGGGGTCTTGTCTAGGGAAATATTGTGTGTAGGCAGGTCATTTTTTTATTTGTAAAAATCTGAAAAAAAGATTTCTGGTGTAGTCGCCTAAAGGAAGCTAAAGGCCCATGAAGATAAAGGTCATTGACTGTGCATATACCCAATTCCTTCCATTGATTAAAGATTGTGTCCTATCCTTAAGAGGGGGTTTGGATGATGGGTTATTTGCAACTGGGATTAAGAAGGAGTGTGATTTTATCTTAAGGTATTCTCTTATCTGTCTTCAAACACTCTTTATGAAAATAATATTTACTGCTGTTTGCTCTAAAATCACTGATGAAAGTAGCATTGCTCCAAGATCATATGGCAGTAACCCGCTCTGTCTGAAGCCAAAGATTAACTTTTTGATTCTGTGACCCTTATAATTACATGGAAAAATGAAAATCAAACGACATCTAGGTATTTAAACAATGACTTGGGCAATAGTATTATGAAAAATATAATATTTGCATTTTTAGGTCTGACAGTTGAACATGCTAACTTTAATTATTAAAATTAGCTATTAAAATATTTTAACACCATTAACAAAGACCTGTACATCATTTCATACTGTTATTGATTATGTTTTGAAGTGATAACGTGATATTCGTTAAGCAACTGTGCTAAATTACGCATTATTAATCGAAACTCTGTAAATCTGTGTGAAAAGGAATAAGAGGTGTCTGGGTTTTTCTGCCTCTAGTGTTCATTTCTTTTGGAAACGGCAGTGATATTTACTTGTTGGCATATATTTCGTATCTCGCTAAAATGTGCTCCAAGGTACGTTTATGCCATGAGACCAGGTAGATATTTTCCATAGGCTCATTAGAAATACGTGCCTCTACATGCATTTCTGCATTCCCATAATTATGTACCTCACTGCACGTTTCGCCTGAGTGTTAAAGTGAAATGTCCAGAGTTGCACCAAAACACACGTTTAATACGGAGCTGTGGCACGTCTGTGTTAGGTTGGTATAGGTACGTTTTGCAGCTGTTCAGAATTCAAATATCCAGCGAGTGTCGCTAAAGATTGATGCTCTATCATTGGAAATGCAAACAAAAGCAAAATAATGTAAAAATGTAGTCACTGATACAGCCATGCTATTTTAACTTTCTCACGCTGATTTAAACTGTTTTGTCGAACTGTTTTACAATGGAGCAGCATATGAAGCTGTATATGTGACGTAAACCTTCAAAAGTGTCAGTTTTCATATCGTGCAGGATGTGAAAATGTTTTGAAGTCATAACATAACATTCTGCAGCTAATTGTGTGAAAAATGTACCTGTAAATCATACTTTTGTGTTAAAAAGAATTTTTACTGCCAGTAGTGTTTATTTTAACTGGAACCTGTAGTGATTCATATGTAAAATTATGTTTTTTTTTTCAGTTTTGCAGTAATGTATAAAGTAGCAGTTATTTCCAATGAGCCCAGGTTACACAAAAGTATGTGACCCACAAGTCCATTTGGGATAGAGTCTTTTTTTAAAACTGAAGGACAAGTCAAAATTGCTTTCTGTGGTAATCGACATTATGCCATAGATGTTGTCAATAGAGCTTAACTTGTATTGAACCTTGAACGTTGCTTCAAGTCTAACTTGGGAATCAATAACAGTAGCCATTTTTGAACTGGCTCTATGAGAAAAATGCAGCATCTAATTTGTTGAATATGGGCATGAATCATACTGCTTTCATGTGCAAAAAATATCCAAGGACCAGCTATATCATGTTCAATAAAACTTTGCAGCAGAACATCATAACTATATCGAGACCTCTTTTTTTTTTTCTCTCATTCTTTCAAAAAAATATTTTCGTTCTGTGTCTTTACACTCCTTTTCCCACCCCTGTCAGTTTGAGCAGGGAAGCAAGACAGTGGAACCGATATGAGAACAAGGTTGCTGAACTTCTCAGCTATAACTGCTCTTCAATTTCTGACAATTAAATTTTGCTTCAAGACCACAAAGCTATTTTAAAAGCTTTTTGAGCAAAGACAAAAAAAAAAGTTTGCTTTTATTATCCATACATGAATCATTCTGAATCTGTATTGTTAGAAAAAAGATTTAAATGACTTTTATATGGTTACAGTTAGGCTATACAATTCTCTGCCTGTGGCATGAAAAGAAAGGAACAGTTTAATTATCCACTAGATTTTACATTCTATAACTTTAATAACTACATCAAGTAGAAGAGAAATTGTAGCTGTTTTGTTTTTGAGGGTCAGTCTATTGTCAATAGGGCCTTTCACACTGCTTACAGTACTAAAGTACTGGGACGATTTTGCGTGAACTATTTCCCAGTACCATTTGAAGGGTTGTATTCGTCCTGGGATTGTGTACTAAGAAGTGACATAAACCGGTCGACAGTGATGTCATTTGCACACGCCGTTCCACATGGGAAACAAAAAAGAACGTGTAAGACAAAGTCTTCAGCTAAATGCAGTATATATTTACACAGTTTTAAATTATGGCTGGTGAGGCAGTTTTCGTACGCGTTTAGCCAATCAACTACTTACTTTATTCATAGCTCCTGGTACTTTTTCAGACCCTGCTCTGAAGTGGGAGCTAATTTAGTTCCACCAAACTAAAATAAAATCGTTCTTAGTTCCTGCGAACACGCCAAAAAGTGGGTAGTTCCACTATTAGTTCGAGATTGAAGTCTCTGAAGAGCAAAAGTGGGCGTTTCTCAATTTCTCAATCTCTCTGACCTAACCCTACCCGTAAACCTACCCTCAACTATGACGTCAACCAATCGGGTACATGGTGTAAAAACCCCAGATGTGGTAGCTCCCATTACATTGCCTGCAGAGACCTATACTTGATTAGTTCGGGTTCCTGCAGTGCGAAAGACCCTAAAACAAATCTACAGTATAGGTCCACTTACTCATGAACATGCATGTGTGTGTTTGTCAGTTGCACTTTACTGTCGTCCAGGGTTAAGATCAGGGTCGTTGTGCATTAGGCAAGTTGTTAATGGAGACATTCTGTCGAGCGCTGCTCAATACAAGGACAGTTTAGTGGCATGGGCCGCGTGGGGGTGGGGTGGCAGACTGACAGTATGACAAACACTGGAGACAGATTCAGGGCAGGTTATAACACAGATGAAAACACACGCAAACACACACTCTCTTATACAATTTACATGCACGGGATAAAAATAAAGGAGGAATGGATGAAGTCATTCCCTTATGCATGTTATTCGGAAAATGCATTTGATTTATGTTATTGCAGTGATTAAACCATCAGCTGAATTGCTAAGATTAAAGAAAGTTCAATAGTTGGTTTTTTTTCATGCTTTGTTTTTTCAAAGTTTTTTATGCTTGCCACAGCGTTGTTACCATAATCTTCAGTTTCACAAGGCACATGTCTTTGAATAAGGGCTGTAGCATATTCTTCAACCCACTGCTGCTAAAATTATATTTTAAAACCAGTTAGGGCTAGAAATGAGTTAATATTTACAAGTAAATATTAAGACCCACATTATTTCAGGTTAAAATGTGCTGTTGTAAAGCACGCTACTAAAATTGTAATGAGTATAATACAAAACTGAATATTACTCTTGTTGTACTGTTATTTTATTACTTTTGTAATGCATTACTTCCAACACTTGGTATACTATATATTTATTCATGGACGTGCCAACCATTAAACATTCCCCATGTATGCTTACATTTCTCCATAGGTATCTGCAGAGTCAATAAAGAAGAGAACAGAAAAGACATGCAAAATGACTACATGACTTTCTCTATTCTTTTATTTATCGATGAAAAGCATGCCACAGCTGTGAGTGCTTGCCTTTTTATTATACTATAGCCTACTTTTTTGCCATCTCTCTTACTTTGTTTGCTTTTCTCTCTGTGTACATCTGTTTTAAATAACCTTCTGCCAAAGGTCCTCAAAAGCATTTTTTTGAAATCTTAAAAAGACAGATGCATCAGACTGTTCCTTCTCCCCCACTGCTTATCAAAATAAATTGAAGAAGAAATGTAGCATTTCATCACTTGCTCACCAGTGGATCCTCCGCAGCGAATGTGTGATGACTTTTCACCGGAGAAAGCAGTAGAGGACTATTATTTAGCCAGTTTGTAAAAGAAGACAACAAGCCTTGATGGATTTGTTTCTTACAAGCGTGAACATTTCTCTTCGCATCAGTTGATGGACCGAGTCGTTTGGATTACTTGTGGATTATTGCGATATTTTTATCAGGCTCTCATTCTGACGGCACCCATTCACTGCAGAGGCGCTAAATGTCATCAAACGTCTTCTGATGAAGAAACAACATCATGTACATCTTTGGCGCCTGAGGCAGAGTACGTTTTCAGCATATTTTCATTTCTGGATGAATGTTCCTTTATATGTTCTTCATGGTGCCATGAACTCCAATAAAGGGCCTTTATTTTCGAGAGTGTGGCTGATGAAATCAACACTGTACACAGACTGAACAAAATGAGTTTTCGACTTGATACACTTCGAGACAACAGGTGCAGCAGGCCACAGATGAAGACAACAGCTGTCACTTTAAACATGCACTGACGGCATCATGCTAAATTATACATGATGTTGAAACACTTTGAGCTCACGCAACTGTCAATTTAGGTATGTTTGTCATATTGACAAAAGGAATGGTACGGAGAGAGTACCGTGTGCTTGCTAACAGCATCGTTAGTGCTGATGATATCCAGGCGAAGCTTTCTTCTCTGCTTGACTGGCAAGGCATGATGTTTAAACAAAGAGGAGGACGTACAATGAGACAAAAAGAAAAGAGTGTTATCAAAACTGCAGGCGGTGAAACTACTTATTCTGATTGTTGGTTGTTGATGCTGCGATTATGCTTTTATTGATGCTTTGATCTCAATCTTTGCGTCTCTTTTTAATTGAATGGTAAATGCCATAAACTGTCATTTTTTTGCTAGCGCCGATAATGGAACAAATTCTTTTGTTGTTAGTTATTCTGCGAAACACGAAAGTGTTACGATGAAATGCTATATTTCGCGAAACAGCATGTGTAAATAAATAAATAAATAGGTAAAATGTTGTTTCATATTAGACTTCCGAATATTATAATATGTAGCATGTAAGAAACATATTGCACTCTTAAAGGGACAGTGCATGCTTTTCGAGATAATGAAAAAGGTTAAATCTAGGAGCATTAGGTCAAAGGGTCAAATCTGCACTGGACAGTCGTTAAATTCAATCCACATATATATTGTTTGATTTTTGTGGTCACCTGCATTTAGTAGAGTAGAAATTCATGCTGTTCTGTTTAAAAGATTGTATTTACACGGACCTTTTCTGTAGTGATAAAATGTCCAAATGACAGTAAAATTATAAATGTTTCCAGAGTGTCCTATTTCTCACCTGTTCCGATATGACAACACCGACAAGGCAAATTACCAAAAACGTTTTCATCATTCCAGGGATACTCAATTTCTGTTGTGCTTATTAGATGCCGATGGCAGAAGTGGACATTATTATTATTATCACTATTGTTATTACGGATCATGCCTTGAAATATGAGCTTTTATGGCGTAATACAAAAATCCTTCACAAGAGACTTTCATAAAAAAAAAAAAAAAAAAACAAATGTCAACGACTTTGAAGTATGAGCTTTTTTAAAGCATACACTGCATTGCAAAACAGCTTTGAAATATTTAGGAGGGAGATGTATATTTATAGGGATTGGAATCGATAGCCCTTGTGGCTGTGTGATCCATTTGTTTCAGATCTGCCCCGAGGACACAGCTGATATAATCAGCCTGAGAAATATGAGGCCTTTTCTGGTCGTTTCCACCACGTCTGATGAACAGCGCGCTGCTTGTTTACAGATTCAGCAGATGTGGTTCCTGTGTTGCAATGTAGTCAGATGGGAACGATAATTTACCCTGCAATGTTGTGTGTGTGTGTGTGTGTGTGAGGGAATATATGTATCTGTTTGTAGATTCTAGCAAGTCTAACCTGTACCCTTGAAAGAGACTAATAGGAAAAAAGCAAAACAAAACCTTTCACTCTTAAACTCGAACTGTATAACTGATTCATTTCCATGGAAACACAATGGCAAATATACACATTATTAGATTACAATATGTATGATATTTGCATTTTATATAGAGCAATATAGTATATATATAAGTCCTGGAATACTTTCAAGCTTATTTGTAAAGCCAAGGCTGGATTAAATCGTTTCTCAGATTTACTGTACCTCAAAGTGTATAATGTGACCGTGTGATATTTGTTTATAGACTGAGTATAAATCAATCTTCTTCCTGCAGGTTGTTTATCGAATGAGGCTATTAATGTGATGGATGGCTTGTTTCTATAAATGCAACAGTCCAACAAACATAACAAAATATGGTTATATTAAGCTATTATTTTTCATCTAGCTGAATAATTATATCATTGGAAATTAGGAAAGAGCTAAATATTAGTTTGTGTTTAGCACTGTTGTTTATTTTATTAAAAAGTGTTTAAATATATATTTACATTTATAATAAAAAAATTATGTGAATATACATGGAAACACATGGACATATTATATATATATATATACATACACTGTGTGTGTGTGTGGGGGGTGGTGTTTATATATACATAATCAATAAAAATCAATACACAAAGTATCTATAGTACGTAAACTACAACATTTGGATGTGATTAATCACAATTAATTGTTTGACAGCACTAAAAAAGACGCTTTAATTAGAATTCAAATTTATAAATAGTCCACAAATGAAACAAAAACTACAATAGTATAAAGTGATATTAAAATAGCAGTAATTTGTTGATTCCTCCAGTTGATAAATGCAAAACAAAATGCAAACAACGCATCTCTATAGCGATATTACTATCAGATTTGTTATCTATTTAGCACACAAGGAAACCTATATATATTGTATCATTATTTTTGCACTTCCATTTGGTCGCATTAGTTTTAACTGCGCCAAGCACAAGCTTAAGTTCAGCATTTCTAATTAGTATTGAGTTCTTTCACAGTGAATTTGACAGATTTGATTATATATTGCAGTCAAACAGCAGGAGCCCGAGGCTGTCCTATTTGATCTCGACCAGACAGTGGTAAAACTCCAGGGCTTACTGTGAAAAGGTCATAATCCGCCTTGTTGGCAAGCATTGTCCTTCCAACTGTGTCTATGTGTAAATCAGTTGTACTTGTTTGACTCTGGCATTTGTAGCCGTTATTTTTTTCCAGTTCCAGAGAAAGCTGCAGTGAGAGCCGTTGCTTTAAAAATGCTCGCAATCATTAATTCAGTGCAGCAATCAAATCATATTGTTCTCTGTGAAACTCTTTCTTCATATTCATAATATATTTCTTGCGACGGTCTGTTCGTAGCCTTTAGGTTTTTCAGAGTTTCCAGAGAACGATCACAATGGTCACAATGGAAGACTTGGATACGGACACCCGCAGCACTCCGATAGAAACCCAAATCCTATTTACCCTCCCTTGGGATCTGAACAGGCAACCCTTCAGTTTCTCACTCAAAACCTCTGAGCCACATCATTGTCAGTTAACCACAGTCTTCAACACTCTGCAGCGTTTAATTAACGGACCGCATACGCAGTGCTAAAATCACTCCCTTTCCCCCATGGATTTTAATAAAAAAAAAAAACGGAGAAGCACTTTATGACTCTGGAGGAATTCAGTATGCATATTGGGTGAAGATGCTCCTCTTAAGAACATTGTGTGTGTGTGTGTGCTTTACATATATTTAAATCGACTAAAGATTAAGCGTATTTGGTGTGCTGTCCAGGGATAAGGCTCGGCAGGACTTCCAAGCTCAGGGTCCGAGCTCGGTGTCCGGCCCGATCCCAAAGCGTTCCCCCGTATTAATGAGAGAATTGTGGTGATGGAGAGATGCTGAATTGAGAGATACGAAGGTAGGACATTCTGTATAATTTACAGGAGATTTCTTTTGTTCTGATTGGATAACAGTAAAATCACTAATGGTGTACCAGCCATGTAAATTATCTGTGCGTGCTCCTTAGTTTATAAAGCTTTATGTATAGTTGTATACACTGCAAAAAAGCTTTTCTAGCTTACATTTTTTGCGTTGTTGAGGATGTTCAGGAAAAACCTGTACGAAAATTGTCTGGTTATGGCCTAGACATGGGTTGGCACTGCAGGCTCTTCTGTGCTCTCACCCTAGCTGTACCGCATCCACACCGGACAGGGACTTGAAAAGCTGGTGGCATGGGCATCTCGGACATAGCATTGTACAACGAAGCTTGAGTTCCTGAAGAGGAACGCTCCAGGTTACGTATGTAACCCTGGTTCCTCAAAGGAGCGAGGCGCTGCGTCCCCATGCCACACGCATTTCTGAGGCTGACGTCGGCTTCACCGTACATGCTTTAAATTTCCTTTTCTCTGTTGTCACCTGCCCGTGATGTCTCAGCCCTTCCACTGGACAGGTTACACGGCGCGGACGCGCTGGAGGCGTTCCCATAGTGTTTACGACAGAGGCGTCTTGTTCTTCGAGGAACCAGGGTTACGTTTGCAACCTGGACACTTTTTTGCTTGAAACAAGCCAATAATCTGCCAATGGGGTAGGCAAAATAATATTGTTCTCAGTTTGAAATAGTATTATTTTGCTTACCCGTTGGCAGGTTTAGTGTAAAGATTTAGTCGAGACAAAATTTTTGGATTAAAACGCCGTTCCAGGTTCAACAAAAAATGTTAACCCAGGAATACGTTGAACTCAGCAAAATCAGGACGTGCCAAAGAGTGAAAAATGTCCATCACTAATACATAGACTGGGAGTCTGTCTGAAGTATAAAGTGATCGCCTACAAAGTCAAACCGAAAAGTCCCAGCGCCCCAGTAGATCAGAACGACTGTTGTATAAAACATATTTACGCTGCGACAAAGGCTTTGCTAAATGTTATATAAATTAGATTTAATAATAAATCTTACGTTATTGCCACCGCTGATAACACCGGGATGCATGATAGAAATAAACAAGAACATGAGCCATTGTGATAAACAGCCTTGGACAGAAACAGTGTTCATCTATAAATGCCCAGCCCGTGGGAAACAAGTAAAGCGGTTTGATCATGCGAATTACAAGATTGTAAATTCTCACTGATATGACATAATAAAATTTCAATGGCCCACGCTATGAATAAATTTACATAAATGTCACTCCAAATAAAGTTGAAAGGATACCGACTCGAAAATGATTAAATGAGAGTTCGACCTGATTTTTTTTTTTTTTTTTTTTTTTTTACCTAATAATCTTTGACCCGTTTTCTTTTGGAAAGCTAAAATCAACATGTGTGTAATGCACTTAGAGAGAACATACACATACATTAAATATACGTCTGTCGAAATTTGAACTCCGCAGATGGATGTTCCTTGAAAATCTAGGACATTTGGCACATGAACAGTGATGTGGAATGCAAACCCCACAGTTAGGGCTTGTATCAAAGTCTCTTTGAGCATCACTGATGTGATGCACCACGATACCATTTTAAATATAAACTAGCTAAATATCTGTCTTCATGATTTATGCTTTTTAAACTTGCCGAAAATATAGTCAAGAGTGCAGTGGAGTGCTTTCAGAATGCAGTGATAAAACCTATGAGTGTGATAGAGGCTAATACGCACAACGCGATTTTAGCATATTCATGAGCAAATGTCTAACAATTACTTTAACATTTTATGTTATGACAAAACAAAGTCCGAGAAAGTCTATACATATTTTCACATTCATATTATATAACAGTCATCTGAAGTTACCAGACCATGAAATCATCCACCATTGATTTATGCTCGTCTTTCTGGTGCTTCCTGCTTCTTCAAGCAAAGCCTGCTATAACCTTGAGGATGAAAATGGCTGATGGTTTGCAGAGTATAATTTGTCTGAGGTGCATGTGAGAATTATTTAACAGAAATAAGGTGAGGGGCATGATTTCGGCTCAAGAAAACCGTAATGAGATTCGTTCATGAGCCAATTTATCATCATAGAAAACTCAAAAAGTGTTCAGATTTTTTCATACAGTACAAACTACTAAGTGCCAGTCTTTACCTTTGTGTGTTCTTACAGTGTACAATCACAGCCTTGCTGATTCTGACCAACCAACTCGATAAATAGTACTCCAAATGAAACCTATTAGTATTGATACGCAAAATGGACTTTGGCGTGTATACGAGATGGGAAATGTTGTGGGGTAAATGCATATCATATGCATGTGAGAAAACTGTGTATCATATGCACACACTTTGTTTCGTATCATATGCATGTGAGAAATCCGTATCATCACGCACACCAACAAATTTCGTATCGTATGCATGCAAAAATGTTGTATTATATGCACACTAACCGATTTCGTATCATATGCACACCAACAAATGTCGTATAATATGTACGCGAAAACTGCGTATCTAATGCACGCCAACAAATTTCATATCGTATGCATGCGAAAAATTTGTATTATATGCACACTAACCAATTTTGTATCATATGCACGCCAGCAAATATTATTTAAAATGTATGCGAAAACTGCATATCATATGCATGCCAACAATTTCATATTACACGTACGAGGAAACATGTTTGTATCATATATACGTCGACGTCCATTTTTGTAGTTTTCATTTGGCACACTATTTATACGTATTTCATGTCGAAATGATCGTGTGTGTGTGATGTATTTCTACGGCCATTCAAAAGCAAGGATGAAATGTCTCGCATGTTTACGTTAGCTTTTGTCTAATTTGCCACTGTTTTTATTTTTAGAATTTCATTACGCTTCGACATCAGAAGCACGGAAGCTTAGCGAGATGGACAATGAGAGGAAAGACTTTAAAGCAATACGAACCGCTAAGCGTGTTCTTTGAAGATCTAAATGAAAATAATGAAAATACAGTTTTCTTTGGAAATGTAATTGGCTGCAGGCAATCATACTATTCAAGTACTTGATGTTTTATGAAACCGCGGTGCATTTGAAGAGCAGACGTGACATTATATTACAGCTACCCACAACTGACAAAAGCTAGCATGCACGTCCAGCTCAGTAGTAAAAGTTAGAATTGGTTACATCAACCACAAACAAGGAAAGCAACAATAAATGTAGTTCCTTTCAGTCGGTCACTCCGAGTCACGTCGGATGACCGACGGGTGAGATCTCGCTTGAGAGACCAATCTACTTGAGTGTATCTAAACAAGCCAATTGAAGATTGGCATGCGCTAATCGCATCCAGCTGCCGCTGATCACAGCGCGTGTATAAATAAGCAGCGGGTGCAGCGCATATTCAGCTTTTCGCTTCGGGCCGAGCGTGACTGTTCCGCTCCAAAGACGATCTACGAGTGTTGGAGTACGGCGTTTCAGCGGAGGTCGTTTTCCTGCGTCGAGTGGATTGCCACAATTAGGCTGCACTACCCCTGTTTGTGTGCAAAACGGCTATCCCCCGTTGCCGCAGCACTAAAGAGCATTCGCGGGTGCGTCTTTTTAAAGACGACGTTACGTCTGGCAAACTCGGACGCGTCTTGGAAGACAGCGTGGGTCTTGCTTCAGACTCGATACACCCGTGTGTTTCTGGATGCGGTTGTTACCTGGTGTTAGGTGATGGTCACAATCGTTGCCTCGTGTGCCTGGGCTTAGCACGCTGAGGTGGCGGTTGTGGATGAATCATTTCTCGCGGGAGATGGTCATCTCGGAGTGATGGGCGGGCTCTGTCGCCTTGAAAAAGGAGGCGGAGCTTGTGTTTGCTCGACTTGGTTCTCATTCTGGCTGCAGACAGGTGGGCTCCATTTCGTTGTGACACAAAGCTTAAACTCTGCAACCAGTGGAGCTGCAAAGGGGCAGTCTGGACCCTCACGTGGGGTATCAGCTGTACCCTCTTGGGCTCCCCCTGATGATCAGAAGTCAATCGCTGCATCGGAAGGTGAGCCAGACATTTCTGGAAGTGAAGATCCGGTTGCTCTGCGTCTACCAGGCGTTGAATGTACTGGATACAGATCTAGAAATGGTGGCTATGCTTGCCCAGGCCGTCGAGGTGATCGGGATCAAGTGGAAACCTCCACTGCTTCCGGCCCTCGAGGCTGGACGATTGGTATTTAAGGGTGGCTTGCGCTGGTTCTCAGGGCCCCACCCTGGTACCTTTCTTCCCGAAGTGCATGAGGAGCTTACTGGGATGTGGAAAGCACCTTTCACTGCCAGAAACTGCCCCAGTGGCTCCTCCTCCTTCACCACCCTTGACAGTGGCACAGCCAGGGAGTTACGGTGATCGCCCCCCCAGTGGAGCGGTCAGTTGGGATGCAGCTGTGTCCCAATGCCGTTTCCGCTTAGTGCGGTGATCCTGTGCTCCTCCCGGGCCTGCAGGTACTGGCGTCGGCTCTGAACGGCAGTGCCTTGTGCGGCCTGTGGACAAGCTGCGTCTGCAGTACACGCTTTGGCGTTGTTGCAGGTTCATCAGGCCAAGGCACTGAAGGATCTGCACAGGGGTGGTCATGACCTGGAAGTTCTGAAAGAACTCTGTATCGTGATGGACCTCGCGCCACGAGCGACGAAGGTCACAACGCGGTCTCTGGGTTGTGCGATGGCCACTACGGTGGTCCAGAAACGCCATCTGTGGCTGTGTCTGGTCGACATGCGCGAGGTAGACAAGACACGTTCCTTGAATGCCCCCCATGTCCCAGACCCGGCCACTTGGCGACGCAGTGGAGAACTTTGCCCAGCAGTTCTCCGCTGCCCAGAAGCAGACTGAGGTAAGAAACATCCTGCCTCGGCGTGCAGCTGCTGCCTTCACCCAGCCGCCGACGGCCCACCTCAGCCAGCTCGCCGAGAGGTGCCCCTGCTGCCGCCACCGCTCCCGTGCAGTCAACGCAGCAGCCCCCATCTAGGCAGCACCGTGGAGCTGGCAGCAGGGCAGCCACCCAGCCTGTCCAGGCTCCTGCCAAACCTGGAGGAAAGCGCAGGTGCAAGAGGCCCTCAGATCCGGGGATGGAGGAGCTGCTCTGCCGGGCAGAGAATGTTGCCGCTACCTAAAACCTCGACAAGGGCGGTTTCCTCTGTCTCTGGGTCCCCAGGAGAGCGAGGAGTTGAGCGGGCCAGTTCCGCGCCACTCACGCTCTCCTTGGGCTAATATGCAGCAGTGGGAAGACTGGGAGGACGCAACCAACGGCCTACCCGCCTCACTTCTGCGGGGATGCAGGTAAGAGTTGCACACACTCAGACCCCGCCGGACCGGCCACGAGGCGCCCGAGCCGGGTCCCTGCACTCCCCTCGCTGCCCCATCGCCTGCACGTCGGTGGTTCCGCTCGAGCCGCTAGTTCGGTCTCTGGATGCCTGGTTGAATCTTCCCAGGCTATCCCGGTGGCTCCTGTGAACCCTTCGACTTCGGCTATATGATTCAGTTCATCCGGCGCCCCCAAGTTCAGTGGGATCCGCTATATGTCAGTGAACAATGCGTGTGCCCCTGTCTTGTGGGCGGAGATTGCTGTCCTTCTAGTGAAGGCACGATAAAGCCGCTTCCTCCAGCCGATATGAGGTCGGGGCTTACAGCCCATACTTCATAGTGCCCAAGAAAGGCGGTGGGTTATGACCAATCTTGGATCTGTGAGTCCTGAATCGAGCACTCCCGTTCAGGATGTTGACACAGAAACGCCTATTCAGTGCGTCCGTCCCCAGGATTGGTTGCAGCGATCGACCTGAAGGACACGTACTTTCATGTGTCGATTCTTCCATGCCACAGGCCATTCCTGAGGTTCGCGTTCGAAGGTCGAGCATATCAGTACAAGTCCTACCCTTCGGGCTCTCCCTGTCGCCACGCGTCTTCATGCAAGTCGCGGAAGCAGCCCTTGCTCCACTGAGAGAGTAAGGCGTTCGCATTCTCAACCAACTGGATGACTGGCTCAGTCCCGGGCTCCAGTTGTGCGAACACAGGATCTGGTGCTACAGCACCTCAGCCAGTTGGGGTTTCAGGTCAACCAGGAGAAGAGCAAACTCTGTCCAACGCAGAGGATCTCTTTTCTTGGGATGGAGCTGGATTCGATCGATCAGATGGCACCTCACAGAGGAGCGTGCCAATTCGGTGTTGAACTGCTTCAATATGTTCAAGAGCAGGATGGCGGTCCCACTGAAATATTTTCAGAGGCTCCTGGGGCATATGGCAGCCGCGGCCACAGTGATGCCGCTGGGACTAATCCATATGAGACCGCTTCAACATTGGCTACACGATCGAGTCCCGAGGTGGGCGTGGCAAAGTGGCACTCACCGGGTTCAAATAACACCGGCCTGCCGCCAAACCTTCACCCCGTGGTCAGACCTCTCGTTCCTTCGGGCCGGAGTGCCCCTGGAGAAGGTCTCCAGGTATGCTGTGGTTTCACGGATGCCTCCACCACCGGCTGAGGGGCCACGTACAACGGGCATGCAGTGTCAGGGGTTTGGACGGGCCCTCAACTGCAATGGCACATCAACTGCCTAAAGTTGCTGGCAGTACATCTCGCCCTAGGCAGTCTCGAGAACTGCCTTCGAGGCCAGCATGTACTAGTCCGCACAGACAACATACTGACCGTTGCGTACATCAACCAACAAGGTGGTCTACGCTCCCGTCATATGTCGCAACTCAGCCCACCACCTCCTCCTCCTATGGAGTCGGAAGTTCTGAGGTCGCTTCTCGCCATTCACATTCCAGGAGTGTGCAACCAGGCAGCCGACGAGCTGTCGCGAGCTGCACTACCCGGAGAATGGAGACTCCATCCCCGGGCGGTTCAGCTGATTGGGAACGTTTCCGAGCCACTCAGGTAGACCTGTTTGCCTCTCCAGAGACTTCCCATTGCCCACTGGCACACAGCTGGCTGCGGGGCCTTTGCAAGTATGTATTTCCCCAGTGAGCCTTCTTGCACAGACACTGTGCAAGGTCAGGGAGGACTAGGAGCAGGTCTTGCTAGTAGCACCCTACTGGTGAAGACTTGGTTCCCAGAACTTGTGCTCCTCGCGACAGCCCCTCCTTGGCCGATCCCTCTGAGGAAGGATCTTCTGACTCAGAGATGGGGCACCCCTTGGCACCCGCGTCCAGACCTCTGTAAACTCCATGTCTGGTCCCTGGATGGGATGCGGAGGCTCTAGGTGACCTACCTCAAGGGGTAGTCGACACCATTTCTTCGGCTAGAGTGCCGTCCACGAGACAGGCCTATGCCTTGAAGTAGAGCCTGTTCGTCGAGTGGTGTTCTTCTCAGGGTGAAGACCCCCGGAATTGCCCTATCAGTCGTGCTTATCTTCTTGCAGCAAGGGTTGGAGCGAAGGCTGTCTCCCTCCACCCTTAAAGTCTACGTGGCTGCAATCGCTGCAAATCATGACCCCATAGATGGGAGGTCTGTGGGTAAGCATGGCCGGATTATCAGGTTCCTGAGGGAAGCCAGGAGGTTGAATCCTCCACGGCTCCCAACAGTACCCTCTTGGGACCTGTCTGTAGTGCTGACAGCACTGCAGTAGGCTCCGTTGAACCCTTGCCAGCAGTTGTGCTAAAGTTCTTTTATCTATGAAGACATTGCTCCTGCTCGCATTGGCCTCCATCAAGAGGGTAGGGGACCTGCAGGCTTTTTCGGTTGACGATTCGTGCCTACAGTTTGGGCTCGCGGATTCCCAGGTACCACTGAGGCCACGGCCCAGCTACGTGCCCAAGGTTCCACTACCCCTTCAGAGACCAGGTGGTGAACCTTCAAGCGCTGCCCCTGGAGGAGGCAGACCCAGCCCTGACGTTGCTTGTCCCGTCCGAGCACTCCGATGCTACGTTGACCGGACACAAAGCTTCAGGACCTCAGTCCAGCTCTCGTTTGTCACAGAGGCCGGCAGAAGGGGAGTGCCGCCTCCGAGCAGAGGATGGCTCACTGGATAGTGGACGCCATTACCCTAGCCTACCAAGCACAGGGTATGCCCTGCCCCTTCAGGTTGCGGGCACACTCAGCAAGTGTTGCATCGTCCTGGGCGGTGGCTCGTGGCACCTCGCTGACAGATTGTAGAGCTGCGGGCTGGGCGACCCCCAACACGATTGCTAGATTCTATAGCCTACGTGTGGAACCGGTATCCTCCTGTGTTCTCACCTCAAACTGGTAGAAGCACTGAGAGGCCCGGTTTGGGTCGGCTTGTTAACCGCTCCAGAGCGCCCATACAGTAGACCCTGTCGAGCTCCTCCATTCCCCTCGGCAGCCAGATGTTGCGGAGCATCGGCGCCAGGCCTCTCGATGAATCCGTGAGAACCGGTGAGGCTGGGAGCCATGTAAAGTACCCCAAGAGGACTTTGTGTGTATTTCCACGGCATAGCCTTAGAGCCCGTGTTTCCCGGCAGACCTTCTGCCCGTCTAAGAGGGTTCAATCACCTCCAATTTTCCATATGCAAACTGAAATACTGTCCATATGCGTATTCGTTCCGAGACCTCCCACGGGAAGGCTGGACTTCGTGACGCCCCTGTTCACTAGAACGTGGGGCGTTTCCCAGTGTTCCAGTCTTACGAATGGGTAGTGTTACAAAAGTAGCTGGCTTCTTGTGGTTGAGCCCGGCCTACGCCGATAGACTGAGGGGCTTGTGGGCTCCCACAGGGACACTGGAAGAGGCAGCGTCCATGGCGTTTTGGTAGGGATCCCACCCGTCGGTCATCCGGCGTGACTCGGAGTGACCGACTGAAAGGGAACGTCTCGGTTACGTATGTAACCCTCGTTCCCTGAAGAAGGGAACGGAGACGTCACGCCCCGTCGCCACGGTGCTGCACCTCTGCTGAAGGGGCGGGTCACTAGCTCGGCTCCTCAGCGAAAACCTGAATATGCGCTGCACCGCTGCTTATTTATACACGCTGTGATCAGCGGCAGCTGGATGCGATAGCGCATGCCAATCTTCAATTGGCTTGTTTAGATACACTCGAAGTAGATTGGTCTCTCGAAGGCGAGATCCCAACCCGTCGGTCATCCGACGTGGCGTCTCCGTTCCCTTCTTCAGGGAACGAGGGTTACATACGTAACCGAGACGTTTTTTCTTCATCATCTTCTTCTTTTTTTTTTTTTGAAGGCTACACAAAGCCATCTTTTTCATTGTTTATGACCTGTGTTTGTGACTTTGAAGAATCGGTGCAACTGGTCGTCCTCAGGAGCAATGAAAAGTGCTCTAAATGTTACACCAGATCTTCTTTATTTCACAAACCCCTTCTCCTTTACAATCCCAGGGCTCTTTCCCAAACAGCATCTGAGCTGTGTTGCGTCATGAAAACTATTTATATAAGATACAAGCCTCAAAATAAGACAGGAGGCATTCGAATGCATCAATCAAATCTAAACGTTATAAAATCGGGTCACGACTCCAACTGTTTGTCGGATCTATTTATCCGATTTATTCATAAATACTTTAAAATTGAAATTTATTCGTGAAAATAAATCTGTCTGTTTATCTTATTGATACCATTTATTTATGGAAAACAAGTGAAAATCACAACTGGTATTGAATTTAGGAAAACCTCAATCATTTTAAGCAAAAAGTCATTAGGTAAATTATTTTTGATATTCCAACAGATATTAAAATGAGAAAACCCTCAATTTAATTCTTAAAACATTATTTAGTAAAACAATAACGTTTCATTATTTATTCATTTTTATTTTTAATTATTCATTTATTTATAATTTGTTAATTCAAGTCATTTATAAAATAGTTATATGAAAAACATTAAAATAAATATATAAATAAAAAAAGAGGTGCAAAGTTGAACTTTATTATATTGTTACACATAACACACGTATTACATAATGCATGCATGTTATTTTATATTGCTATAAAGTGTAACTGACTTAATATAATTAATTAGCTATTACAAGTAATAATAATAATAATACTGCTTACATTTTTGGCTAATGTACATTACTGGTCATGACGAATGACAGGGAAGTCATTTTTGTGGAACCATTGGAAAGAAGATGGTCTGGGTGAGATTTTGAGGATGCGCTCTGCGATAAACAATAACACCACCTGCTGCCGCTGACCGCATGACGCTTGAAGTTCAGCGTTTGACATTTCGCTTCAATCTTTCGAAAACGGCGGACGGTCAAAGAAGCGAGTCTTCAAATCGGAGTGTTTGTGGATACAGTACCGACACACTTGGCAACTAACTCAGTGTTGACGGTTCAAAAGCGGATATCCGTGTGTTCTCGAGGCTCTAAACTCTGTCTTTACATCTTTCTTTACTTTTATCTGCCCATCCATCTTTTATCTCTCCTTTCCAAAGATTATTGTGAAGATATACGGCTGCAAAAAGTCAGCTTCCACCGTGAGCGCCGCCGCCCTGAAACATGACTTCGGGGGTCACGTGGCTACAGAAAATCCATCGGTGACCCACTGAGATGAATATGGACATTTTATCGCGCATTTTACATGCGGACGGCGGTTTATAAAAACACCTGGAGAGGTATCTAGTGTAAATCTTCCTCAGAGCCCGCAGGCCCGTGAAAGAACATTTAGAAGCCATTAGATTTCCCAGTTTTCCCGTCATGTTCCCGTGGCGGGCCGCTCACCAGAGGCGTGTTTTCTGAACTCGGCGTACACGCACATTTCAAATCGCTGGAGCTTGTCAGACATTCAGACAGACTTACTCAAAAATTACTTCCCAGCAGCCATATCCGCCGACTAAAGGAGGAAAAAAAGAGAGAGAATATGGGACATTTCCAGGGAGCGTGGCAACACCAATATGGTTGAAGCGTTGTAATGAGATTTCAGGAAATCCTTTTTGCCATCGCCGCTCTGTTCTGCTGTGTCATTAAAGCCAGCCTCGTCTCTGCCGACAAAACCCTGCGTTGGAAATGAAGGCCTTTTCTGACTTGCGTCTTTCCGAGAATTTGAGTTGTCTTTTATCGGCCGACCCAGAATCTGATATCCTCGCCCCGTATCAAAGTAATATCCCATCATCAACCTTACCACAAAATGAATCAAATAATCAAATAAATAAATCAAATGAAACATTTCATTTTATAATTATACCTCAGGATGATTTCAGTAATGTCATGAGACCGCTGAGACTTATAATTGAAGGTCGGACCTACAATGAGCTCAGTGAATATTTGAATAATGTGATTTTAATAATAATGCATTCACACAAATATACGGTTAATAAAGTTGACATGATCTGACAAATCATTTGAGATGGTGACGATAAAACAGAATAAATTCGGATCATTTCCTTGACGGTCTTAAAAGTTTTGTTTTGCTTTGATTTATATGCTCATTACATTACAGGATCTAATACTTTATGTCCAACCATTTATTTACTCGTTAAGATGATTTATTTCTGCTATACTATAATCCTAAAAAAACTGAAATAGTAAGTAGCAATCAGTTTGACTGGAAACAGATGTACAGGCTAGTCAAACAAACAAATAAACTAAATTAATAATGAATAAATAAAAATACAAATTTAAGGAATGAACAATTTGGACAAACATCTAAATAAATACATGAATGAATGAATCAATGAATAGGACAAACATAAATATATATGTAAATAAAGTAAGACATTAATTAAATTAATTCAAACTAATCTTAAAACTATTACAAGAGCACATAACAAAACTAAAATAATATTCTAAAATATAACTGTAAACTAAACTATGTTGCTAAGATAACACCGGGGGTAATACTTGAAGATGCATTACGTACAATAAAAAGTGAGGCGAACGATTCGGAACCGATTTGGAGTATTTTTGCAGTTTTTTGCAGTGAATATCAGAATCCATCACTCGCTGAAATGAACAAAGATGTAAAAAGCTCAGGACCTGAAGTCAAGATCATATAGATCGGAATTAATAAAGACTCAGCCATGTACTGCTCATCTCTTTATTAGGGTAATCATTTTTACCCGCGCTATTCATCTGGCACAAAGAGGACAATTTGTCACTTAACTGTAGGATGTCACCTCCAGCTATTACCGACAAAATCCTTCATTCACCTTTTGTCTGAACCCTTCCCTTTACCCTCTCTCTCTCTCTGTTCTTTCTCATTCAATCCGGACGGGTCACAGTCAGCCTTTATAAAAAAAAAAGTGTAATGGAGCACTTGGTCAGAGAGCTTCCCGAACTCCTCCGGCACTAACGCTCAGGTAAAGAGTCACAAGAAGCGGCAATTATCATAATTATTCCCTTTTAAGAGCCCAATTAAGAAAGCAGCTCTACGACTCAACACTTTCATTTTTATGTTTGCATCGGAGTGATTTAATGGTTTATTAATCACACCGGAGGCAAGATGGAGGACATATGCCACCTCTGTGCCACCGCTTCTGTTTATTATGCTTCCTATATCTGATTTTCTATATCATGTCCTCTCTTCCCCACCGATCACCCGCGGGTGTCTCGCCCGTCCTCTTCCCCCCGGTGTGTCCCACCGGCCGCCCCGTCTTCATTACGTGCCACCGTCACATCGATGTGAAGGCGCTTTCCGGATGCTGGCCGAGCGCACGGAGCCACAGATGTGTCCGATCAATTCAGCTGACACAAAAATGACTCGCGTGTAATTATTCGCAATCAATGTAAACAGAAAGGTGACGCGTTTCACCTTTATTTTTACATTTTTATATCGTAAAGATCAATAAATCACCTCTGGACATACTAATCTGTGCATTTTAAAGCTGAAGTTTCCTGTGAAATGCTAGTAAACCAGAGTGCTTTTTTTATACTCTTTTAACCCTATAAAAGCATGATCAAATCTTTTATAATAAAAATAATAATGTGAGTATCCAATATGCTACATTACACTTTTAAATAGCATTTATTTGTTTATAAACTCAATTATGATCATCAAAACCATCATTATATTGCCAAGCATTATATGTTATGCCCGCCTCAATAAAAACTACAAATCTCCATATTCTCACTATATCATACTGTTTTTGCCATAAAAGCCAATATGAAATATGACACTCAATAAAAACACATGCATATTTATTTATTCATGGAAAGGTAATAAAATGGTCTATTAAAAAAAAAAAAAAACTATAGAAATTATGTAAAAAATATTTCTGCCAGATTTTACTTGGTTAAAAATGGAAATAACTATGATAACAAAAATAACAACGACAACGATAATAATAATAATAATAATAATAATAAACTAATAAATAATAATATAATATAATAAATAATATAATAATAATAAAATAATAAATAATTTAAATAACTATAATACTACTATGATAACAAACAACAACAATAATAATAATAATAATAATAATAATAATAATAATAATGATAATTATGATGATAAAAATATAATATATAAATAAATAATACATTAAAATAAATTAATTAATATAATTTTACATGTCAGACTTTATAGGGTTAAAGAGGACTAAAATGAGATTTTATCCTAACCTCTTTTACATTCAGACATCATGTAGTGCTAAATATGATGCCTTCTGCTATTAATTAGTCTTAAGCAGCATTACTGCTCGTCAAAAAGCCCTCAAACACTCTTGATTTGTCCCTGAGGGTGTTTCTGTATGTCTGTTAATAATACAGGAGCCTCTGCTCTGATGGGTATTAAGGACTTGGTTTACTGCTCTGAATTATGCATTCAGGTAATGCAATTACCTCCCGTGACTCCAACAGAGAGCGTTTGTGAGGATTGAAGAGAAAAAAAGGCCATTTGTATTCTTGCACGCAAACATTCAGAAATCCATGGAGTCATTCGGTCAAAATCCTCAGAATGAGAACGTTTCTATTAGTAAATAGAGACAAATGGTCCTTGCTGATCTCAACAAATCACTACTAATTTAACTGAAGCAGCCAAATCACAAGGTCATTCTCCAAAGGCCATTCAAAAGTCAGGAAATAAAATACGCGAAATAAAAAGAGGTGCAAAGTTCAAATGACTTGCGTTAATATTTTATTTGGCTTGATATTTTTCGATGAAACAAATGTATTAAATCAAGTGTGGAAGTATATATATGTAAGCATATTAAATGTTTCTACTGCTGAACACAAAAGATGGTTGGTAAAAAACGGCTGCTGGTAGCCATTGACTTCCATAGCATTTATTTTTTTATTTTTCCAATGGAAGTCATTGGCTACCAGCAACTTGAACATTTTCAAAATGTGCATCTATCTATAGACAGACAAATAGATAGATAGATAGATAGATAGATAGATAGATAGATAGATAGATAGATAGATAGATAGATAGATAGATAGACTCTGGTTTGGCGACACTAAAACGTGTTTCTTTTTTTTGTGAAGGTTAGTGCAAAAATATCAAAATGGCTTCTCAGTCCCTCGCTGAGCAATGTTAGCATTCTGTTAAGTTACTTAACATTGTTTAAATGAATGCGTGTAAATGCTAACAAAAGGTTTTGGTAAATCACCGATTCATACGAAAGTACTGCGTACTTGCGATGAGCACTAATTTGAAGCCAGCGACTTTGACAAATGGCACCATAAGTCCGCCTCTCACGAAATGCATGCGTTAAATAACAAAACCTCCTTTCCGTGGTCCTTGGTAGCGCCGTGAGTGATGGTAAGATGACAGCTTTTTATCCAGAGTGGCCCGCTGCCGACAGTGGAAAGTCTAGTGTGCATGGAGCAGATTTTTCTCCATGTAGGCCCTAATGGCCACCCGCTGTGATGAGTGAGAGAAGCTAGTCACTTTGACGTCGCCGTACGAGACAGCATCAGTATGTCTCACAGCACTTCCTTCCAAACAAGACTCTCTTTTGTACGCTTCAATACGATAAACATGCTAAAAAGGCTTTCTGACAAGGCTACAAATTATTAAATGAATTTGGGAAGAAAATGTTACATAAAAACCCCCTCCACAGGTCGATAATCTTTGATCCGACATGCGGTATATTTGTTAAATGTTGATGTTGTAAGCTCCAGCCAACAATTGATGTACTAAAAATGACTGGGTGATTTAGTAAACAGTTTTTCTGTTTTTGCTGAAAATGCACTCGCTCTAAGGCTACCCAAAATTCAGATGGGTTTGATTTTCATTGGAATAGATTTAGAGAAAATGTAGCACGCCCACCAATTCATCCTCTGCTCACTTGCTCAACAATTTATCCTCTGCAGTGAATGGGTGCCGTCAGAACAGATCAAACAAAAGAGTCCAAACAACCAATAAAACAAATCACAATAATTCACGAAACACCAGTGAGCAAGCCCTTCAGAAAGAAATGAATCAGACAAGTTTTCAACTTACAAACGGTCACTTCTGGCCAAACGCAAGTCGATAATAAAAAATAAAAATAAAAATAAATACATTTTCATCCAATGAAAAAGTCCATCCCATAATGCCCTCTCACATAAATTTTTTTTTCGAACTGTTTTAAGTTTTAAAATGTGCATATATCTCTCCTGATTTGGACAAGATTATTTATTTATTCATTCATTCGTTTTACTAGGAAAGCAATTTTATACATAGAGGACTCTATAAACAGAGCAATGTTTTGAAGTTAAAAATGTCTTGAAGGATTTGCTTCCTATAAACTCATAGCTTTTTGCTTCTAAAGACTAATGATTAATGTGCTGTATGTAAGCTTTTGACTTTCAAGCATAAAAACACTTTAAGCATGCTACAGTCAGTTATTCTCCTTGAAAGTGTGTGTTCTGGGACAGAATGTCTGTGTTTGTTAACCCAATTGTATTATGGCACCATGGGTTGCCAGTTGGTGGAGAACACAGCATATTTAAATTTTATTCATCAGTCTTTCCTGTACTTTCATTTTGGACTGTGATACCTACGTCATCCACTAGTTGCCAATCATATGTACAACGCATTTAATCGATGAGTTACTCTGACGGCACCCATTCACTGCAGAGCATGCATCGCTGTGTGAGTGATTTAATGCTAAATTTCTCAAGTCTCGTTACAAGTGATTGAGATTGAATCAAAGATTGAATAACCAGACCAGCATGCCACTCTGTGAACCAAAGAAGCAAACAGAGCAAAACAGCATATCGGTTCTGATAAAAGCTTCTTTTATCCCATGTTTCAAAGGGCACTTTTAATTTAAATATATAGGTAAGAAATAAATAAAAATACACCAGTGCTTTCAGAGTTTTTCGAAAAAGGGCCAGAGCACATTTTTGTGTGGACTGCACCACCTACTCTCGTTTCGTTCAGCCAGTCGGTTCCCCAAAAAAGGAAAAATGAGAAATCACATCAATAATAAATGGCATCAATAGAAATGCCCTGTGGTCCAGAAAGCACTAACTCATCCCCAACCTTTCTATTCTCTGCTTACCTCTGCAGATGCAGGGAGATACTAAGTGCTCCTTTAACTAGAAAAAAAGCTTTAAAATGTAACGCAGACAGCAAAACTCCTCAATGCAAACTTATTTTTTTTGACGAAAAAGAATCCTTGATTCTTACACAACTGATTATCCTGTGCCACTTCATTTTATGTCATCTCATGGTTATGTTTGGCATTAGTGCATTAATCCGTGTTCATTAGCAGTATACGTTAAAGGAATCGTATTGTATCTTCTCTTTTTGGAGAGTTACAGCACAAGCTATTCGTGGATGGGTAAGATCCCTAAAGTTGCAAAGACTGAAGTCTCAAAACTAAAGAGATGTTCTTTATTTATACCCCACCCTCCTAAAACGGCTCGTTTAAACATGCCCCCACTTCTCTACATCACCGCCCGGATGTTTATGCAAAGAAAGAAAGTGCTATTATTCTCGCCGTAGTGTCGCTGGAGACGCTGTTTGTTGTTGTACTTCCAAAAGAAGAAACAACCAGAATTCGGTGGATAAGTTCTTACTCACAACCTTTAAGTAAGTTAAGTTTTTTTTTATTAAAAGAACTTGCTACTTTTTAATTAAATGCGAGTTTTGAGCAGTGCCTGTTGTTTGTCGTTTCTCTGATCACGAATGCAGACGTGGTGATATGTTAACACAACGCCTAATAATCAGTAATTATGTCCCTACCGGATGCAACAAATGCAACTTTTATTGTTTTCGTGTCATAGCGCAAGGACACGACATCACGTTACAGTAAGGGATGTAACATTTCCGCCACATGCTTTCTGTATTCGGCCAATCACAACGCACTGTGTAGCTGGCCAGTCAGTGTGCATCTCGCTTTTTTTTAAAAACTATGAGCTTTGTACAAATCGACCCGTTTCTGGAAGGCAGGGCTTAGAAGAGAAGCAATAATGCACAGTATGTGGAAAATAATGTGTTTTTTGAAACAAACTGCATAAACACCTTTAAAGGGGTCATATGACGATGCTAAAAAAAGATTATTTTATTTTGTGCATTGTGATTTGAAAAAAAAAAAAAAAAAAAAAAAAAGAGTGTTTCAAGGTGTGTATATATTAAAAATAATATTTCTTTGGGTTTGAGACTTTATACAGTTGACCTATGACCATTCAAATATGGCTGAAATAAATGTTGAAACGATATTATAGATGCACGAACAGCTTGTAAGAAGGAAAACTTGACTTCACATCACATTACCCCTTTAAGGCAATGTAAGAGAGTAAAGCAGTAGTAATTGTTATTATTTAAATCTGTTTACTCTGTACCAGTGTTAAAACGGTGTTCTGTTGTACGTTTAGTAGTATGATTTGACCAGGTGTAAAGTCATAAGACATAATGCATCTGCGAGCGCCTCACTCCTAATTGTTATGCCGTGCTATGAAAGTGTTGACAGACAGCTTGTAGGTGTGAAAGATCATGTTCCAGTAACAAAGCTCATTGATCATCATGACATGGAGGTTAGCACACCGCAGAATATTAATTTACGGCCTCCCTCGCTGATAGCTAAAAACTGATGACGTTTTGTGTGGGCCTCATGTTACATTGTGGTGTGAACAACTGATATTCACAAAGAAAAGAAAATTATATTAAATTAAACGTAATGGGCATAAAATTTGAGTATTAAAATTATAGATGCACGAATATATATATATATATATATATATATATATATATATATATATATATATATATATATATATATATATATATATAAAAATAATAATGCAAAATAATCATAATAATAATACAAAAACCCAAATATAAATAATAATTGTAATTATTTATTATTATTAAATAGTAGTATCATCATCATCATCAAGAATGGATATTCTGCATTTAATTGTAATAAATAAATACATAAATATACATTATTATTATTATTATTAATTATTATTATTATTATTATTAATTAAAATATATCTCCCTATAGGAGTAGACACAGTCTGGAGCACTTGGGAGGAACATGACTGATGCTCAATCTGTTTCCAGTAGTGATGTAAAGGCAACTTTATTTCCCAATCTATCAACATTTGGGTCCAAATATGGCTCCTCATTTTCTCACCAGATCATTTCTCCATCCTCCTAGACTAGAGGACTTACAGGAACATTAGACAGAGTCACGAAACATATATCATACCTTCCAAATAGATGTGTCCGTATGAAGGACACTGGCTCTTGGAAACCCAGTATCTCCAGCAGCATCCATAATTCATGTGCGAAATGATAAAGAATGCGCAATATGCCACGGCTTCCAATTCCACTCGCCAGCGATCAGACACAAATAGCCGGCGCTGTGCCGCGTGTTGGAGAGCGCTCGCCGAACCCGCTAAGACAACTGAGGTTTAAGTAGTGACCTCTCTGATCGATGACATGAAAAGTGGCACAAGAAAAGTACAAATATTAGTAGTCAGAATGAGCGTAGCCTCCAGCCATATTCATATTCCCATGTCTGTGACTGTGCCTATCTGCTGTGGAATCGTGATTTGCATGCATGCGATGTTGAAAATATGGACAGAGAGGGATGCCTTTATTACCAGCAGCACATGGTGGACTTCCGTCGTTTGTGTCACGTAATAATTGATGTTTGATGTTTATGCTATTTCCAGGTTAAAGCTCACAGGACAGCGTGCAAGTTGGAGTATTAAAGGAATAGTTCAACACCAAATTAAAGCCGGACGAAAATGCACTCACCGTCAGGCCCGACAAGCTGTAAATGACTTTGTTTCTTCATGAAACAGATTTGGAGAAATGTAGCATTTCATCACTTGCTCATGCGAATGGGTGCCGTCAGAATGAGAGTCCAAACAGCTGATGAAGAGATCGCAATAACCCACAAAATTATCAATGAATGACTTGTGAATGGAAACATAAGAAATACAGCCACTATTAAGATGTTTAAGAACTTTCAAACCTTCACTTCTGTACAAAATATGAGTCCATAATATAAAAAAAGGCCATCCCCAGCTGCCCTCTCACATCAAAATCCACAGATCTGTTTTCACTTGTAAACAGTGATTGATCTGTCCATATTTCTCTCCTGATTCAGATGATTTACTGTCGAAAGAAATATGGATAGAGGACTCATGTATGCATTTTTCTTTCCCCTTTCACTTTGCTTCATTGACGGACTAAAGGTGTGTGTGTCACTTATCGTAATGTTTTTGTCAGCAAACTCATTTACGTCTTGGACTGTTTGAGGGCGAGAACATTTTAAGCAAATATTCATCTTTGGGCTATTTTGAACAATTTTTTTTTTTATCTAAATAAGTAAATAAAAGCCAGTGAGAGTTACTAAAATACTTAATAAAAATAATAGTACAGTGCTAATATATATTCTATTTAAAATTAATCTAATATTAGTGTACTTACCATGAGCGCAAAGTAAAATAAAAAAGTAAATCACCAAAGCTGCATTTATTTTTCTTACACACACACACACACACACACACACACACACACACACACACACACACACACACACACACACACACACACAGTATCAGAGAATTTGTTGCTATGAGAATAACTGATCATATTAGAGAAAGATGATATAATGAGTGTAAAATATACATCTTTTGTACCAATATACATATGTCTTTGCCGCCATATTTTTTTCTACAAATTATAGAGCCAACACGTGCCACCACACTTATACATTATTCAGTTTGTCATTTGTTTTCACATTTAGCTGTCGATTACGTTCCGATCAGAAAACGCCTCCGGTAACTTCATAATTACAAAACAAGCATCTACTGTAAGCACGCGCGTAAGAGGAAGTCTTTGTTGTTCTTGTTAGTCCATGCTCGCAGTTTTCTTTTTATCTGCACTACACTGCCATTGATGACAATTTCCTACAGAAAAAACTGTATCAGGAGCAACAGATTGTACTACATCGTGCAAAACGTCGCTTGTAATCTGACACTAAGAGTGAGATAATGATATTTTGTTTCTTTTCCTTCCTCTTACTGCATGACTGCCACTGGAATTTAGATTCTTTTATTCTCCTCCAGCATTATTAAATCACCAGTGACAGGCTTGAGCGTGAATAACACTTAAGATTTCAGTGCCTGGCATCTAATACGTAGTAAGGAAGGAGACAGGGTGTGACTTTTGATTCTCTGCTTAATCCTCTTGATCTGAATCATTTTTCTTTTCTGGCTATTCTCCACAGTTACTGCCTCTCAGCTTGTTTTAATATGGTTAAGGATTAAAACTGCACGAGGAAAGGTCTGTGCTATTTACCCGTGATTCATATGGCAAGCTAAAATGCGTTGCCGGGGTTGGGGAATGTGCTCGCTTAATGCGTTTTAATTTTATGGATATTAACTTATTTATTATTTGTGTCGTCCTTCTGAATTGAACAACGGTGTAAAGGTCAGAACGTTTTAGCGGCAACATAATTCTTTGTGAAAAGTGCCAACTCTTTGAATTTTAATAACCGGCAATAGCGGGCATATCAAAGGGTCAGGTAACAATGTACTTAATCACCTTATGTGAAAAGAGTGGCGGAGGAAGAGAGCCTCTATCTAATGGCCAATGTCAATATGTGATTATTACACTTATATTAAAAGTCATAAACATTAACTCACAGCACATTTATTGTAGCTATTTATAGTATTTATCTAGCTACAGTATAGTCATACTTACTGCACCTATCTGTAGTATTTATCTAGCTATAGTACCTATCTACTTACAGTATCTTCATATCATATATTTACGTTTTTTAGCTATTTGCCAGAACATGTATGCATCTATTTAATATAAGGATATAGTATTTATATATCACATACTTACTAGGGCTTTTATTTATGAATGAATTAAAAAAAATTATTATAGTCACTTATTTACTTCATAAATGTTTCTTAAAACATTAAATTGACAAAAAAATGAAGTAAAAAATAAATAAAATAACTATAGCGCACCTATCACTTACAGCTCTCCCTGTGTACTTTAAATGAAGAAATCATTCATTGTTATTTGTTTGCACCTTGCAGCATTAGTATGCATGATGGAGTGGGAGAGAGAGACTTCTGGTTTGACAGTTTTAGCAGCTCCTTGTTATTTTTGTCTTGTTGCCATGCTCCTCACATAAAGTGTCAATTATAGCAAGCAGGGCTAATTATTCCCATTAGGATTGTGTGAATCCAGTCAAGGACACCTTCATTTAAAGACTTATGCAGCCATCAGTGGGGTCAGAGGGCACCCCAGCGCTGCCATACTTCACTATCACCTCAATAAATAATGCTAAGATGCTAATTGATTTCAGAAGTCGGTGAGTGGGTAGGAAAATGTGATGGATGTACTATTTAATCTTTGTAGAAAATATGTTGTGGTCTTCCTAAAAGCAGAAAGCACTCAGAGATTTCAGATATTTAAATGGAACGATTATAATGAATTGCTTTCAAATATTTTCTGACTGTATGTTAGCCTTTTGCCTGTATAAGTATGCTGTCTTACAGAGCTGCTGGTTTCTATTTGCATGCACACAACCTTAGTAACCTTTAATGTCTACAATCTTTATCTGGGTGTCTTTGTGAAGAAGATAAAAAAAAAAACACTTGCTATGTTATTTTAAAGCCAGCACTCCTGGTTTCCAGCATTACTATACAACAAATAATTAATAATGATAATCTAACATCAGCAAATGCTTAATAGCTGAAAAAAATACATATATAGTTTTATTATAATTATTATTAGTAGTATTAGTATTGTTTTATTATACTTTTATTTATTTTATTATTTGTAGTTCCATATAAACGGATTATTCTCATTTTTTAATTACATGTTTTTCTCTGTTGGCTTTTATTTCATGCTTCACCGTTTTGAGTAATTTCTCCATAACATATTTCTGCTGTGGGATGTTGTCCGAGGAAATAGGAACTCGCTATATTTGCACAGGTCTCTTCTTCTCTTCTCTTCTCTTCTCTTCTCTTTCTTCTCTCTTCTCTCTCTTCTCTTCTCTTCTCTTCTCTTCTCTTCTCTTCTCTCCCCCTCCAGTCCTCCATTTACTCATTGTGCATTGCACTTTTCAATTAAACTTACGGTTGAATCACAAAAGTGTTTCTTCTTAATCAGTGCTTGTTTGAGATAATACAGGAGGAAATGATGCGGAGAATTAGGTCCCTGAATGCACCCTAATTATCCCATTATACATCTGGAATATGTATTTCCCGCATTACGCATGGGAAAGAGGCAAAGACGTGGTCAAACAATGTCACTTTTATGTATACTGTGATATGCAAGGGATACCAGCCGGTCATTAATCACAACACAGAACCGGACACGTTTTTAATCGCCCTGAAGGGGTGTATTTTTTGCGATAACGACAGAACAACATTTTCCCCGCTTGTTTTATGGCTACAGAACAAGTAGACAGTAACGCTGATTTTGCTCGAAATACTTTATCATTTTAGAAAAAGAGACAGAAAGAGTAGGAAGTTGAAGAAACACAAACATTTGAAACTAAACAGTCAAGTATTCGAGAAAGATGTGCAATTAGTTAACAGAGAAGTGAAATAAAAGTTTTACTTACTTTTTATGCTGTTTGGTTGTTTCACAAAGAAACTTGGCCAATCAGTGGATATCCACCTGTCAACAGAACATGTATCAATAATAGGATTACCAGCCAACACTGGAATATTTTCTTTTATTTGTGCCAGAATATAAATTAGGTGTCAGTGTTGATGCGAATGCAGCTTTATGTTTTTTCGGGGGGAGTGGTGGTGAGAGCAGCACTAAAAAAAAATGCTGAAAAAGTAAACTTTAATTGCCATGTTTTGGCATCAAACATATGCTCCCTTATATTTGTAACATTAAAGTGGCAATTTTGTACTTACTCAGAGAGCAGGTGGAAATCATGATCTCACTGAAGTAAGAACGCAGGGAAATTCTCCCCTGAGGAAATTGGTTTCCTCTGTCACTCATCTTTAGCCTTTGTAGTTCTCCTAAAAGCAGAGGGGTAAAGTTAATCTGAAGCATTCCACTGTTATAGCTAACACATTTCCCCTTAATTCTACACCAGTCAGGGTTTATCATCCATTAATTCCCTTTTGCCCAATATTGGGGGACTGGGGCGTTTCAATCACTGGGCCGTGAGGCATGCATATTGAAAACACTTCAAAGTGTTTCCCACTGCGTGCACGGTGTTTGTAATTAGCATCTTTAAACTGAGAAGTCAAGAACAGAGTTGGGTGCAGTCAACTTTTTGTTGACTTTATCCATCCAATAATCTTCGCTTAGTTGCTCTTGTTAGCAGAGCAAGAGTACAAAACATGGCACACTGAAAACCCTGAACTGTGTAGTTTCTCTAAACCGAAAGCAGTGACGTTGAGAAATATGCAATGGCAGAACTTGACCTTAATCATGGAAGATGCTATAAACGGTAAATGCATCATTTTGAACTTGCTCAAGTGCAAAAAAGTTTTTCTGATCCATTTTATGAACACACAAATGACTTTTGCTGCCTCTCAATTAGACTGTCAATTGGGTGGAAAGTGGTTTTCAAATTACGAATAAAATAAGTTCTGTGATTAACATTGCGTAAGCTGCCAAACAAGTCAGGACCTTGGCTGTGTCCAAAACTGCAGAGTCGCTGAGTAGGTGCTTCTTTTGTATAAGTACACTTATCAGACAAATCATTAAATCCACCTGCCTAATATCATGTAGGTCCCCTCATGCATCGAGGATTGCATAAGTCCTGCGAAAAGCAGCAGATCTTTTCAGTCCTGCAAATTGCAAAGCGGGACCTTTATGGATCGGATTTATATACACCATACATCAGGGGTGTCAGACTTGGTTCCTGGAGGGACACTCTCCTGCAGAGTTTAGCTACAACCCTACTCAACTCTCACTGTAATTAAAACATATTTTGATGGGTGTAATTCAATTCAGTGTCAATTCAACATCTAATGACAGCGTTATTTTGCTAACGACTCCAGCTAATGATGATATTTGTTGTTTTTAGGTTCCGTAACCAAAATTCTACGCTAAGTCAATGTCAAATACTGAAGTCAACCCAATTTTCATTCTCTACCGAATGCAAAGTCTGTCCAACGTTATGTCCAAAGCCAACTTGATGGTTATATTGATGTCCTGTGCCTGCTGGGGTGGTAGGAATTTAAAAGTTTTTTCGGAGTGCAGAAAATACTAATTTCACGAATCTCCAAGCTGATCCAGGTTGGTTTACGGTGGCTATAGTGTTCATCTGGATGCCTGGCTAGTTGCACTAACAAGTTATTACTAACAGCAGGCATGCAAAACATTGCTATTCTGGGTCTAGACTGAGTTGGTGACACTGTGCATATCAATGAACGACCTACTATGTGCCGTTTTATAGCAATATTAAGTTGTCGAAAAGGAGCCAAGGCTCATTTTGTGTCCCACAGCAGCTGAATAGGGCCTGGAGGCTGACTGGCATCAGCAGATGTTAATCTGGGTCACAGCGCTGGTAAAAAGGGTCTTGTATGTGCAGTGATCAATCTGGTGACCTTGAACGTGCTAACTGAACAGTCCTCTACTGGTTTTTAAGCTATCAGAGGTGCACAGAGAGCAGCGTTATTCTCATTCTGCCACACCAAGCAGGATTTGATCTATGCTTCATAACCCACTGGTGACTCCCTGATGACAGTTATTATTCAGCACACACACACACTCGTTTCCTTTTGCAGATAGGGTTTGATGATATTTGTTTGATTCCCAAAGCTTGCATGAATCAAAGATCGCTCAGTACATAACATCCCCAGAGCTCTACAAAATTCGTTGTCATCCTCCATTCTAAAGATGTCACTTCAAGCTTATAGTCTAGTCATTCTGAGGTCCGTCCCGTTCATGAAAGCAATCAGAAATTCCGACGGCCATCCAACTAAGGTCTCCCCTGGTCAGTCTTCATGGGAACTGGGTTTGACTTTGATTCCTTTGCATCCTTCCCTCAGATGTCCTTCTGTCTCCGCTCATCTCTGTTACTGCTCTCTCTCTCTCTCTCTCTCACCTGGCACACAAATGTCATTCAAATGCTAAACGCCTCCTCGTTCGTCCACATATGCAAATTGACAGCTCGTCTCGAAAGAAGCCGCTGCCAGAACAATCACATTCAAGGCTGCCAGAAAGTTCCTATTGTCAATGTTGTTTGATTCTTCTTTCACATTATTTATTTCATTTTTGTCCCTTTTAAGTGTGTTTAATTTTTTTTTCTTATATTTCTTTGAAGTTTTGTTGCTATGAAGATATACTTAAGTGTTTTTGTGCATGCGCTGGTTAATCCATTTAGGGTTCTGATTCTGTCAGAAAAGCTCAGGTGAAGGTTCCTCTTTGAAAGACTCTCAAAAAACTCTAAATTCCCAAGTTTGCTTTCCATGTTTAAACACTCAAGATGTATGGATGTATAATGGAAGATGCCGTTTGAACAAGTATTCCAAAAGAACGCAATTCCAGAGAGGTTTGTCCAACATAAGTGGAAAAAAAAAAGCAGAAAGAGATGGACTTTTTGCAATCTTGAATGCTTGTCTTCCAAATATTTAAGTTTATCTTAAATTAATGGAATATTTAAGCCCTTGGGAATAGGTTCTTTCCTCCCTTCAACGCGCTGTCCTTCAGAGCCTTGTACTGTGCCATTTATTTCTTTAATCGTCACATTGGTTATGCAAACATCTATGGGCTCACATTCAAGTCTGAGATTCTGTGACTCTTTTCTCAGTGCTCTCAAAATAATACTCAATTGAATATTTCAGGCTACCTTGATGCGTTCATTGAATTAATGCCTTATATTATATAAGCTAATCAGTTTGAATATATTTCAAGTATTGCTGTTAATCATTAGAATTTTCGTTGACAATAGCTGAGAAGTATTCTGGCAGAAAATAAAGTTGGATAATAAGGTAATGACAAACATATATGTATATATTTAGTTTTTTTTTCATACTTGTATAATTGATATTATTGTTGAAGGTCGTTTCACTTTTCAATGAAAGTTCAGACCGATTTTGCACATATTTAGCATACTAGCACACGTCCTGCTTAGTGTTAATATCAGGACACCCAAAAATAATTAACTGAGAATTAAAAAAATCTTTACTGTAACATAACTGTACATGTTTATGTATTTGAATTAACAGATTCAGATAAAAAGGAGGATCATGCCACTGACCCTATTTCCAAGACTCTCTATAATGCTTGTAAAAAGACTTCCAGTGCTTGACACTTCCTCTGTCATTATCTTAGGTCTTTAAATGTTTAGTCTAATTTACAAACACATACCTCTCCTTCTGAAAACTACATTGCCCCAATCCGTCACCATGGCAGTGACTTGACATCATCTGCATCCATGCACTCATCTTACAATAACTGATGTCAAAGAGTGATTTATGGCACCTTTGATTTAGGCTGACTTTAACATGATTGCACTTTTTCTTCATCCCAGCTGTTAATATCTACAAGCTATATTTCACGCGAATCTCATACGCAGAATAAAAGGTTCAATGTACATCCTGGTGTCCTTTTATGGTCCCTCTGGATATCATTCGGATGTTGAAATTCACACACCACCGGTATAAAAGACAAGCAAGAACATTTCCGCTTGATTCTGATGTGAATAGTATTGTATCCAATGTGATGTTTTCCAACAGTCACATCGTGGCAGCAACGCCAAAGGCCAAATTCCAGACCAGGAAGTTTTTATTCCGATGCCTAGGCAAACAAACAAACACGACGACCACAGATGGTCCTCTTGTCAAAGTCTGTTTGTGTCTGTCAGATTGGACACTTTAGGAATGCCGTAACAAGACAACCAGGACTGGAAAAACATTAAAATACCAGACAGTTTGCACATTTTTAAATGTATTTTAAGCACGATCTGGATTCTTGAGTGCTTGCGTCCGCCATCTGTTGACTCAACAAATAATAATAAACAGGTTCTGTCTTCTTCATTCAATTCCTCTCCAACCCTACGGAATCCCTGAATACCAATCAGTCACTGCTGCAAAACACCCAACTAAGGGGTCAAAATCCTCCTTTGACAAGCGAATGAAAATATGCAAATGGTTTCGACAACAGAAAGGGGCAAGTTAACGGGCGGCACCTGTGCCCATTATCCCTTGTCAAATGTGAGTTCCAGACTCTTGAGCACTAGTCCCCGGTCTCATGCCAGTTCTTCACAATGACTGGCTTGAATTGAAATAGTAAGACTGCTGATATTGTTTGTAGGTCATGCTGGCAAACCTGGGGAACATGTAGCTTTGTATCTGGAGCTGTCTTGCTGAGTCGTAACCCCCACAGCACAAAGCTGAATTCTGCACAAAACAAAACACATGCTGTCCCTTAGCAAACAAGACTCCCTCAGCAACATGGTTTGCATGATATTATAAGCTTGTGTATGCAGTGTCATCAAATTATATCCACAGCATGATATTGGCATTTTCCAGTGGGTTCTGTAATACTGTGAGAGAACTATCTGTTAGCATTTGCATTGATCTCAATGACCGTTGCTCAGCTTGTGCATGACTCCCACGAAGCACACCATTTTGTCATCTTGGCTCATTCCACTCAATTCTGGGTACAGTTTTTTTCACTAATTACCTGAACTGTAAATGCTCAGAATATTTAAATCCTTAAATCACTCTGTGTTCCCAGGGTCCTGTGTTCAACAGATTTATATGCCAATTATGAACAGATGGCAAAGGGTCAAATGTTCCTAGGGTTAGGGATAGGGTTAGGGCCAACATAGGAACACTGGGTTAACCCGGGGGAACATACTGTTACTGAAAGTAGAGCAGATTTCTTGATTGAAATTGTGAATGCTGTACAGTGGGAGTGTCCTGCTCTTGGATTCAGATGATGGGATTAAGTGCTAGGTATTTTGTGGAAACCAGTTTGTGTGGAACTAAAAGGAGAGTAAAGAAAAGAGATAGACACAGTTAAATGTTAGATATAAAAAGACTGAAAAAAAGCAAATTTAAAAATCTGAAAAAGGAAGACCCTGCCTATGAACAGCACTGTCTCACTCTCAAACTGGTCACATTTTGCCACTTAGTCAGGACACTTTTTTTGAAGCACAGGGTATTTATAGCGTAATTATTTGACGTGCAGGTCCTCTGTTGCTTTAAATAAGACACTTTTGGAGTCAACATGCTGATGCCAGGCACTAGGTATTTTATTGTCATGATTAAAATAATATTGGGTAATGATATTGGCATTATTGCATGTAGGGTGTGATTTCTCTCTGTGAGCAAATTCAAAAAATGCCACCAGAAGAAGCCTTATGTCAGGTTTGCTTGTGAAATGCTAAATAATGGCTTTAAAAAGGACTTGGAATGGAGCACAGCTCGTTTGTAATGCTTTTATTCTGCTTATAAAATGCATGCATATATACATATATACACACACATACATACATACATACATACACACATACATACATCACACATACACACACACAGTATATAAATAATGTGTATGAAAAGCATACACTGAGTAGGTACTTTTTGAATAGGCACAGTAGTTACTTCACAACCATAAAAAAAAAAAAAATTCTCTAAAGTATTCTCTATATTATACTATATTCTATATAGTATGAATGTGTGTAGTATAAATGTGATCTATATGTTTTAAATTTGTCATGTCATTCTCTATACCAGTATCAGTTGCATTGCGTGTTGCTAGCTTGCAACACATTCTCATTTCCAACTCATCACATATTTTAGACGTGCAGGGTCACAAAACAGATTTTTCTAAGCTCGATGTCTTACTAGATCAACATCTTTGTTGACCCTGGAACAACATTGTGATTAACCAGTCAGAACTGAAGAACCAGTTTATAGTTGTTTAGGCTTACAATCAGTGTATGGTGCTTGCACATCAGTCTTATTCATCTATCATTTAATCTGATTTTAGGCATTACTTATGAGTAAGGTTAGGTTTAGGTGTAGAGATATGGTCAAAATACAATTTTTGGATTAAAAATGTTATAGCAGGGTCAATAAAATATGTTGACCCAGGAACACATAGAACTTGCAATATCACAACGTGTATGCAGGGTCCTTCATTGCTTTCAGTTGTTTGCCTTAAGTATGGTTTGCATGCCTTGGTAAAAATAGACATTATTTGATATAAATGTATACTTTAATTGGAGCACATAACTCCACACTGTAAAAAAAAATTCCTGTGATTTTCACAGAAAAAACCTGCTAAATGGTTAAAATGTAAATTCTTGTAAAATTTACAGAGAAAACCATGAACGTTGTTACCATAATTTTAAAAGTTGAATTCCGGCAACCATTGTTTTTTTGACTTCTACCCTAAACCTACCCACTTCTGAACAACAAGCTCCCAGCCCCCTTTCAGAGAAAACTCATTTTGTCTGCCTGTATCAGGGATCTCATCCTTTCAGTCATGACTCATAGCTCATGACCATAGGTAAGAATAGGAACATAGATCAACCAGTAAATCGAGAGCTTCGCCTTCGCTTCTTCACCATGACAGACCAGTACATTGACTGCATTACTGCAGAGGCGGCACTGATCTGTTTGTTGACCTCACGTCCCATCCTTACTTCACTCGTGAACAAGACCCCAAGATACTTAAACTCTCTCACCTGAGGTAGAAAGTCTCCACAAACCTGAAGGAGAGGTTCAAATGAGAAACATGACCTCAGACTTGATTCTCACTCCAGCCGCCTTACTTTCAGCTGCAAACTGCCCCAGTGTTCATTGAAGGTCCGAGCTTGATGGAGCCAACAGGACAGCATCATTTGCAATAACAGAGATCAGATCCCATGGTCCCCAAACCTATTCTCAACTCCAACACATGAAAGCTAAGCTGGGGGGCTATGAGCAAGTAGTGGAGAGTCCAGCCCCTTTTAAGAAGTTGTGGAGTGTGAGTGGAGGTGAGCTCTACTATATCTAGTCAGTACCTCTCAACCTCCCACACTAACTCAGACTCTTTCCCCCCAGTGAGGTGACATTCCATGTCCCTAGAGCAAGATTCTGTGTCCAAGGATTGGGTCACTTAGGTCCCAGTACTTTACAGTCTCTCCTGCAGGTGGTGGGCCCACGAGAGATTGACCCCACATCGCTCCTTCGGGTTGAGCTTGGCAGGTCGCCATAGGGTAAGACCAAGACACCAGGCTTCTGCATGTGAGCCCCAACCCCAGGCCTGGCTCCAGGGTGGGCCCCCGGCTGCGATGTACGGTGCGATATCACAGCCTTTTTCTTATTCCATTCCCTAAAGGCCTATGGACCACTCTTTGTCTGGACCACACCTGTTTACATTGGGAGACCCTACCAAGGGCGTGTAGCCCCCGACAACGTAGCTCCTAGGATCATTCAGGCACTCATCACGGTAAGATGGCAGAGCCAGGAGAGGCTTTACATTTCAAGTAACATCCTGCTAATTACATCACAAAAACGAGTTTCATGTTCACTTGGGCTCCATCTGAATACTTCCCCAGTATATATTATGTCAGTGCTTCTCAGCGGGATCTGCGCAATTTATTTGTCTCTTTAATCTGGCATACTCAGTTAATTGAGCTGTTCATTGAGCCCTAATGATCTGATAAATCAGATGTGTTAAAGACATACAAAATGTGCAAAGCAGTGGGTCCCCATAGGACTGAAGTTGAGAACCACTGCAGCAGATGAGAAATGGTACATGAAAGATCAGCATGTCCAAATTCAAAGTATTCATAAAAAAAGAGAGCAAAAGGTACCTGAATGACCTACTATTATAGCCAAGATTCTGAAGTGTGCATTCAGTGGTCACATACTTTCCTTTGAGGCCACTGGAGATTTGCAAATGGCACTAAAAGGTGACACAAATGTTGCTAGTAGATAATATGACAGAAACATGACAAATGTCTGGATTTCATTGATGATAAACCGATTAAAAAGCTGCTTTGTTGCACTGTTCCAGAAAAGAACTTGAAATTTCCCATTTTCTGAGTTGAATGAAATGCAGCTAACAAACAGCACAATTTTATATGCAGTATGTCTAACTTGTTCACTGAGATTTAGTTGCTATATCACAGCAAATTATGACTTTGCCATGGATGGGTTTTAAAAGCCAGCTGGGTGGAGAGCCATTAGAAGCTGCTCATATATAAAGATATGAATGAACATAAAAGAGCACATTTGTTAGGGACACGTATTGAAGAAAAAGTATTTGTCTTTTATGACTGGGAACGTTTCAGTGCTATGAGTCATTGGCTTTCTCATATTAATCTTTCTTGAATTAATTCTGAAACCCATCTGACTCATTGAAACCAGTGCCAACCCCATCTCACCCCACTCCCCGTTACCAAATACGAGTATGAGAAATGGAAATATGCATTAATAATAACAACGTAATTCTTCCATGTATGAATACCTAGAGGCATGTGCTGATTTAAACACAATGACAACATCTGTTGACTGATTCAGTAGGTTTGCAGGATTTAACCAAACCCTTATTACGAGCATATATGAGCTGTGGAAGTGTTACTTTTCTCAGGACAAAAAAGTGACTATATATTATGTATTATAGTTTTATATAAATGCATATTTCCATGTTTCCATATTTCCATGTTCGAGTCCCATTGTCCACTTTACAAGGATCAATAAAAATAAAAATTACGGTAATATAAAAAAGGAAAATAATTTTAAGACATCATTTTTAAGTTTAATTGGATAAAATGGCGATGACATACTTTCCTTACAAATCAAAAGCATGGCTAATTGAAGATGTTAATACAAATGCATCAAATTCCATTTTATTTAAAAATTTATTTGCTGCTGATGACTATTTGACAATCCAGTTTAACCATACTAATAAGCAAAAATGACTTTAGATAAACTAACAATTTTTCTTCACTGTTTTCTAATTGCAGAAGAGTGAACCTTGTTCTGTATTCTATTGTACAGACATGAATTTACTTTTCCTTCTGCCTAAGGTTTATTCATTACACTTTTTGGTGTAAAGGGTATTTTATGTTTGATATAAATAGAACTTTTTCTATTAAAAAAAAATAAAAATCTTTTGTTCTTTCTTCTTTCACTTTTAAATATGCAACTTCAAAACAGCATTTGATAACACTGTAGTGTTCATTTTATTTACCAAATCTCAGCATTATCTTAGCATGCATATTACTAGCATGTTGACCGTTTGTTAATACTTTTAAAGCACATATCAATGGGTTATTCTGCTTGACCATATTTAAGATCTCCTTCCTAACAACTATTTTACAATTTATATGTCATAAATTAGGAGTATATTGAGTCAAAAGTTGAAGTTAATAGTGAGAATTGGTCCCCAATCTAAAGTCGGAATGAATGTTCATACCAAATGGCCATTGATTTCTACAGTTTTTACTTGCTCCATAAACCTTAAGAGCCTCGTCTTGTGTAATTCAGCCTTGAGTATTGAAGAGTCAAGTCACATAGGAGGAGCCGTCCATTATAGCTGAACAGACTGAGCACCTTTCAGTAATGAGTTGTAAAGCCCTGTTACAATTGGGCATTACAATTCAAAATCACACCCTGGCACAAGGTCAAGGCAGCTGCCATTATTCACCATGTAGTGCCGTTAGACTAATGAAGTCTTTCACGACGCTCTATCAAAATAAGGCTGTCTTCTGTAATGTATGTGAGCAGGAAAACAGAATTAGAACACCATTAATAGCAGCAAGTCCTACTTGAGTGATGGGATCAAATGCAGGATAGAGAGCCAATTAGACACCCACTTCGCTATCCACGGTACATATTTATAGAGATGAAAGCATCCAAAGTGAGAGCCGAGAACCTAACTTACCACTTCTACTGATTTTGGTAAGTGAACATCAGTCACTCGCACGTATGCTTTGAACTTTATTACAACCGACATGGCGTGCCCGGAACCCCAACTCCAGCAGTTCAATTTATGAACACATTGCTGAATTTTGGGCGACGGATCCATTTTCCATGTTCATTTCTGGAAGGCTGATTCTGCACAGGTGCAGCAGGGCCCATATGGCCTGATTTAAATAAGGAAATACGTTCGGGGTTACACAAAGTGCTGTGCGTGAATCACAGATGTGTTATGATTTATGATATTTACAGAGGTTTATGCTGTTGTTTTCAAGAATGATTTGATGGGCTTGGTCATGACTGTGATGATGGCATAGCTTCTAAAGATGATTATCATGACATTTGTATGCTGAAACATTCATTGTAAAATGAATAAATGAATGAAAAATAAATATGATACATCCCTTTTACAGAGCATGTTGTCATAAATGAATACATTGCGTTCATAAATATTAAAAGGCATAGCTTACCAAAATATGAAAATTTACTAATAATTTACTCATTCCAAAATGTAGATGACCTTTGATCTTCAGTAAAACAGAAAATCATATTTTTAGCTGGTATCATGGTCATTGGTGATTCACAAAATTCAAGCCAACGGCCACCAGCACGTAAAAAAAAAAAAAAAAACAAACAAAAAAATACAAAGTAGATATCAAAACAACCTACAATTTCCTAAATTTCAAGGTCAATGCAACAGGAAGTGGTATGTTGGTATAGGCATGCATTGTGTTCAGAATTTAACTGTTGCTAAAAGTTGCTCTGTAATGTTGGAAATATACCCTACAGCAAATCCAACCTAAACCTACCCAAGAGTTTTAATAAATGCAAAGCTGATAAAATCACATTTGTTGATGCAACAGTGCCCTTTCAACTTCCTTTTATGCAGGTATGAATGGTTTTATCCGACAGGATTTGAACTGGTGCTCCTTCGCCTCTCAAGTATATCTCTGTACTCCGTGAGCTAAGGAACAAAGCTAACATCAATGAAAACCCACATATACATATATACATATATATATGTGGATATATGATGGTAATGTTTAAAAGAATCAGTTCTCAAATCTCCCAGCATATTAATATTGTTCTGAATTCTCAACGTAGCATAACTGAAGTGAACAGCTCGGTAAATACGCTATCAGATAGAACAGTGATGAACGCTAAACAACACTTATCGCTGAAGGGGAGAAAGCCCAGGGTTTATATAGCATGTGCTAAACTTGGTGCAGCTGTGCAGATGAGAGTATGTAACGAGCACACCAATCTTGTGCAAAGGAGTATGGGAAATGAAGTTCAAGGTGGCGTGCAGCAGACTGTGTGGTGGAGTTTCACCGCCTCTAGCGTTCATGACTTTTGGAAACTGTAGTGATATGTACTTGGTATATATTTTGTGTATCGCTAAATAAGTGCACTAAGATGCGTTTATGCCACGAGACACGAATATATGAAAATTTTCAGATGCATTATAACAACTGTTGCCATTTGCTAAAACTATTCATAAACGTAACATAATAAAATTCAACAAGCTAGACACCAATAGTTTCCGAGAATAATGCAAGATTGATTCCATCAAGCAGTTCAACCGATGCCAAGGTGTGATGGTTAGTTTTTATATCTGAAGGACATAAGGTAGGTCACAAAATTTGCGCTGAGCACTTTTTGTTGATGACAAAAGTTGATTCCATAACCTTCTCATCCAACAAGCCTTGTGGCTATCGGCACAAAAAAAAAAAAAAAAATAATAATAATAAATAAATACCACAGTTAATTGAAAGCAATTCAGCCTCCACGGTGAAAAGCAAATCCAAGACACTGTGAAGGTCAGAAGCAGAAAAAAAAAAAAAAAAAAAAAAAAAAAACTAGCCTTGGCTTGTCTGTTTTTGCATTCTCAGTCTGTGGGAGAGACTGGCTTGTTTGTTTCAATAAATTCCCCTCATGTCAAAGACTTTCAATTGCTTTTTCAGCTGTGCAATCCATACTGTTCAGGAGTAACACGTTTCTTGTCATGAAATGAATAACAAACAGCATCCTGTGATCAACAGTGTACAACCTATGCAAAATAATAAATTATTTTTAACATTTATGTAATGACCTGTCCAATGTTGGCTGTGCTTGCAGCATCTAGAAATGGCCTTAGCAAACGCTTGAACTCGCACTGTCAAGAGTTTTGGGTTTTAGGTTGGTTTTACCTTTAAATAATCATATCATCTTCCTCTGAAGGAAGGGTTTGTAGATAAGACATATTGATTTTTGGTTTAGACATAATAATAATAATCTTGCACTTTTAAATTCAGTTTGAATAAAGGCATAGCAAAGATAATTAAGAAAGAGTAAAGAGTATACCAGCTTATAGTTAATTAAGAGCTGGGCTGCAAACTTACCGGAGGTAAACAAATATGAGTCTCATGACAGATTCATTAGAGAAGCAAAGGAAAGATCCGCATAAGATAAGACTGCAAAATAAGCTTCGGGACGTAATGGATTCAAAGATTTCATAAATCCAATATCAAAGTCTGGACGTAATCCATTTGGCAGATGCTTGCTGACAAGTTCTTGGCTAAACTTAGAATGAAATGACAAATAAAATCTCCTGGTCTTGTCCCAAAGACATCTACAGGACTCACATGAATCACGCTGTAATTGCATTACAACAAAGTAAGGACTTCAGTGAACATTTATTGAATCCTGAAATGCAAAAATAAGATCTATGATGTTTTCTATCTTTTCAGTATCGGGTTTATGGTATTATTTTGAGTAAAAAGTCAGATGTATTTGGTCAGGACATCATACAAGCAATATTAATATTAATGCTAATATATACATACATATATATATATATATGCTGTGTGCATAAAGTTATTAACATTCCACACTTCACACATATTTAAAGTGCAGTACAGTAAGGATGCCATTTGGGACAAACCTGTAATGTTTTTTTAGAATAAATCAATTAAGCGAATGACTCAAATAAATGATTTTTTTTTCTTCATTTTTAAATTCATGATTCAGTGACCTACTTAAAACTACACCTGTTTCATTCCCAAGTGAATCAGCAGTTTTGAACAAAATAGGAATTGATGAATATCGCCATCTATTGGTGCAACAATGTACAAGCAGAAAAAAAAAACAAGCATTATTTACTAAAACATTGTTTTCATAGAAAGTTTAGTCTTTTGATAAAGACCCTTTGTGTTTGGGCCTTCTTTTATTTTTAAGGCGTTGCTGGACTTTCTTATAACTTGACATTGTCTTGGTCTCTCCGGACTAGAGGCATCAATCACACATCCTTTGGACATTCATGGCTCGGAGGGTCTTTACCGTCATTCTGTCCTTGTCTCAGAGCGATGTCTGTAAACATCTATTATACTGTGAAGTGAAGGGCTGCCAGAAACATCACTGCTTTAACCATTTTTGTTGTCAAGTTGTTACTGTTGACACTAAATGTGTCTGAGCACTTGGACAACTTTTGTCTTCTGAGTGCAGTTTTCCTTTGGGAAAAAAGTAGCGTGCCATCTTGTACCAATGTTACAGTGCAGAAGAGGCTAATAAAATCAAATTCTAGCTGCTTATTTCATGTTGTTCCAAACCATGACTGTGGAAAACAAAAAGTGAAGACTTTTTGAAGACTCTATCAGTGACTCTGTTCAATTTAATGCAAACCACGCTGCGCGGAATGCAGAAATGCTTTATCAGCTTCGGTTATAGTTATGCACTACAGAAGATGAATGATCTTGGCCTGCCTGGAATCAGTTCTTATTTGTTCAGCTTCTGTACCGCATTCAACAAAGTGCTGTTTGACCCATAATGCATCTCTTTCTGTCCCAAATATTTATGTAAGATATTACTTCTGAGTCTGTAATCAATATTACCCTCCTTATTTATCCTCGAGTCAAACATTTGTTCAGTGGCCCTTGCAAACAATTCAATCTAGGACGATTTAAAGCGAGGTCTTGAGCTGTAGTACAAAAATGAATTTTCAAGTGCTTGCAGGAGGATATCGAGCTCTGTTTGTTCAATTTCTTAGGTGAATATTATCAAGCTAAATGAAAATTTAATTATGATTAGAAATGAACATTTTCCTCATGGTTAAATTATAAAGGTTTTTAAAGTGAGGTTTGCTTCTAGCTGTTCCATTCCCACAAAAAAAAAAAAAAGTTCTGTTTATAAGTTTATGAAAGAAGGATGGCTATATGGTCAGTATGAATGTTGCCACCGATTTTGTTGATGTGCTTGGCTAATGATGAATGAATCTATCTATCTATCTATCTATCTATCTATCTATCTATCTATCTATCTATCTATCTATCTATCTATCTATCTATCTATCTATTTTCAAGTTCTCTGTTTTTTTCTTAATGTAATTATGTGGAGATCCCAGTGTGCAAAGCACCATCTGCCCTTAAAAGCTCAGTTTTCTTTTTCAAAATGCATTGTCCATGTTCGAACATATGTTTTCCTCGGCATAAACACCCCTGCATTTACATTTTACACTCCCTGTTTATCCGCGATGCTGCAATTCATGCTCACTTTACAGTCAGCCTGTCTCTTTCACTCCTTCAAACACGATAAGGCCATCAAACCGAGGCGCAGGCAGCATCCAGGAATACGGCAGCACACTGAGCCCTTATTTCTTCCACAGCCGGCTGCATTACAGGAATAGTTTGCTATTAACTCCAGAAGACTGAGAGATCTTCACAGCATCAGATGTTTAGCTTTCACCGTTCAACCATTTCAAAATGCCTCTCTCCTCTCCAACCGAGCTCTGTGAATCTCGCGCTGGCAGGCGCAGAAGTGATTTGTGCTGTAATTAGGGGGCTTTACTGACTGGATAATTGACTGTTAACACATGTGTTTGTCAGGGACACCTGCCCTCAGAGGCAGGAGCTGAAATCTCGGAGACTGCAACAAGAGTTGCAGAGCGGGCGCCGCTGATGTGCTCACCAAAATACCATCATGCAGAGGACAGCAGTGTGCTCTTGAGTACAAGAGAGGCAGGGAATGGCGAAAGAGGTTTGAATGTTTTAGAACCGGTTGATTGGAGCAGCTTGTTGTGTTGGTTAATTGTTCATTGCATCTGTCTGAATCACTATCTACTCACTAATGGGTTTTAAAGTGGCACAAATTCACGAGCACGTGCTGCTTTTTGAATGCCTTTTTGGTGCAGGTTTTTAGTAGAATGTGCAGTGTTATTAGCTTAGCATTGTGCTAACGTCAAACCAAAAATGAACCTGTGAATGGTACCCCGGGCAAGTGGAGGTTCTTAATGCTCTATCATGCTGGAAATATCATCTACGTCAAACTCGACCCTAAACCTACCCGATGCATGCAAAAATTATATAAAAGCTCATTTGTTGATGCAACGTGCTTTTTTTATTCCATACGTGGATTTTAGCTGTTTTGTTGAATCACAGGGTTCGAACCGCAAAACCTGAGCAAACCTTTTGAGTTTAATGCATGTGAAGCTAATGCGTGACACTGAAGTTCAAATATACGTTTTCAAATGGTCACAGCATGTCAAAATTGGTTTGAGTTCACAGCGTGATATTCCTGAAGTAATTGCAAGCGATAACTTGTGTGAAAAGGCATAACAGTTGTGGGATTTTTACTCCCTTTAGTGTTAGTTTCAACTGAAAACAGCAGCGATTTGTATAAATAAGTGTGTTTTTGAACTTTCGTATTTCCAGTGAGCCTAGGTCGGATTCAAGGTAGAGTCAGAAGGCTGGATCCTGACTGACGGAGGAGGAGGAGTTGAGGATGGAGGACAGTAATTAGCTATCGAGCAATGTGAAAACTGCTGATAATACTGAAGGACCTTATATATGGATGCTTAGACAGGTGTCGTATTCCTATAGATAGTCAGTTGACTGACATGACTAACATGACCTGCCAGAACTAACGCCGTGCTTCATTATAATTACTAATATACAGTCAATACACCAATACTAATATTCCCTAATTTAGTAAGTGTTCCTGAAACTTTGATATAACTCATACTGTATTCTAATTATTAAAAATAGCATTTTTTTCTGCCATCTTATACAACTTTTGTTTTATTTCGTCATTGAAGGTGTCTTAATAGTATCATTCATCAGCTGGAAAAAATTACGACAATATCGTTTCTCTGCGCCTTTATGGTTATCACTGTGGACCGGCTATTCTTTAATACTAATCGCGCTTATATCGTGCTCGGTGTGCCTTTAGAAGCATCGCATGTTGCTGCCAACCTTTTAGAACACCAGAAATGTCTTAAAATACCTTATTCTAATTCTCTAGGCTATTTTATCTGAATTATTAAATAGTAATAGTAATATTTTCTCCTGTTGGAAACATTTTTATTTTCTTTTTCTTCAATCTGTCTGTTGTTACTTTTCAACGCGCGTCTGAACAACTGTGAATAAAATATGTCTGCGTCTCCGCCAGTCAATCACCGCTTCAATTCTTTCTGTCAAGGTTTTTGGTAAAAATACAGAGAATTAAAGTGCTTTTACTTGCTTTGAATTTGCAATGCAAAGCTGAACCCATTTTCGCTGCAAAGCGCACTAGATTTTGAGTGCTACATCTCTTACCCGCATTAATTTGGACGAAGTTGTGAAGTTTGTACAGTTTCTGCGCACTTTGACCTTTTTCAAATCAAATTCTGCGTTAAAAATAAATAAATAATTTGTAAAAAAAAAAAGGTCAAACTTATCTGCACTTACGTCACATCTAAGCACTATACTATAATTTTAGTACTCGTATATTCGATATATTGGTTATAGAGCATTGATATGCTATAGACGTCTGCATTACAATGCATTAAATCTCACTTTTGCAATAAATTATTATTTATTTATTTTTGTGTGTGTGTGTGTGTGTGCGTGTGCTTCAAACAAAGTATTTTTAAGCCCCCGCAGTGTAAACACAGGTATGAACTCAGCTAGACGTCTAAACACATATTCCATTAATGCACTATGATATGTCTTAGTGAAGTCAGTATACCCAGAATAGAACTGGCTGTCCTTGGTGTTGAACTTCTTCTGCAGTACTGGGGTTTGTCATGCAGCACAGCACACCCAAACAGCCGGCAGCTTGTTAAAGGTAGTATTAGAAAAAAAAAAAAAAAAAGATACAAACAGAAACCTTTTTCAGCACCTTCTAAAGAAACCCCAAAAAGACGCTCTCCCTGTCTATTTCTTTAAAGAGAGCAGCTGAGCCACATGTATATGTGTATATCTCTGCCTTGCACTCATTCGATTTGATGTCCTATAAGCGCATATTATTACATATAAATATATATTCCCTATTTTGCGAACATGTAGCCTTTTTTGCTGGTTCAGATGCATTAATGGGTTTTGAAGCGATTCGATACATTAGGCGTTTTTAGCAGAATTTTAATTATGTAGCATAAAGGAAAGATATTTATGCATTGTTTTGTTGTTGTGATATTACAATGGCAGCAAACCATGTTTAAAAACAGAAATGTGAAGCCTATATTTTTATCGTTCCACCATTTTTTTAATGCATCCAATGGGAAAAACGTATAAATGTGATTCAATCTTGAAATTGTGACTACTTTCTTAATTTTTAATGGTTCAGTGGAACTTTATGCATGCATGTACATGTATGCCTTTTTGATTTGAGGTGGATGTTGTCTTGGAGATACGAATGCAAAGCCATGCATGCAAACAAAACAAAAACAAATAAAAGTTACACAATCAGCTAAACAAAACCAAATAAATTTCACTATTCTTAAGAACTATGATGTTTTGTTTGTTTGTCGAAATGATTACATTCACATTTGTTTTGACTGGATTCACAAAATAAAAGAAACATCAAGGTATAAAACGGTAAAACAAAAGCTGTTTTTAAATCCTAGATGTTTAGTTTGCTTTGCTCGATTATTTATTTGTCTTATATATTTTTGTATTTATTTGTATTTTTCTCTTTGTCTTTGTGAAGCAACCTGAAAAACACTTATTATTGCTATTATTATTATACTTTTTTGGCTCCCTAAGTGCTCTTCTTTCACCAATTTTTTATATTGTGTTACCTAACATTTTATCATGTATTCCTGTAACATTCCTTAAAGTAGCTTCATGAATCATGTTATAAGAGCATCAGCTAGCCGGTTTGACGCGTCGTGCAGCACTAATTGACCACAGACGGTTTCATTCTCTCGTTACCGCAACGTGTTTAATGTCAGAAGCTTACAGCAAGCAGATCTCTCCTACTGTCGTCACCTGTCTTCATTACCCTCAGCCTGTAGGTAACCTGCCAAAGCTCTTCAAATCTGGAGAAATGCGGGTTTCCAGACCGGATAGGCCGTAGACATCAGCGTGGAGCGCGGATGTGGGAGAATGTGATGTGGTTTGGTGCCTACGGTGTGCCATCTGTTGAGGAGCCGGGCTGAAGTGGAACCTTCACTGCTGGCGTTACTGGTGCACAGACAGGACCGTCCCTGGCAGATGGGCCAGAGCGGGGATGTGACATTGCCTTGGGATGTTGCCTCACCTCCAAACGGGACGTCTAGCTCTTCTCAGTGGAAAGGCTGGTGCGAAGCTGTAGGGTGGTGATGATTTGCACTTTAGAGTAACGCTGAGGTACATCTTTTCGCCGGCGAAAGCTTTGTGGGACACAAACTTTTACTTGGAATAACCGCATTACATTCTAAAATTCAATTTCACGTTTTATTAAGGAGATGGGGTAAGTCGTGACAGTCTGAAATGGATCATCTAAATCATTCGTTCACCCTCAACAACAACAAAAAAAAAAACATTGGTGACTGAGAGGAGAAACGAGAAAGCTGATAAAACTTTTGATAAGTAATTACATGTATTTTCTTTATATATATATATATATATATATATATATATATATATATATATATAATATTAATATTAATATTAACCTCACAGGAAACACTCAGATAACACTCAGCACCCAACCACTTGTAAGCTACTGTGCAGATCTTAAATAATTTCAAGATATGATATAGTCCATTATTAATGAAGCAGATTTAATATGGGTGTGCATTGTGTGTTATAAATAACCGTGCTCTTAAAAGGTATAATTTAGAATTATTTATGATTATTCATGAGATGTTATAACACACTATAACGTTTTTATAAGGCACTATGCAGTCATTAAAATGTCTTAAGAATACCCCTATAATGTATTATAAATATGGGCTTCAGAGAAAGTGTTACCCTTTTTTCTGTTTTCTAAAAGTACAAAAGTGCCCATAGTTTAATAAAACCTCATCCTCGATGGACAAGACGTTGAATAACAATTAACGTCTGGTGAAAAATCACTTTAGGATCAAACCTAAAGTGGTTTTAAGAAAGAAAAATATCTATTTACAGATAACAGCAAGGAAATAGTCTGTCAACACATTTTAGAATATGAAATGCAGCAAGTGGTCTCCATCCGTATTTGTCGACCGTGTGCATGCATCCGCATGTTTGTGAGTGCGAGTCCGAGTATGACAGAAAAAAGACAGAAGATGTGCGAGAGAGAGAGAGAGAAAGACTGCAGCCGGGTTCAGTTTCTGGTTCATTAGAATGACACACCGCAGCGGAGACTGTATCAGCCCCGCTCAGATCAATGGTAAGCTGGTTGCTCTTGGGGAGAGAACAATCTGGAAATATTGTATTACAGCCAGACAGGGAGATGAAAAGCAAGATACATTCTTGCGGTTGGCCTCCATGTTGCATTATCTTGTGTCACATGATGTATTCCATACTATTTACATCTACAGGAACAAGAGCTCTGTCAGTGTGCAGAATTGAGAAAAAAAAGTAAAGGCTGAGAAGAAAAAAAGAAAAGAAAAGTGAGTCGTGATTCATTGTTGTTATGACCTTGCGTGTGCTGAAGGAGGTGTTTTTCTTATTTCCAAGGTTTCTGTAACATGACAGAACAGTCTTTTAATAAAAAATAGCTTCTTGAAAAAAAAATTGCATTCAGATTTTCTAACAATTCTGTCACTTTAAACCAATTTTGTTGTCTTTGGTCACTGCAGAGCAAAAACCTTAAAACCTTAAAATTATTTTAGAATTAAATTATTGATGGAAATAACAAGGGTTATCAGTAACGTTGGTGTTTTTAGGTACAGAAACCTTGTGTGAGATATGCATAACTTTCGTGAACTGCTCTTTCTTTCATGCTGATTACTCCACTGTTATTATTTATTTATGGCAAAATTAGCAACCCACCTCAAAACACACATTGAAAAAAATATATATATAATTTGAGGGACGTCAAGGCAGTTTCAAGGAAATGCAAAAATAGAGTGCACAGAATATTTGTGTGAAATTATGATATGCTTAATAGATAAAATTTGTAAAAAAATTTTATAATAATAATAAAAATAAATCATCAGCTAGGATGATCCCAAATAGAATGTCTCATAATTTGCCTAAGAAAAAAAAAAATATGATAAGATATTGCAATTCAATATGCAATATAACTTAATAAGTTTAGCATACCTTAAACTTCACATATTCATCATATCATATTCAAATATTTAAACATCATATTCATGTCATGGATGCTCCAGAACACAACAGAGAAGATGGTCAGAATGTTAAAAAACAAACAAACAAACAAATAAAACCCATTCATCTTCGTTTCGTTCAGTTCATTTAAATTGCTGGTTCATTCAGGAATGAATCACTGCTTCATCCAATTCATTCGAAATATGGATTCATTCAGAAACTAAATGCATTATTTTGCTTGGAGACACACAACAGTTCCGCTGTGGCTTTAGGTCATATTTTTGTTGGCAAAAACAGACAATATGTGTTTAAAATATACCTACCGATATTGACTTCTCATTTATCTACTGAACTAAATCGCATTTGTACTAATTATAATCAGGTTATAAACGTTATAAAACAGCACTTGTGTGATATTAATCTGGCTGATTATGGAAGGATTTTCCAGACTGTTGGAGATTTAGCACCTATATAAATGTAGAATGTGGATCCAGGTAAACCAAAAGGGTCTCTTTCAGACATAAAGTCCAAACGATCATCTATGATCCTAAGCAGATGCTACACTGATGATGGCTAAATCTGGTGAAAGTAAGCACTGCCAACACTGCAATGAAAGTTCCTTCCAAATGTAACTATTTCCATTTTTGTTTCATCCCTGTTGTATAAAAATGTGCCGTTCTGGCAAAAGTGCAGTGCCTAACATCTTCCAAAAATCATCTCAGTTTAATTGTAGCACTTTGGTTGCGGCCACCTCAAACTGAAATAGGAAAAAGGCGGCGGAGATCTGTCATCTGTTATCAGATGCGATAAAAGCAAGTGTAAGGTCTGACTTTGCAGTTCTTGTTAAGAAGGCAAAAATCCGATGACATGTGTGCCATCTCCTGCTGACTAATACATTCTCAGCTCTAATTAGGGGGGATCTTGGGGGCGTGTAGGCTCTCCAGTGTCATAATATGCAGTTTAAAGTTGTTCTCTGAGGCCGTCTACATCCCTGTCGCTTTTCATTAGTGCTGCAGACACTCTTTACTCAGGACTACCACAAGGCAGCTGTGAAAAGTCATGAGCACACATGCTAGTACAAACTGTTCTGTAGCAGCCACATTAAACCATTTCTTATGTGACATGTCAATTTAAACTAGGTTGAACAAAAATAAATATATACATATATATAATGAAAATTATGTGTGTGTTGTTGTTGTATACATACAACATGATGCTATATATATATATATATATATATATATATATATATATATATATATATATATATATATATATATATATATATATATATATATATATATATATATACTATAAATAAAACGATAAATTAAACTAATAATACTGAAATAAGAACGATAAATGAATACATTAATAATTAAATGAACAAATGAATATATTATCAAATTTATACTACAAATCAAATATTCTACAAACTTAAAAAATAATCAACTGAAAACGTAATCAATTAATGAATCAGTCATAAATATGCTAACATAAGTCAAAATGTGGAAATTTTGAAAAACCTTTAAAAACATAATATTCATGCACTATTACAGAAATTCATATTTGTGTTTTTGTTTTTCACCTTTCAGTTTCACGAAAACATGAATCGGCCATAAATTTTGCGTGAAAGAGATTTTGTACATGTTTAACATTAAACTTGACCCAAAAATGTAATGAACTGACTGATTTTGTTTCTTTTCTGCTTGTTTCTCTGTATTCTGTCTCCATGTGGGTGTCAGCGTATTGAGACGTTCTATGGCAGATGGTATCCATCAATTAAGAAAACTGACCTTTTACATGGTCTGTGCTCATGATTAGGAAGATGGAAATAGGCATGATGGCAGAATAACCTGCTTCTTTTTAATATCCTCCCTGAAAGGAACGCAAGGATCACTGTCAAGAATGCAATTAGAATGCGATGGAGTTGCTTGGCAGTTATTAATCTATTCTTAGGGAGGATAAGGCAAATTAGTATGCATGAGCAAAGAACAGATAGCAAGGGTGAAAAAAAAAAATATGAAGGGTCTGTGTGAGAGAACTGAGTGGCACTCAATCAACAAGATGGAATAACATGATTTTTTCTTTTATTTATTTATTTTTTTTGGAAAGAACATGGAAGTTGGAATTAGTTTTTGTCCATCGGTTTGTATTGTGACATTTACCAAAAAAAAAAAGAAAGTGTGAAAATAGAGTTTAATGCTCAACAATGTTGTCACAAGCAAAGCTCAATTATCAACATATAAAGATGCGCTCCCCTGGAAAGACAAATTGTAGTATCTGCATGCACAAATTGCAGCTTCTGAATGCCAACTCGTGGAAATGAAAGCGATTGGTTTACTCAAAAGAATCACATTGTTAATTAGTGACAGAAATCTTAGTGTTTACTGAAAGACATTTCTATATGAATCTATATGAATTAACCAATGCTTGTTGGATGTTAAAATGTTATGCATATATAACCGCTGTTTGTTACATACCAGAATGGTGCTAGACCTGAATGTAAGTTGCTTGAGAGAATTCTTAAAAATTACTAGATTTTCCACAGAAATTTGACACAAAGATAAATCCTTTAGTTATTAATTTGTTTGTTGGTTTGTTTATTAAATGAATGTTTAGAATGTAAATGAGGTCACTTTGGTTTTCATTTAAACTGCATGTAAACTATTTATACTATAGTTTTGAGGAAGAATTATGCCATCAAACCCATTTATTTATTTTATTTATGAGAACTTATGTCTTATAGTTTAAAGAAATGCATTTTACTGCAAAAAAAAATTATTAAAATACTCATACTACACTATTAATAAAATTGGGATCCATAAGCAGGTTCTATATTTTAAATGGCAGACAAGCAGGCAAAAGTCCAACACCATCAAACACAAAATCAAGGGCTAATACAATCAAGGTTGGAAAACATGCTGTAGGTTTGGGCAGGTGGCTAACAAGCACAAATCAGAAAGGGAGAACAGACCAGACCATGGATAAAGAGATCGATGTAATACTAGGAGTTAGGCCAGTAGTGGGTTTTTGGATGGAATTCTGCGCTTACATGCCGACATCAAATAGTGACTCCAGTTGTTCTGATGTTGACTACAGACGTGTGAGTTCTTGATTTAATATTTCCATTTGCCCATTAGATGAAGGATGATAGCCTAATGTTCGACTTACGTTGACATCAAGCATCTTAAAGAATGCTGACCAGACTTGGGGTTGGAGTAGGAGTGGAGTTGTTGTGAGGGACAAGGGAAGGCCACCAGAAATGGTTTTGAAGGAGATGGATGGTGGCATTGATACCAGGGTGACCAGACCTGGGCAGTGATTGTGTACATGTTTCAGGGACATAGAACTTATGGGTTGGACATTCAGTAGGGATTTTGGACAGAGCATTGGCCTATTTACAGAAAGTGAATTAAACAAGGGGCAAAAGTTCAAACTGTGTCCCAGTGCTGAGGTGTTGTCCGTGCCATGCAAAGTGAGGCTGATCGGTCACACTCTGCTATCTGAAAGGAACAAAAGACGAAAGTTATATTCAGCTCTACTGGAGGCTTTTCAAGGCAGTCCTTGATGAGAAGCAGCAGTGACCAATCGGCCAGTGATGAGTGCGGCCAGGTGGTCCTCATGCATTTACAGAGCGACGCTGATGATCCTTCGGGACACTCGTCACACACAGAATAGGGAGAAACAAATTCAAAACAATTCAAATTGTCTGGATAGAGTGTCGGCTTTGGTATTCTGAGATCTGGGATGATAAATGGCCACAAAGTCAAATTGAGAGAAGAACAGTGACCAGCATGCATGCCTGGGGTTAAGTCTTCTGGTTCTCAGATATTCCAGATTCTTATGATCTGCCAAGACAGTGAATAGGTGCTTAGATCCCTTCAACCAATGGTGCTACTCCTCAAAAGTTGTTCCTTGGATTTGGGATAGAACCAAGGTTATTATAGTTTTGAAATTTTAAATTAATTTAATTTTAATATCATTTTTAAATTTTTTTTGTGTATATATATATATATATATATATATATATATATATATATATATATATATATATATATAAAATGCAAAATGAATATCATGCCTTCTTACTAAATAAATCTATACAAATCTAATTATGTTTGTTGAGAAATTTCATATGTAAATAAATTTTACCTAAGTTGGTTGTGATGGTTAGATGGTTTGACCATAATCATGATATTGTATTTGTACTGTCCTGTTCACTTTTCCATGAACAACTGCACATAAATCATAACTGGGGACTAATGTTAATCAATAATAACCTCAACCACATTTAACAGTAGGCTCATGTTTAATTTTTTTTTTTTGAAAAATTATAGGGTGTGAATGATGTGATTTAGCCAATGCATATTTGATCGAAAGCCTGGCAGACTGATCAGAAGATGCAAACAAAAGTTTAGAATTTGTTTACAAAAAGGATACGTATTCTCATATTTTTTTCTTCTGTTCTGAATCACAGATTTCATCCAGGTGAGAATATTTATAATTATAAATTTTAGATTTTTACTTATCGTTTATAATAATTCTATTTTCAGCCTTTTCTTTACAAGAGAATTTATACATAGAACATAACATACATATCTTGTGCATAAGGATTTATATTAGCAATATATTTTCTTTTTAATCTTATGCATGGTGGCCAAAATGATTAAAACACTAGAGTTTTCAACAGCCAAAAAGGTACATTATTTAAATTTTTTTTGTAGTGTGCCATGAACTATAATGATCAATGAAATTTCTGTTTGCACAAGGAGTCTGACAACAGCCAGTGCTGCACACAGAGATCTGATCTGATCCGATCACTATCATGATCCAATCTGTCTGAAATGACATGATGAAACAGATCTAACTAAAGACAAACTAAATCCAGAAGAACTGTGGAAACATCTCCAAGATGCTTCTGTTAGACTTGTGTCCTGTCTTCCTATGCTTCCCTCTCATGACCCAGTTTCTGTTTTTCTTGATAGTGTTAATTGGATCCCAGGTGTCCCTTCTTAGTTCTCCTCATTATGTCTTGCATGTAAAAGGTGTGTTCCCCCTTTAAGCGGAGCTGCAGTGACCGATTGTGTATGGCATCAAAGTACAGCGGAAGCGATTGACGAGCATATGGAGACATCAGTTGTCAACCGCTCTCACAGTACTTTGATGTTGCTGCAGCACCACTTCAAGACGAACACACATAAAGTGTGTTCCACCCTGTGTTTTCTGTCCGGTCTACTCATTGTTCTCAGTTAAGTATTAATGTGTTAATGCGTGTGAAGAAAGAATTCATCTATTGCATCGAATCCTGCATTCTCCTTGAATTGAAACAACTGTTGACAGGACCAGCTCTGTGGTTTGTGGCAGGGCGGTTGGAAGTCGGTGTGTTATGTGGTGGTTTCCCTCAGGCTTGCTCACCGGTTGAGCTGTCACGACACAACACTGTACTTCCAGCTGGAGCTGGATGACAAGACTTTCCGTTGTGATCTTCACACGTGTGACTTTCCCCTGATCAAGCTGATTAACCTAGTTTTGTATTTGAATTGTTATGACTTGAAGTTGAAGAAGTCAAAGAAAGTTCTCGCTCCCGCTGGAACGCCTCACATCTCCCCAGCTCTCTCCACAACGAGAACCTCCACATACCACTCCAACAGTTCCTACTGCCTGCCCAAACCCACTTGCCCCTGTGACCTCCAAAGCTCCACCATCATCCCCATCCTGTCAGTGCTGCCCCCAAAGTCAAAAGTGCTGGGGCAAAGTCAGTGCAGCCCTCCGTGGCTCCTGTGGCAAGCCCTTTGGACATTGAATGGCCCGCGCTTCGAAAATGCAGTCTCCAAACTTCCAGAGCGCCCCCCAGTACCCGTGCTTCTAGAGCACCCTTAAGTGACAGCGTTTCAAGAACAACCCCATGTGTTTGCACATCCAAATTGCCCCCAGTGCATCCACCTCGTTGGTGCCCTCTAGAGCCTACACCTCGCATATGCCCACCAGTGCCTGATCTGCAAAAACTCATGTTTGTGCCCACTCCTCCAGACTGCCTGGCAGTATGGAATTCTAGTCAGCAGTTGAAGGCTGGGACATTTGAACAGGTGGGCCAAGGTCTCTTGACCAGCCCTGGAGACCATCTCTACTGGATCCCTGTCCCATGAGGCCTCCAGGTTGCCGCTGTTTGCAGTGCGCACCATCCAGGATTGGGGAGTAATGTCAGACTTGTTTTCTTTAGACCTGAGACCTGTTGAGTAAAGTTGGCTTTTAAAACATACTCCTTCATCTCTGAGCTACTTGTTGTCAGCAAAACCATGACTGCTTTAAACAACAGACCTGCAAAGCTACAGCACTGTTCCAAAAAAGCCACTTGTGTAAAAATTATAATGCTGTCATAGATAGATTTTCTTAATAAATGAACTTCTATTAACATAATTAAGTTTACATTTGGTGTGTCCATCCTTTTCGTTTAAAGCAGGTGCTTGTTTTAGTCTTGTCACAGTTTATCAAAAATATCTGCAAAACTGTAAAACTTAACAACTGTAAACATGCTATTGAGATTTACTTTTAGTCTTACAATTTATTTCTTCATTACATTACCAAGAGATGCATGTCTAACCATTTATATGTCAAACCATTTCTAAATCAAACTAAATTGCACATCCACTTAAAGTCAGTATTTCCTTGAATTCCAACAAAAACTGCAATTTATCCAACATGTGGCCAATGACAGGGAAACCATAGCTGTCTAATTTTGCCTTCTTCGTTAATAACATGATTTCAGGTCAGCTGTTCTGTAGGAGGGAGATCTATAAATACTGATGGAAGCAGAGAGAAGGAGAGGCGGGTAGAGGATAGACTGATTTAAATTCCACAAGGGGATCACTGGAGATTGAGGCCTAGGAATACCCCGTTACCCACCAATCCAACCAACAATCTGCATAATTCCACAGAGCTGCATCCAATAAAATGAGAGCAATGCCATCTAGATAACACTTGAGAGATGATTATGCTAAACGGGACTGGAAGGCAATAAGAAGAATTGGAATTTTGAGTAAACCTTCGTGACATTGTAAATTCCTGTAGATGAGAAATAATGTCATTGAGGAACAGAAACATGGTTGACCCTGAGGCCCGAGCATAATAATGGCCTACAATTACGAGACATGATTGTGACAGCTGGTGCTAAATAACTTGGCAGGTAAGAGACTCTTGGATGTAAAAGTCCTTGTGAGATCTGCTGCTCAGCTTAGATCTCTTATCTTGAGGCTAAGCATGACTTTCTGAATACAATCAGTATGTACAGTATGTACTGCATATCATCCTGCATGACACTCAAACCCAGGGACCTATAAGCCTGTCAGTCATTGGTGGCCATATTTTTAATGCCTCTGGGTAACAATTTATCATACATTATACATGTACTGCTCCTGTCTACTTGAATGAGGAAATGAACGAGCAAATTGCTTCAGTGACATATTTCACCAATCCCACAAGGCAAAAAATATATTTACACTTTAAAGTAGAAAATACATGAGAAAATATTGGAGCTGTGAAATGATTAATCGCTTTAGGGGCACTTAGTGAAATAATTAGAAATTCTGATTTTCTCATTTTAAACGTTTCTGAAATAATAATAAATTAAATTAAAATTATGGTGCAAGTCAATGAAGTTGCCTTATATTGTTCCCCACTAGTCTATCTGTTTTACCAAAAAGTGTATGCATTTAAAAATTGTATATAAAAATATAAATAAATACATTAAAAATACAAAGAAATCATGCAATATTTATTTAAAGTATTTATATAAAGTCAGGGTCTGACACGTTGTTATCTTCCTCGTCAGAGCCCTCATCATCACTGATGATCAACAACAACAGAGGCCCTGTGCTCTGTGTGGGTCCTAATGCCCAGTATAGTGACCAGGGACACTGTACCTTCAAAGAGCACCGTATTTCCATTGAGAAGTTAAAACCAATGTCATAACTCTCTGTGGCGTAACCCTGGTGTCCTGGACAAATTCCTCCGCCGACCCTTCAATCATGGCCTTCCAATAATCCCCATTCACTTGATTGGCTCTATCTCTCTCCTCTCCACCTGTAGCAGGTGTGTTTGGTGAGCGGCTGGTGACGTTATCCTTCAGGTGGATGCTGCACACTGGCACGCTGGTGGGCCCCACAGTGAAGTAATGCACTTTGTGTTTGGGGTGATACACAATAAAGCGCTATATAAATGCCTCATTCATCTACTGAAAAGAAAGAACATTTAATGCATAATAACAAGTGAAAAACAGCACAGTAGTGCTTGTGGTACCACTTTTTAGTAGTAATGAGGCTCATATATGACATAATTTAAACTGGAGTTAATAGTAATAATTATTATAAAATATATTATAAGTTAAACATATATCACTATTTATCACTATTTAAGTTCAATAAATGCCTTTAATTTCCCACAGGATAACTGTATAATGTTATACAAACCTGTAACAACATTCAGTACACTATTACTTTTGTTCTACACTATAAGGAATTAAAAAATATATATATAATAAAAATTGGGCACATATCTTGCACCAGACTTACCTGAATATTTTGGATGTGATACACACACACACACATATATATATATATATATATATATATACACATGTGTGTGTGTGTGTGTTAGTACTTTAAATGAAGCCTTAAACAAATACATGAATTAAGTTAAAGCACTGATATTGTACTCTAGTTTAACAAGAATAAACAATGTTTATCAAAAAATCATGTATTTTACTTGTGAAAGCCAGGACTTAAATTAATTAGCTGTTGCTGTTGTGAACAATGCATACCATCCATTCCATTAATAGAGAGACCTTTTCATATATATGTAGAATATGTGCTTCATAAGTACTAATAAACATGCTAATAAGAAAATAGTTAGTGAGACTTGGTCCCTATGCTGAAATGTTAACGGAGGCTCGGCTGTGGAGACCCTAAATGGGTTAAGTGGTTAAAGAGAATTGACTTTTTCAGTGTACACCAGTCTGTCAGGTACAAAATGGGGGATCTTCATTTTTCTACAAGTGCTTCATTCCCTCCTCCTTACTTATATTCAAGCTGATGAGTATACAATGTGGCTCAGGTAAAATTGATTTTCCATGCCTGCTATCTCACGTTTTACATAATTACAAAGTCAAACTTTTAGTCAAAATGAGGTGTCCGTGTATTAAGTTGCCAGTGTAGCACTTAATGACAGCTGTTTATATTCCTAAAGTGTTCTTGTGGTGTCCAGGATTGAGTTCTACGTCCGAATGATGAAGGGGTGAAGCCTTTTTAATATCTGTGCTGTTGCCTGAAATAGGCTGACAGGTCCAATTACCACTTGAAGCTCCTCTGCAGTTGCTTGGTGGACAAACACAACTTCCAAATATCCCCTAGGATAAGGACACTTCAGTAAGACAGAAAGTAAGTAAGCCAAAAACCGAGAAGAATACCTAAGAGCGAGTGATTGAAACACCTTATGAAGAGCTTGAGGTTGAACTTTTGTCATCTGATTTTCCGGTGCTTGGTTTTGTAGCAATGTAGATGCACCAACATGATACTCCAAGGAGCGGACATTTTGATAGAGTGGTAACAAAGAAACCGAGGAACCTCAGCTTACTTCTTCACAGCTGATGTCAAATGGAGTTTGTTCTCTGACTTCAATTGAGGTCAAGTGTTCACATCGGTCATATTGCACCTTTTGAGTAGAGGTTTGGGAAGCACCAACCCCGTGCCATAAAAGTCAAAACGCATTGAAAAATGTCCCTCTCAATCTCCCCCCTTTGCTCTTACTTGCAGAGGCACTCAACCTGCCTCAAGGCAGTATGATATCTGTGCCTGCTTTCTCCAACAAACCATTCTAGAAGTTGTAGTCAAGATCTATTTGAAAGACATTTGAGTTTTAAAAGGTTACTGTTGACAGTTGTACAATAGTATCTGTCGACTATCACTTCTCAGGGCCCTCAGTAACTTGGCAGGTGACATAATCTTCAATCCCGAAACACTGGCCCTGGACCTTACCGAAGTTGCTCATATGTCCAACCCAGGCTCACTGAAAAATATGCCTGTGGCGACATTCCACTGAGTGGCACTAAAAGAGCATTCAGTTTTACCAGAAACAGATGAATGTGAATCTGACATTGTTTTGCTCCATTTAATATTGTTCATGCTGAAGTATATTAGGTAATAAAAGGTTAAAGTTGTACCGCATTTGAAAATTGCACGCAGTTTAGATTAAAGCATACCGACCACCAAACTGAAAAAAGAAGTATATGCGAGTTTAAAATGCAATTTGATAATGTAACCATGCCACTTTAGCTTGAGCTCTTTCATTTTGACTTGTATTTCATAGGAATTGTATCCACTGCTTCACAAATGCAAGTGCAGTGCTGTACCAGGTGAGCTACTGAGCAAGTTTACTACGTCAAAAAGCCATACATATAGAGCCAATTGATAGTTTTGTGATGCCTGTCTTATAAGAACAGCTTTGCTGCACCGTACACCAGTTTTTTTTAGTAGTTAATGTAATAAAACGCAGATAATGAAAGGCGAAATTCAGTATAAACACCTTACTGACGAGGTATATTTTGTACAGTCAAGCAGAAAAAGACAGAATATAAACGCAATGCACAAATTGAAATTTTTCACATACCTTTTGTTTTATTGTTTTGAGAGGTGATCTAAATATTTTCTAAATGCGAAACTGATTCAAAATGTACACGCATATGCTGTATCTCTATGTTAGTTTTGTCCTCCAGCTCAGTCAGTAAAAACAATGATACATCAAAATGTATTAGTTTACAAACGATACAGTTTAATAAAAGTATTAGCAGGTCAGTAAAAAAAAAAAAAAAAACATAAAAAAAAAAAGAATAGTTGAGTCTGGTGCTTTCAAAACTGCTCTGAATTATATGCGTAGGTATGCTTTTGGAGTTCTACAAGAATGTAGATAGAAGCACGTTTTTCCATTGAGCCCATGTTGCATTTGTCCCCCCCGCTGGTGCTGCCCCACCTTCTCTCATTCCTGCCTACCTGATCATCTGTTTGTTTGAGAGCATAATCACGGAGAAGCCGTTAAGCACCTCGCGTGTTATGCCACCGTCCACGACAAAGGGCTTTGGATGTAAATTACCTGCAGTGTTCCAAATGCCACGACAAGCAGTGCATTTACCATTGCAGCGGGAAAGCCCTATGGAGTTTCTTATCCTGGTGAAGACGCTAATGCCTGGGTAATGGGTGCAATTTCACAACGTAAATGTCAGCAAATCACTGCACGCAGGAAACTCTGTTCTGCATCTCGCACGGTACATGATGTGCAACCTCAAAATGCCTTGTACTCTGGACCAGTGCTGCACTTGTGTGAAATGATATTTGCATGTGATATTAAAGCTTGTTTTCTGTTAAGGCACCTCACTGGAGTTAAAGCCTTATGAAAAATTAAAATGAAGGTCATTTTACCCTTCTTAATGTATGAGAGTATTAAAACGCCTCTGGAAGTGTCTGGCTTGGCCAAACTTTATTTCAGGCAAACAAAATCCAATCTAAATGCCCAGTCTATACACTTTCAATTACCTGCAAGAATAACCAGCTAATGACCACGTGTCATATCCTGTCGCTCCGTCCTGTGCCTGAGTATTCATACTGAATTAATGAGGTGACCAGGTACCTGTGATTAATATTTTATGACGGTGCACGGGTGAGTCCATCTCCATGACAAATTCTTTGGGTCGTGGCAAATGACCCCCTGCCCTTTCTATCACAGGCTGTCATAGGCCTTTTACACCTCTCCACTGTTAATTAAATGAAAGGATTCTGGCCAGACGAGGATGCAAAGCATTTTTTATGAAACTTTTCAGAGAGTAAAGACACCGTCTGGTGCATTAATACATGGGTGGGATTCATAATAGTGTCCTATAACATAACTAATGAAAACTGCTAATTTTTAACATTATATAAGCAAAATATACAAGCAAACTTGCAGGACTTTGCTGGCCTAGCAATGCATCCCAAATTATCATTGCGTTGCTATGAGCTTAGCACGAGCTTTCTACATGTGATCAACATACTTGATGCTATTTGAACAATATTTCACAAGGTGGCACACAAAATCATACAAATTTGTACGACCTCACTTGTACAAATTCATATACATTTTGCTAAATCGTATGTATTTTCTGAATTGCACAATTCATGTGATTTAGTACGAATGACCTACACCTAACCCTAACTCTTCCCTAAACCTACTCGTTCACTGCCGTCTAGACAAATCGTACAAAATAGTACAAGTTAGGTGATATGAATTAGCCACCTCATAAAATTCATACAAGGTGGACTTGGTGGTGCTTGTTTACCATTAAGTGTTTCTATATATAAAAGTATACGATAGCAAAACATATACAATATAAAATATACAAATATAAAACCCACTAAGCATTAATAACCTGCTGGGTTCGTGAATATTAATCACATAGTCAGTGTTCGCTCAAATTGATTTGAAAATCAAAAATGGGGACTATAATAGGTAATTAGTTCCGCCCACTACGCACTCCATAATATCATAGTAAATTATAGTAACGCCATATTTTATTGTCAGTAACGATAGCAGCGTTACCGTAACAGTACAGTAATTCGTTTTTAATTACGCATTACTAAAACAATATAATATTAAAAGAAATAATGAGTTAGTAACAGCATTTATTTATAACACCGTTCTTCCCATCACTGCTTATCTCTGACCTCTTTTAAAGGTATACCATCTCATTTTGTGGACTCTGCACTTTCTATCTTTGATGGAAACATACAATCAAGCTATTGTATTAATTAAGGTATTGTATTAATTAATTCTACATGTTTGTATTTTAGTAAAACTCACTCCACTCAACAGTACTCATTGCATCTTCAAAGTGAAATTAATTTTATAAGTAATGAAAAAAAATGGAAACCTAACCACAAACAATTTCCAGTTTCCAATGAGCCTGAGTTGCATACAGTTGAAGGTTGCTTGCGGATATTCTTTTCCTTTCTTTGCAGAAATGATGTAAACATTTAGGTTCCCTCCAAATTTTCAACCAAACTGAACTTGATAAGCTATGAATATAAATCAGTGTATGCAAGAATACAATTTTCAATAAATGGTAATGCGTTGGGCAAACAAGTAAAAAAAAAACCAAAAAACAGTGATAATAAGTAAACATTTAAATAAATAAAATGATATTGAGAAATGCTCAGTATATGCCGTTTCATCAAAATGTTAATTTTACACAATCTAGTGCAGCTTTCTGAAAAGAAAATATGTTTAATACGCCAACTGTACTTTCTATTTAAACTAGCCTGAATAAAGTATGTTTTCATCTTTAGCTCCTTTGTACATAAAGTTCAAGGGAATTTGCCAGAAAGTTGGCGAATGTCTATTTCACAAGAAGCCGGCTGTACATTAGAATAATTTGTGTTTAAGGCATAACGCCTCATGAATTTTTAAAAGTGCGGCTGCATCCATTTTCCATTTCTTGTGTTCTCGGAGAGAACTTTAAGAAATTGTTTCTACTCTACCGTATGTAGTTTTTGTCTTTGCCATGGCCATAGTGCAATTACTGTATTGAAAGTAGACAATTAAGCTTCATATATATCTAAACAACTTTAACACGAGGCTAACAGAATATACTTTGCTCAGCAGACTGGGACCCAATTAATATGGTCGATTCTTGCAGCTCATCAACGAGCAAGCTATTCAGCTGACTATTGAGGGCCAGGCATGCTGTGGTAATAAAGGAATGCCTTTTATCACAACATTCAATTTGTGCTCTCTCCCCATACTGTCAACAAAGGACCGTGCGAGGCATAGATCAAGTGTTGACAATCAAGGGGACTTGTTGAAGGGACTCGTCTGTCTAATTGCACCAGTGTATAATGTGTTTATTGTAAAGCCAGGGTCTCTGAGCTAAATAGCCTTGTTTATCACAAAGTATGAACGAGTTATAGTGAGAGAAAAAAAACAACTTTGTATGGGGTTTAGATTTTAATCGATTTTATAATTGATGGAGCGATATGTACATGAGATTATGATAATGGTATCACAAAAAAGTGGATTTAATATATTAACTAACGTGAAAAATACATATATTACAGCGTTTGCTTATCATTCATTGTTAGTTAATGTTAGTTCACAATGCGTTAAGTAATGATAACAAACGCAACATGCAATTTTAATAATGCATTAAATGTATTAATACATCCTGTGGAAGATTCTTAGTTCGTTAACTGATCAATCAATCAATCATTTTTATTTATATAGCGCTTTTAACAACACAGGTTGCATCAAAGCACTGTACAGTATAATGACAGGGATGTATAGTGACGAGAGTGACCAATTTCTTATTAAATGCAGAGACGGTCTCTGTAGTCAATTCAACGATAGTCACTAGAAGTTAAGTGTCCCCAACCAAGCAAGCCAGAGGCGACAGCGGCAAGGAAACAAAACCCCATGCATACAGAATGGAGAAAAAAAAAAAACCTTGGGAGAAACCAGACTCAGTTGGGGTCAGTTCTCCTCTGACCGGACGCCCAGCACTTAACTTCCAGTTCAATTTTAAAAGCGCAGCTGTGTCAGGTAGTGTAAATGACTTAGTGTGTGCGTGTGCGTGTGTGTGTGTGCATCAGGATCTGGTGATCTGTCGACGAGCGCATCTAGGTGTTCTGGTCTCTGATGAACATAATCTCTGGGTGCTGATCCACCATCTAGTCTGGATACAAACTGTGAAAACAGATTGAGAAAGAAACAGGACTAATATTAGCGTAGATGCCATTCTTTTTACGATGTCACAAGTACATCGTATTGTAGGAGTAGTGTTCCCGGTTCCAGCAAATCTAAGTAATGCAGCCTAAAAATCCTTTAACGGATTTGAATAATAAAAGGTGTGTTGGTGTGTTATGTGTAGGCTAAGTTAAAAAGATGTGTCTTTAATCTAGATTTAAACTGGCAGAGTGTGTCTGCTTCCCGAACAGAGTTAGGAGATTGTTCCAGAGTTTAGGTGCTAGATAGGAAAATGATCTGCCGCCCGCAGTTGATTTTGATATTCTAGGTATTATCAAATGGCCAGAGTTTTGAGAACGCAGCGGACGTGCAGGACTATAATGTGATAAGAGCTCGCTCAAGTATTGAGGAGCTAAACCATTCAGGGCTTTATAGGTAATTAATAAGATTTTAAAATCTATTCGATGTTTGATAGGGAGCCAGTGCAGTGTTGACAGAACCGGGCTAATATGATCATACTTCCTAGTTCTAGTAAGGACTCTGGCTGCTGCGTTTTGGACTAGCTGAAGTTTGTTTATTAAGCGTGCAGAACAACCACCCAATAAAGCATTGCAATAATCTAACCTTGAGGTCATAAACGCATGAATTAATATTTCTGCATTAGAGGTTGAAAGCATAGGTCGTAATTTAGATATATTTTTAAGATGGAAAAACGCAGTTTTACAGATGCTAGAAACATGATTTTCAAAGGAAAGATTGCGGTCAAACAGCACACCTAGGGTCCTAGATGATGATGAAGAATTAACAGAGCAGCCATCAAGTGATAGGCTGTGTTCTAGATTATTATATGTGGGGTTTTTAGGTCCAATTATTAGCACCTCTGTTTTTTCAGAATTTAACATTAAGAAGTTACTCATCATCCAGCTTTTTATATCGACTATGCATTCTGTTAGATTCTCAATTCTCAAAAAACTGATGTTAACCAACGAATAGTACTGACTTGGTCATGTGAGGTACGTGGCGGTCTCCATGAGGTGACCTGACCATGGGAGAAAAAGTAAAAAAAAAAAACAGCCTTTATTATTCTGGAGTCTATTTCACGTTAGATCATTTTAACCATATTTTCAAAAGCACTGTTCATTTCTCTAAGGGTAAAACTTTTAATGAGGTAAAATTACAAAGTTCACTTTTAAATACTTTTTTAATACCCGTTATCAAGATGTATCCTTTTCTTTTGGTGAAAGTGTTCTCCTCAAGTTTTACGCTGGTTCCAAAAAAAAGAAAAATACGGTCCAGCGTTTCTAACAGCTTTCTGACTCCAGATTAAATTGTATGAAATGGAGTACACATCTTCCCCATACTCCACGTCTGTTATGTTTGATAGAGCATCGAGGCAATGGACTAAATCTGGTCTCTACAGCGTTTCCTGTTTTCCGGCGGGAGAGATGGAGAGGTGAGGAGAGAAGAGGAAGTGACTGATCCATTCTCATCCATCACAGAGACGCGGTCCTGCCGTTCAGTCTGCTGCATTGTCACCGAGCGTGTTTACTTTCCGAGCACAAGACTGTTATAAATGAGACCCCCACACCCACCTACCGATGCTAAGCAAAGAGACTGTCAATGCGTGCTGGATTAAACGAGAGAAGGCTATCAATAATACGTGTTCGGCGCAGACGCCTCCGTCATGTCATGTTTCAGTCCTTCAGCCACAGCGGGGTCAATGCGGCCCCCTCCACGGATAACTGCTGTTACTGATGGGCCTCTCTGATTGAATTTCATACCACAGTTAGGTCCGTCCATCCAGCGTGATTGGCGGACAATCAGTTTTTGAAATAACAGCTTGTCATCTGTAACCGTGTCATTCTGCTGACCTGGGATTCCAACGACTGAGAGAGAAACATTCCTTCACATTGGTAAGGTTATGCAGCATCTATTCCACCAGCTTCACCAAAGGTCATATTAAGCAGGTTGTTGTGTCTGAGTAAGAAAAATAATCACGGAATATGAAAGATGCAATCGTTGAATGTACTTCAGAAGCAGTGGATCCGCGGTTTAGCCTACGTGAGGCTACTTTGCTCACTGTGTGGAGAGGTTTGAAGCGAACCAAGTATGGCCCGTTTCTCTTGATTGTACAAACACTGTACAACAGAGTAAACTAGACTAGATGTTAGTTTAGATTTGAATTTTTCCGAAATGTGTGCACACCCTTAAGTCATCCGATATGTAAATGATATTGTTTCTTCGTTGAAAGAGATATGGGCAGATTAGCATTATATCATTTGCTCACCTGTGGATCCTTTGCAGTGTATGGGTGCCGTCAGAATCAGACCGTCAAATAAACCGTACAAGTTCAGTTCATCAGATGAAGTCGATTGTTTGTAATAATCAAATCTATCAAGATTTTTAGTTTATTTCTTTATTTCTTTTTATTTTTACTTCAAACTGTTGCATCCAGGTGAAATATATATATATATATATATATATATATATATATATATATATATATATATATATTTGGTTTTTTAAAAAGGTGAAATTCACATTTTCACATTAAATACTTTAATAATGGATGTGTTTCTTGCAAATTATTATTTCTAATAATTTATTTGTAAATAATTTGTATATATTTTTTTCAAATTATGAATGACTTATAGATTATTATGATGATTTTTTAACAGCTGTTTTTAACAGACTGTTATTCTGACAACACCCATTTAATGCAGAGTATCCATTGGTGAGCAAATGATGCAAAGACAAATATTATGATGAAGAAAAAACTTACTTGTTGGTTGGACTGAAGGTGACTACAAATTTGGTTGGGTGAACCGTTTTTGTCTATATATACAACAATATTTTTATGAATAAACCTCTTTATGAAGACTCCTCTTCTATCAGCCAATCACGGTATGCATAGTTAGTAAGCGTGTTGACATCGTCCATAGCAACAAGGTCAACCCCGTCCACACTCTTAGCTTAAGACTTCTCTTTATTTCCTAGTAAAAAGTTTGTCTCAGCAGCTTTGTGGATAAGTTTTAAACTGAAAACACTTAGCTAAAAACTTTTATTGCTACTTAGGAGAACCCTTAGTGGTAAGATAAAATGTTTTGTGAATACGGCCCTGATGTATCGGATAAAAGTGTCTGCTAAAGGCGGAAATGTGTGGTTCGGGGGTTAAATTGTGCCATAAGGCTTCTGTTGTATTCAAGAGATACAGAAAATAAAATACTTGTTAAATGTGTTAATAACCCACTGTAGGTAGGTAGGTAGGTGGATAGATAGATGGATAGATAGATAGATAGATAGATAGATAGATAGATAGATAGATAGATAGATAGATTAATTTCCATGCAAAAATATGAACATAGTCGTACACTAGAATGTTGCTGAACCGTCTTTGCTAGCAATTTTCAATAAATGTGATTTCACTGAAGACATCTGTTAAAAACAAACAACAACAAAAGATTCCGAAATACAACACCGGGCCTCCCAGGCAACCCTGAACTGTACATTAGCAGAATTCTGCATTTGCATTTTGTTCACATTATGAAGAGTCATTTCGTTGAGTTGATGACACATTTTCCATATCAAATAACCCTCTCCAAAACACAATATCTACTCATTTTATCATGCTCGCATGAGCTTGACAAATAAACAGAAGGGGAAGGGTTACATAAAGGTTAAATTATTCTCGTAATGTCTCTGGCATGAAAGCGGCAAACCGCCTTTGAGGCTTTCTCTAATGTTAAGACAGATGGAAAGACCCTGCCTTTCAGCAATACCTGCTATTTTTACACATAATAGACACCGATTCCTAATTACATTCAATTACCGAGCCATAAAGTGATTACAATGCAGGGGACCGTTACGCTAAAGGACAAAATAATCTAGAGAGCTCCTCGGGCCAGACTCCCATGACTCGTGGAAACAGCAGAAGGAGATTTTGTCATTCATGTACCGTATTAAGTCAGACAGTGCTCTTGCGCATTTGCGGGGAAATTTCCTCAGGTCACAGAGTGATATCAAGCGCAACATGACTCCTGCAGCAGGATAAGAGGTTTCGGCTGGTCTCAATCATTCTCGCGCTTTGTGAAATCAGTGTAGCATTTAAGCAGTGGAGAATGAGGCCAAAGCAAAATGGTGGCCTCCCAGGTGGAGTAAGCAGCATAAGTAGACTCACTGAAGCTCACCGAGGAGAGGTTTATAGCTGTTTGCTGTGTGAAGCTTGAGGTGATTTCACCACATGCAGGCATATAGCAATTGCGAAATTATAGGTATCATGCAGTAGATTCCAAATATAAACTAAATCCTGTCACACATTACAAATAATGGTTATAAATAGGGTACACCCAGCATATTATTTTAATCTGACTGGCTTCTCCTCCCACTCAACTGGATTTTATACTGCCACCTATCTGTCTGGATGAATGGTGTTTCTATACTAACAGCTGTTGCTATCTATTTATCTATCTTCAGCACCACTTGAACTCTTAGAAAAAAATTGCATATGGTCATTGGCACTCAAGAAACATTTCTTAGTATTATCAATGTTGCAAATAGTTGTGCTGCTTAATATTTTTGTGAAAACTGACACCTTTTTTTGTATTATTTGATGAAGCTCAAAGACAAAATTTTACTTTCACTTTTAAACAGTTTAACGCACCCTTGCTGAGCTTTCTATTACCAATAAATAAATAAATACACAGTTTTTGCTCACTGTTGGGTACCAATTTGCACCTAAAATGTGGTTAAGTAGGTACACACACAAATACACGCTCGTTATAATAAATAATATATACATACATATTTATTTAGTTGTTTAAATAACCAAATAACCCCCAAAAATATGCTTCACCTCGGTATGACTCAATATGACAAACACGGGAAATAGGAAATGCCATTTATAACAGCAGATCAACGTGTTGAACACACAATATGGCTGCTTTTAAGGATATAAGGATTAGCGAATAGAGACCACGCAGTGCAAAGATGCAGCTGCTAATGCAGTCCCAAATAAGCTTATCAGGAGCTCGGTGGTTCAGAGAGCACATTTCATGAATTGTAAACCTACGAAATGGAAGGCTTATTAGCATCTCGATTTAATTTCTTCTATCTTTTATTAGTGAACCTGTAAAACCCTGGAGGATCATGGCAATTACCAAGCGGTTATATAAGACAGATTGCTATTCTTACAACGAGGAACAACTGGAACCTCATTCTGCAACAGTGCACCCAGGTCATATATCTCTGTACACCTAGCTTATGTCTATGCTTGATTAAATACTACACGGAGAAGGTAAAATCTGATCATTGTATTGGACATTTTTATTTTATTTTTTTGTTAATACAGAGCATGAAACATTATTGACTTGTGTATGTAGTTTATGATTTAGTATAAAAATGTATACTTTTGCATCTGAAATGGTATTAATGCTTTATAATATTATTTTGTTCTTACCAATTTTTTCTTTCTAAATCCTTATTTATTTATTTATTTCTCCCCATTTGTTTTATATAAATTATAAACAAATTCGTAAATGGATGAATTAATCAAATCAATTAATCAATATAATTTTGAAATACAATTAAAATTTTCAGTCACATTATCCTTCAAAAAAACTTGTAATATGCTGATTTGTTTCTCTCTCTCTCTTATATCTCTCTCTCTCTCTATATATATATATATATATATATATATACACACACACACACACACATACATACATACATACATACATACATATATAAAATATTGCTTCAAACCTTCAAAAGTTTAAGTGAATGCAAAACCATAACTATTTTCAGACACCGTTGATAGTTATAAATACAAGATTAGTCTTAATTAAAGTGTAAGTTATTTATCATTTACAGCATTTTCTGAATAAAAAACATTTTTACTGCCATGTTTCCAGTATAGTTGGATACCATTCAATGCAACATCTTTATAAGCATTTGTTAATATATTACTTCTGTGCAAAAATGACTTAATATTTTCCCAATTTTTGTGGGGCTATTTCATTTTTCACGTCAATAAACTGTGCCGTGGCGGTTAATAATGTAAGATGTGCCGTCGGTTTCATGCAGAATTGCAGCAGCGAAAAGTTGCGCGGCTGTTCGCCATCAAGAATGTAAATCCAACGGTAAGGTATGAGCAGCGGCGCACTTGATGCGATCACGTTCCCATTGTTATCTTGGTAAGTAAAGAGAGCAGCTCAAAGGCCCGAGTGTATTACTGACAGCAAAGATTCAAATGTGGTGCCAGTTGAGGTTTTTTATAAATCAAGAAATTGATTGCTGAGTAAGATTAATCATTCCATGGCGGAGTTGATTTGATTAGACTCTCATGTGAGTTATAGAATACAGTGTGGTGGAACCGGTGATTGTTTCTATTGAAAAGCTGCAGAGAGAAGCCATCTTTCACAACATTAGAGCATGAACCCGTGATGGGATGAAGTCTCTGTGTTAAATCTATTTGGATCAAGCACGATTACTTCAAGTGCTTACAAAATCAAGCAGAAAAGCTTGGAAACATGCGACCGTCCGGCTCTTAGAAGTCTTAGCATAACATGATTAATTTGAAACTAAGTACAGAAAGTTGAAACAGACTAAATATAGAATTTATACATGCCGTATTTTTTTGGAAATGAACCTGCATGGAAGGTGCGCCAGCTGTTTGAACATTGATAGACGTCCTGGCGTGTTTCACGATGTGCATAGGAGAGGGTGGCTAGGAAGCTTGAGTCTTCTCCTGGCATGGACGTACTGTATTCTGAGTAGCGAAATTACTAGAGGGGAATTTTACATGGAATGGATCATTCTTACATTTTGATACTTTTTATAGGCTTTTGAAACCTTTGAAAAAACCAGAATTTTCCAGTATAAGAAATCATGTTAAAGTTTCACAAGAAGTCATGAGTCAAACTCAGTGCGCGTTCATCAGCGTCGTATTAAACAAACCACTGATGCACATTAACGCACATTTGAATTTTTATATTAATAAGCTAGCGAAGCGGACCACGTCATTCAAATCATCATATTATAGCCTCTTTTGATAGTCTATGAGACAAAGTTAGGCGTAAGTATCTTTTATTTTCAAATAGATATTTTTTTATTCCAGAAACAAGCGTTATTAAATTTACTGAAGCTTATTTCACCACTGAATAAGCAATAAAAAGGTAATTGTGACTTTTAATGAAATTTTGAATGAATGATCGCAGTTGAAAAGTTTATGCTTTCAAGAGACAATCTTTTTGTTAATACACAGAAGCTGAACTTACTTGATTATAGCGAAAGGTATTACATTCGGCGTGCTTGTGGGTTCATCCAATCACAATGCACCGTGTCAATGCTAGCCAATCAGAGCCAGACCGTAACTTGTCGGATGGGGGCTTGTAGAGAGTTTGAGTGTTTGAGAGAGACCCAGGGCATATGTTTACAATAATGTACAGTATTTGAAAATAATATGCTTTTAAACATTGAAACATGTCAACATATTCTATTCCTTAAATGATGATATTTAAAATAGCATCATATGACTCTTTAAAATGTTTCCTTGCAAATTCTGCATTTTCAGCTATTTTTCAACATTAGCAGCCTAGTAATTAAATGTTTCTTCTAGCACAGAAATAAGCAAAATAAAATGATTTCTGCACAAATCATGTAGTCATATGCTATTTAGTGTAAATAATATTTCACAATATTACAGTTTCACAGTATTTTTTTAATAGTAAGGGTTGTTAAGTTTAAGGTATTGGGTAAGTTAAAGAGATCTACATTTCATTACAGTGAATATGTGCATACCGAGTTAATATATTCTGCATGAAGTACTATAAACGTGATCGTTAGTTAGCGATATGCATGCTAATGAGTGTAGTGAGAAATAGTCTTAGGCCAAACGATTGCAGTATGGCCCCAAGTGAAGCGGAAAGTCTAGTCCTGGGATACAGATCAATCAATCAAAATCAGTAAAGATGCTTTGTGTTATCAACAAACCTTAAGCACAAGTTATTTTTAATAAAAATCAACCTCTAGGACATAGAAAGTTGCAAAGTTGAAGGAAACACCCAATTATAATCAAGTATAATCAAATTTGGCATAATAACCACTTGCGTGTCATTTCCTGTACATATTCTATTTCCTAGGATAAATCTGTCAATAGCGCCTAATCTAGATCATCACGCTGCCAAAATCCAGCAGCACACACTAACCTAAGCAAAACTGGCGAGAAATCAGTGGCCCAAGGCTGCTTTATTCTCTGCTGCTCTCTCTTGAATAAACACAAGCACTGTGCATTAAAGCTTTTATGAATTATAATTAGAGACTCATCCGACAATGTAAAATGTTCATTTGCATCCCACACAAATCAATAGCGAGCATCTCGAGCTATAAGCGTACCACAGTTAGCCTCAGTAAAATAAATCCTCGGACACATGCCCTCTCGCTCACTTTGCCAAGCTTTGCCTGCAGTCAGTTTACCTTCGGCTTGCTATATGTTTATAAATGACTGCCGGAGAGATCGAATCTTATATCGTAAGCGCGGATGGAAATTTGGAAGATTAAAAAAATTATAAACAGAGCATGGTAGAATTGTAAAAGACAGTGCATGAAAGGAGTCAAACCGCTCATCAGAGCAACATAACACGACCATTTGCATTTTTGCACTGCACGAATTACCATTTAAGACCTCAAGAGGAACTGGTTTGAAGGTTGGGTACAATTTATTGTGTTTGGCGATATCTGCTGTGCAGCCTGGCAAAGAACATCAGTGCCAAACTGCGATCCGGGGCCAGTGCCCTCCCTCCGTTGTGATCGCCCTCTCTTTTGCCAAGCCTGCTTAGCGTACAGGAATATTACACCTCCCGTCGCCCCCTTCCCGTCACCATCTGTGTCAGAAATAAGAATGAGTCTATGATAAGTCTCGGTGGAAAACTGACCCTCATTTTGAGTCTACCAGGTTCTGCATGTCTTATGCAGCTGCCTCTGGCTCGGCCAGGCGCTTTCGGGTATTCCGCGGGAGAGTAATCTGGTAAGGCGTGTCTGTGGCGCTATCCCTCCTCGCTCAGCGTGTACGCACCATGCAGGTATACGACACAGCCAGATAACAAAGAAAGTATAAGATAAGCTAAATGCAAACACAAAGGACCTAGTGATGCATCCATCAATACTTCCTGAAAAGGTGCTGGGTAAACTATAGCAGCCAGCTTCTTTTCAAACTAATGTCTGTATTCCTCATCAAACCTGCAATAAGAATGGATATACTACTAATGCTTAATGAGATAGTGCAAAGCTATTTTGTTATAATGAGCGGTAAAATGTTAATTTTGTTCATAGGGACAGTTTTATTAGCTTTTTAAATGTTTTACTAAAGAGCGCAGCGATAATTCGCTAAAAAGGCAGAGGCAGTCGTTTTTGCGCGCCTGGCTTTATTAAAATAGGAATTTTAAGGTTTCCCTTTCAGATACAAACTTTATGGGGAGGATTATTGCAAATTAATCACTGCAGAGATTTTAACATTTCGCTTGTCAAATTACAGCGTTTGAGCCATTAATTAGCTTACCAAAACAGGAACCGCCACAAACTAGAAATGACTGATTGTGCAAGGTAGAATAGAAAGGATTTTCCCTCATGTATTCATTTATTGAGAAAGAACATGATATGTGAACATGCTATTTGCCAAACCGTACTATTTTAATTTTCTCCGGTGCCGACCCTCCAGCTAGGAGTCCACGCAATACCAGCTCTATCAAAGCGACTCTTAATTTGGCCTCTGGTTCTTTATTGATTATTCCAGCTACTCAGTTTTGCACTTGGTATATTGCATTGTTATACTTTGTAAGTGAGATGTTGCATCTGTGTTTTTTTGAATTGCATGTTGTTAGTAAATCGCCTGAATTCCTTGCCCATTGTTGCTCCTTTGGGTTGTGTTAGTGCTTATTTGCCATGTTTAATGAAACTGCCTAAGAAATGTTCCACTCATGTTACCTGGGAATAAATGTAAGTTGCAGAACATTAATAAGCATCAGACGAAGAGAAATAAATAAAAGGGAAGGCTAATATTTATATATTAGGTGTGGTGAGTTTCTAGATAACCCCCCAGTGGTCAAAGCTGTGGTACTGTAGTAACATCTGCAAATTCTGCCATTTCCAGCTTAAAACTGTTTTTTTCTTCTACATATGATGTTGTCCTTGTTTTTTTCCAGCAGAACACTTTTCTAAAAGTACGTAACTGCAAAACCAGTTATACATAAACTTGTCTTTATTTTGTATGTGTATGTTTGCAGGCAATAAACATATGGACAATCAATGGAGTCTTAATCTGTGAAGTATAGATATTTATTATTTTCCAATGAATCCTTTTAAAAAATATTCATATATTCATAAATGTTCCAGCTGGCCTTATATATAATCGTCTGAGCGCAGTTACTACAGATTATAAAGCCAGGTGGGATTCAAACAAGAGCTAACAGGCAGGCTAAAGAAAATGATTTAAGAATATTAGCAAAATCAGAGTGCAATGGTAGCTGAGACTTCCTTTGAGAATATTGCAAGGACTGCTTGAGCTATTACTAACCTCAAAGAAAGCAATAACCGACCGTCTGCACAGCTCATCTCTTCTACAAACCGAAAACCTTGTTTTTAACTCAAAACAGTCAGCCTGTAAGGATCAGTGGGCAATAGAAACCTATGTGACAGATTTTTTTCTAATAAAATGCATTTTTTTGTGTTTTTAGGTTCAAAATGCTCTTCATGTTTAATATGCAGAGACAAGTGTAAGCAAAGCCATTTTGTAGGATGGCTCCTACCCAGAGTCTAAACAATCTTTAGGCCCTTTCTGTCTAAGGACAAAAATCTCATGGGGTTGTGGCGCTCCTTTGACCAGGCCAGTACCTACTTAACCACCACGACACTAGCAACCATTTAGGCGCTAAATGACTTCTATAACAATGAGATCCACAGGTACTGTAGACCCCACTAAAATCTGTCTCAAAAGTGCTCAGCATTAAGCAGAAAAGTGTCTTCATGGCCTCAGATGTTATCTCGTTGGGTCTTCTTCATGTCAGGTTTGCGACTGAAATGGCTTGTCGGCACTGAAGGACAGCTGATGAATCAGCCACGGTTTTCATGAGGACAATCTGACTAGTTTTGCAAAGTCTAGCAATCCGCTGGCCTCATTCTTAATCCACATGTCTTTGGATCTGACCTATTCCACAGAGAGCCCCACACAAGTGTTTAATCAGTTTCAGTTCTGTGGTTACTCGTCATCTACCTTCTCAATCATCAGTTTCAAAGCTATATGGCAACAATAAATCTGTATTTATTTGCTTAGGTCCTAGCAGAGACTTACTTACTGTATAGATGTCTTCTGTTTCTAACGCTCCTACCAAGCTGCATTCATTCTGACATATACAGTAAAACATGGTGAATTTGGTGGGAAATATTTTAGATGTTATATTATAGTTCATCCAAAAATAACATTCACTATTAAATTCCCTCCTCAAGTCATTCCAAACCCATGAGACCTTCGTTTATTCAGACAATTTAGATATTTTATATAAATCCAGAAACTTTCAATCCTGCATAGACAACTAGTACAACTACAATTTGACCAAAATAATGGAAGCATTGTTAAAATGAATCCATGTGACAGAGCTACATGATTATGACTTTATTAAGACCTTACAAAAAGAAAGAAAATATAAAGTAGTTATTTTGCTTTCTTTGAAATAAATAATAAATAAAAGCTATTTGTAGCTTCATAAATTTGATTAAACCATGGATGAACGAACCATGTCTGGCTACCTTTTAGGTCTGAAGCATTGGTTGAAAGCTCTTGGATTTCATCAGAAATATCTTGAGAAAGATTAGCAAGAGAGGTCTTAAAGGTTTGGAGATGACGTGGTGGTAGGCTGATGTCTTTCAAATTTAAATTTTAAAGACACACATTCTCTGCTAATGGCAACCAATAACACACACTCTTTACCCCTACATCTTTTGTCATGTGACTGAAGGATCATCCAGCAGGAAAAACGGTTGCTCAGCGACAAGACAATTGCTGAAGTATGACAGCTTTATTTTCAGTTATTTCCTGCAGAGACATTGACTGTTCAGCTTGAACTTACATTTTCTGCGCACTATGTTCTTATCAATCCTCAGTGAACTGATTTCAGGTAAAGTGATTTGTTGAGGTCACTGGTGCAGCGGAAAGGTGAGGGCCCTTGCATAGGATTTTGCACAGGCGATGTTTTTCACTGTGTCAGCCCAGAATGGGGCATATGCTTTTTCATTCTTCTTAATCTTTCGCGGCAGCAAGTATTGACACATTTCACTTTTTGTTTCCTGTTGTCAGTAAAAAGCCATTTTGCGGCAGAATCAATCAGCACAGACCTTGATTTGATGGGATTCACATTATACCATTAAATCCGTACTGTAAACAACTCTGGAAGTTTACTTTGCTTATACATTGTACTCTGGCCTTCACTTGAAGGATAAATGATGGACTCATTGATTACCAACCATCTGGGATTTTCAGTTTGTTTGCACTGTATCGTTTGAATGCAGAGATGGTGAATTCTTAGGATGTGACCATGCTGTCACCTGACCTTGGCTGGGTGACTATCACGTCCTATTGATGAGTTGTATGTTTGCGTCGTAATTTGAATTTCTCTTTGAATATACCATAGATGATTCAATCACACTCCTAGAAGAAAAATCCATGGGAGACAGAGCAAGCAGTCAGTCAAATTTTCGAGTCTCACAGCTTCATTACTTTTTCTCAAGAACAGGGAAAACATCAAGGCCAAAATGCTTGAGAGGTGTAACCGGAGCATGAAGAATCAACATATATTTGTTAGATTAGTACAAATTAATCAAACTTTATTTCCACAAATGCAAACGAGTGAACTTTTGACATCCGGCAGCATGTCAACTTATTTTAATAAAATGAAGGAAAGAGAATTAGAACTGAGCCATCAGGCTCCAAAATGTCTTTAAAAAGTGTCATTGACATGAGTCACGTATAAATTCTATGCCATATTACAATTTGGCTTACATGGCATGTCACAATTACTGTAATTCTGTGATGATGTGACCTTTTACTCACCAGCCTGTTTGCTCAGACTCAGATCTGTTAAGCTAAATAGCGCCAAAATGAACCTGGCGGCAGTCAAGTCAGTACATCATCGCTGATCAAAGTTGAACGATAGTTCAGTATGGGAGAACATGGATAGTGTTGCCATCTTGGAATTATGGCATCCCAGCCTGAAGGCAGCATAAGCCAATTTACGCAGATAATGATAATTACAAAGATAATATTAGCGTCCATGCCAGCAAACAATATAATCTGTTTATTCTAGCAAGTTGACTGGGTGTAGAAAGAAGTATTTCTGCTTGTGCCAATGTTTATCATTCATCAGCTGAAAAAAATTAAAATCAAATTGATTCCAATGATATTACTTTTTTCTGTCACTTCTCGTTATAGTTTTGTGCAGTTTACCTTCTTCAATACTGAGGACAATTTGTCATCTTTGTAGTCATCATGCTTGGTGTGGGCGGCCATGTCTGCCAATTTAGTTCTGTCGATTTTCTCCTTGATTCCTTTAACTCTAAAGTTAAGAATGCACAACATGACATTACTCTTATAAAAGCCACGAAGACTGGCAGACCTAAAGCAACTCACAGCAGTTCTAAGTAGAGAAAAAATGAATAAAGCTAGCGCATGTGTGAAGATGAGGCACCATGTTATTATATCATCTATAAAGACAGCCTTTGTAGCTCAACTCAGTGTGAGACTAGGCACTGCTAGACCTTTCCTAAACATTACCAGAACAACAACATAAATAAAACCGCCACTTATTATGCTGCACCAGCAGAAAGACTAAACCCCACCCCTAAGTTTCCCAGTGAACACTCTGGCGGGTGTGAGTTTTATGCCTTCTTTTTCTGGGAAGATCGATATTATTGAAAGGCATTCCGCATGCTCTTATGATGCTCTGAGCCAAGACAGACTCTAAATTTGTTATTATGTCTGATTTTGAAGCATTTAGAAAACTTTAGATCATGCTTACTCATTTGGCATGATATATTTTCTTCAAAGAAAATACTCGTTTAAAAAACAAAAACCTCACTTCTTTCACATAGGTTTTGAAAGCCACGTTCTAAGTCCCTGAAAACAACTCCGTAACGTAACTCCATAATACCATATTCTGCAACAGTCAGTAACATCAAATTTTTCTTTCACTTAAGCCAAGACATACAAAAGAATTGTTTTCAATCAGCTGAACAAGTTCTTAGCTTGCATGATACTTTAATTTAGTTTCTGTCTCATGAAGCCATATGAATTACCTTTGCAGTTATTTTTATAGTGCTTCTGAGTCCTTTAGAGGCTTGAAGGTTCAGCCCACATTGGTGGTTTGCATGTAAGAAGGACAAAACAGCAGGGGTGGGTAAGTGTACGGACTGCTCAGTTTTGGATTAATAACTCAATAAGTGATAATTAGAAAGGTGGTTCAGGGAATCAGCTCTAGCCCTTTAGACTTATTTTCAGATCTTTGACCATCACATGGGCAGCTGCATCTCCAGCTATCCTAGTTGTGGCTTGAGATTTGTACACAGTCCTGTGTCCCCTCAGGTCGGCAGACCCATCATTAGGCATGTGAGGCTGTCCTCCAGGACATGCAGTCGGGGCCGCCAGCAGATAGAAAGATTGGAGTCCACGTCGACTCTGGTGGTGATTCTCATTGTGGGGCAGCATGTGTCAAGAAGGCAGCCGCCTGTTCCCATGAAAGAGACTCATACCCCCTCATGCCAGCTTGCCTGTCAATCCCTCCTCAATCTGAGTACTTCATTCCTGGCAAGTTCTGACAGGGCTCACTGATAGTTAAATGGGTGCTAGTGGAGCACACTAATTCATAATCATATAAACACATGACATGACACATATCTCATACTATATATACATATGTGTAGATAGGTCTTAAGAATTGAAAACTGGGATTAACTTTGGAGTAGTTTCAGAAATGGAGTTACTAAACATTTGTAAGTGACTGAGATGGAGTGAGTGCAATTAGATTATTATACTTAAGCTTAAACATAATTTAATCCAATGAATTGCATTAGAAGATGGCTATATTCAGGTTATCAGCATTAAACATACTATACATAGGAAGCAATTTCTGAATACCGTAATCATCAATCATCGTAAAAAAAGCTGCATTTCTTATTGATATTTTAAGAATCAAAGAGAGAGAAGAGAACAGAAGAGAAAGAGAGACAGAAATTGCATTTTGAATTTAGCTTATTTAAGTTTGTAACTTCATTACACCCAATTAGCCTCGAGAATTGCTTACATGGAAGTAAAATTCATATAACAAATAAATTTGAATTAATATAATAATTTTTTATGTTTTTAAGGGGTCAGACTGTCCTTATGATAATTTATAAGTATTTTTCTGGCATGGTAGATCATGCCTTTTTTTATTTTAATAATTTATTTTTTATTTTTGCTCACGGAGAACTGCCCTCAGAATAGCAGTATTTTATTGATTTTTTTTTTTTTAACCCACTGGAGTAGGTAAAGCCATTATAAAACATTCAGGGTTCTACTCTAATTATTTGTATGTGTAGGACTATCTTACCTTCCACTCTGCTGTGCAGTGATTTGCATCAGAAAACAAGCGCATTTGAAAGTACAAAAAAAATAAATTAAATTTACTTACATATAATTGGTGCCTGCAGTGAATTACTTATACTAATTATATGAGTTTGATTATACTCATGCTTTAGACAGTCAAACTATTTCCTCTGATTCCTTAAGACACTTCGGATAGTCATGAGTCTACTACTACTACTACTACTACACACTGCTACTACTACTACTACCACCACTACTACTACTGCTACTGCTACTACTACACACACACACACACACACACACATATATATGTATATATATATATGTATATATATATATATATATATATATATATATATATATACCATATACCTATATATCTATGTAATATACATACATTTGCATTTGCTTATATGAATTACAGAAATTTAGTTTAATTTACATTACACACATACACATCGAATGTGTGTATATATGTATTAATGCTATCAAATAATTTATCGTACATATTTTTTATTTTAAAAAATCACAAATAACATATTTATGTATAATGTATATTTATTATATATATATAAATACAAACAAATGCATATTATATATATTTAGGAAAAAACATGTATTATGTTTATATATATATATATATATACATAATTTAAAATATAAGTAAAATAAATATGCTAAATACATTTTATGTAATCACTTTATTCTTTACTTTATATGTGTCATTTAAATATGTAATATATAACTAAAAAGCGTATTTTGGATGCTGATGAATCGCGATAATTTATTTTGATATAAATACAATCAGTATTTATTTATTTGACTATTTGTTATTTTAAAGCAATTCATAAAACTTCAAAATGTAATGAGATTTATTTGCCCTGAAGTAGCAAGACGTAGATGGATCTTTGTGGATCCTCTTGAATCCTCTTGCTCCTTTAAACAATGTCTTCCAATTTTAATTTGATGAAGACATGTCTTTCCGCCTATCACGACTCCACTAAGCATCTTAGGCTTTATCTTCTTCTTGAGAGAACCAGAAAAAGTAGAGGGGCAAAACAATGCATAGTCAGTATCCTCTCCTTGACTAGCCAGTGCTGCTCAGTACTAGCCTTTTACTTGGCCTGTGCGCTCAACCTCAAACGGGTCCGCCACGACACGAGGTCCAGCTCCTCTTCCATCTCTCACCTGACACCCTACTTAATGCATGAAAAAAAAAAACACCTCTTCCTAACAACGTATTCTCTGTCGCAGTTCTCAGCCTGATGCTCATCTGCCGGGTCTGTGGGGCCCAACACTCAGTGCTTCACCGACCTTCCATCTCTGCCTGTGATCCAGATCTCGCCTTCCGCTCCAACCAGCCGGCAATTAGGAGGAGAAGCAGGCATCGCTGTTTTCTGCAGTGGCTCCGCACTGATCAGCGCTAGAGTGCGATGACTGAAGTTCCTGGCGTTCCCAGCTCAGTACTGACTGGCGCGCTATGCTCTTCAGAACAACAATATGGGAGATGAACAGATGCACCATCTTTATGACTGCTCCTGTGGGGCTTCGGAAAGAAGCATATCCGACCAGAAGAGAGAGTTGCAAGGCGCTCTTTCTGCAGAACATTAAAACTTAAGTGGGATTGCGCGTGAGCTGTGAGGCTGGCCCTTCGCGACCTGTCAGTAATGTATCACAGTTTAGGTCCCCAGGACTTTGGTAGCTGACAGATTTCTTATCTTTTATGTCTGTTGTGTAGGGTTAAGCTGCGGGTGTTGGCGTGGCGAACTGGAAATGTGAGCCAGTGAGTTTTGATAATTAGCAGCCACTTGGCAGAACACACAGTCCGTTCACTCCCATTTCACCATTCAAATGGCGATATTTTCTCCAAAGACGTCTCGTTTTGAAGTTTAACAAGTGTTTATGGACCAATAAGTTGTAATCAACCCTATACAAAAAACATGGCTACCATGCAGATTAGTATTATTAATAAGAGACACATATAGCAAAATAAAATAAAATAAATGGCTGAGAACACTGAATGCCGTCGAAAAATGCCATCTTAGTCAAAATGAAGAAAGCCACGGAAAATTGCCGTGCCTAGAAAACCAAAGTAGCGAAAGAAAGTATGCTACTTCTAAAGAAAAACATTATCGTGCTTGAAATGCATCGAACTCTTCAGATATAGCAATACCGCAATGTAATTTACTAATGTCTAAAATACTTATTTGTTTGTTTGTAAAATCAGAACAAGCATTGATTGAATCATTATATGCCCAGCCAAGGACCAAAACTCAGTCATAATGCTGGAGTATAGCAATAACCAACAATAACAATGTAGCAGGTCAAATTATATATTTTCTTTTATGCCAAAAATCATTAGGATATAAAGTAAAAATCGTATCCAATCAATATATATTTGTATTTCCCACAATTTCCTACCATAAATATATCAAAAATACAGATTTTTGATTAATAATATACATAACCAGACAACTTCAAAGGTAATTGCACTTATTTTCAAATAGTTTCTATCTCTACCAATTTACTGTCCCTTAAACATTACATGAATGGAAAGTTTATTTGTTGGCCTTCAGATGATATATGAATCTCATTTTCAAAAAAAGTAATGACCATACCATTTGCGGTCAGGGTCACATGTGTCGATCAGATTCACTCTCCTTCTCTAAAGCAGGATCTTCTATATTTAGTCAAAGATCTGGCTATGTTTGCAAAAGATAAAAGTAAGTTAAAATCTGCTGTCTTAATACTGATCCTTTAAAATCTGCTAGAATCGTCTTTCCTAAACCTGGCCATTGTGAGCAAGATTACAAGACCACTTACAGAGTCAACAAGCTGCTAGGCAAAAGATCTGCTGAAGCAGTAGCAAGGTTATAACGACTAAACGTATGTAACTGTACTGCTCTGACAGCAAATGGATCTCAGGATGGGTGGAGAGAGAGAGAGAGAGAGAGAGAGAGAGAGAGAGAGAGAGAGAGAGAGAGAGAGAGAGAGATAGAGAGAGAGGGGGCCCATATAAACAACTGCATTGCAGTCAGTCTATTTTATTATTGCACACAGTTGCATGGAGATAATGTACCTCTGGCTTTAATTCCAGAACTCTTTGATGCTTCTGCCTGAGATCAAGGCACCTGTTTAATCACAAAGAAGGCCCAGGTTATAAACTAACCCTTTAGGATAAGATCTTTCCATAGCCCACTAGTCAGCTATTTATTAGTTTGATTCCTTGCACTGTGCATTTTTGCACTATGTGGTTATATATCATTTTAAAAAAGGTTTTCTCTAGTCTAGTCTAGTCTTTTGTACATTAGCTCCTATGAAAAATATATTTTTCAAATGCGCTATATATACTTCCTTTAGCTTAAAATAGTTTTTTTTTTTTTTTTTTTAAATACCCATTTTATATACTTCTCAAAAATACATACAAGCGCTTCAAATTAACACTAAATAGGGGCCACATCAGTATTATACGCGAACAATGACGTAAAGTGACTTAAAGAGAAGCGTCTGAGTATAATCGCAGTAAAAAACTACTAAAACTAATTTGCTGAGAGTATAAAATCCTACTGCAAGTATTTAAATAGTAAATTATGATACCTATACTAAAAGAAAGATAGAAACAAAAGTATGGCGTATTGTATATTGTATAGATTGTTTTAAAAAATAATCTTGTTTGTAATTATTCATTTTAAAGGAGATACTGAAAACATTTCAAAATGATTGATTCATGAGGTTACCAGGCATCCTAGATACATTTCTGATGGTATATTTTCCACTGATGCAAAGTCTATAGAGGGCGTGTGAATCCACGACAGATCATTCTTCAGGGAAAAAAGTCTTCTCCACAGTTGTAGCAACAAGCAACCTGAAGTCATTCGATTTCCAATGACAGCTGGCAATTTCCAATAGGCAAAAGTTAAGTGAATAAAGTTCAGCTGAGTTCATCTTGATCAAATGAATTGACTTACGATGCTCGCCTGCTAATGGGAGAAGCAGGCGATGATCACAAAGAATATAGCGGATATGAAAACAAAGAACGTCTGCTGCTCATATTAGCAGAAACCAAGACCTTCCAGGGATTGAAGTGCTGTGAATCTTTTATTTAAACTACTCACTCATCAGCGTCCTCCAGTTGGACAAAGTAGAGATTCTATCCACGATCTACTTTCGCTCACATGTTGTTCCAAACCTTTAAGACCGTCTTACTTCAGGTGGAGTGCAAGGATTGACCCGTTTTGGCCTGTTGCAGTGTGAGACTTGACCACAAACCAGTCATAAGGGTCTGGTATTTTGTTTTTAATCCTAGATTTATGTGATTTTGATCCATCTGGAATCTGAGATTATTTTGAAGTATTAGAAAATCAATTATAAAAGTTGTCCAAGTGATCAATGAATATTACCAATAAAGGTATTACGTTTGATATATTCACAGTGAAATGTACAAATGTCTTCACGAGAACGCACTCTGCCCAATATCCTGTGGTTTCATCATAAAATAAAATCCATTTTGACCTATTGTTACAAATCTACCGTGCCTGTAATATTTTGCATCAATCGAGTGCGCTTCATTCAGTGAAAACAAACTGTGTGTGTGTTTGCGCCGTCAAACAGGTTGCGTCGACATTATGAGGCGTCTTTTATAAACTGTCCCTTTAAACGCGTATCGTACTTTCAGTTTCTCCTGGTTTATTTTTAGCGTTTTTGCAGGAAAACGGCCACTGAAATTGCCGTTTAGCGCGAATTAGGGCGTAATTTAGTTTGCGCATCATCTAATCACCAACCTGCGATTTTTAATGTTCCCTCCTTTGGGGGCGTCTGGAAGCGTTTGATACCGCAGGAGTCACTTTTTTAGCGCAGGAGAGACAGCAAATCTGTTTGTAGATAATAATGATTCTGAAACGGTTTCTTGTCTTATACCCAGCATTCAATTGAGGAACAGTTTGCGTTGTGGAACAGTCTCGAGCAAATGGGTCAGCGGGAGGAGAGGTCTTGATGTGGCAGGGCTACAATTTCACAGCAGAGTGACATACGGACCTCGGGCAGTCACAAGTGTCACCAAGCTGATTGCGTTTCTGTTGACTTGTTAGCCCACTTCTCCCGGACTGTATTATTTTTAGGAAGCGGCCACGTGTGTCAGAAAGCAAAATCCAGCCTGTCCTTGCTCCTGACACTCCTATCTACACTAAACTTGTCTGTCGCCGGTGAGATTGGCTTGTTTCGCTTGGTGAGGACCATGGTGACAGCTTTTAGTCAGGCCAGGTCAGGCTCTGTTAGATCATTGTAAACGAAACTGAGAGCCCCGTCTTCTCAGCCTCGGGGAGGATGTATTTCCTCAGGCGAAGCGCTCATCCCCTGAATGATCAAGACAGCACTTTGTTTCCCATCCTGCCATGTTACGCAGGTCAGCTCAAATGCAAGTGTATCCATCAACATAGTTAAGTTTACATGCATACTTACCAGAGAAATAGGCGTTGCTGCGGAGAGGTAAACATGGAAAATTCACTCATAATTGCCTAATGCTCCAGCAGTAATCCTGCCAAACATCAGCGTGTCGCTAAGCTGTTTTCTGTCATTTAATTATGATATGAAATTAATAATATAGATATTTTGTATCGGAACACTGGCATTGTCATATATTTTAGAATGAGACCATACTAATGATGCTAAGCTTGGCATGTTCACAGCTCCTGGGTCTAAATAAGCTTAGATGTAATTAGAAAATAAAATCTAATAGTTCAAATCAATTAGAGTGTAATATCATGTAATTTTTAGGAATAAAAATTAATGCAAACAAGTACAACAATCATATCTGATGATAACTCAATAAAATGTTAATTAATAAGTGTACAGTCATCTTTATCCCCTTGTTACTGGAGAGCAAATTTTGGGTGCCTTGAGAAAAGGCTACAATTTCCTCATTATCTTCAGCTGGGATGTTTGATAGGTGTCTTTTTATTGTTAGCATAACTAACAATACAAATATTTTAAAATGTTTCAAAATAAATAATAATAAAAAATATATATAAAAAAATTTAAAACAATGACATATATATATATATATTTGTCTTGTTTTTTTATTATTTTGTGTTACCTTAACGATCAGTGCTCCATTCGTTGTCATGAAATAATGAGAAATTACTTTACTCTTTTGGCAAGTGCATTCCAAACGACTAAATATTAGCGTACTCCTGTTTCACATTTCAAAGTCCCCACTATGAGGATAAGGATGATCACTTTGATTTTAAAATGACCATGAACGCACGATACGCAATCGCATATTGTTACCTCCGAGTTAAAAAGCCGCGAAAACAAACAAAATAAAGGACATCTGCATCTGAAAACTCAGGAAAAGCCTAAACAAAAGCTAACCAAAAAATATATATAAAAATAAATGCATTATATGCAAAAATAAATATATTTATGTTATATATATATATATATATATATATATATATATATATATAAATACATACATATACACATATATATATATATATATATATATATAAATACACACATACATATACATACATATATATATATATATATATATATATATATATATATATACTATATACATATATATATATATATACACACATATACATATATATATATATATATTATATACATATATATATATACACATATACATATATATTATGACACTCTTCTATATTAAAGAAACTGCCTATTACAATTGCATATTATTTTTAATGAGACCCATCAACCATTTGTAGAAAGCACTTTGCCAAATAATTACCCAACTTCATAGGTGAATATAGCTACAAGAAACCATAACATCATAAGAATACCCAAGATCATTATAATTTTTAACTTTTGCAATCAAACACTACACACAAATGATTAAAGTTTGCATATAGATAACAGCGATCAAGATTCTTTTCACCAAATGTCTCTGATACTTATCAAATCAGAAGCTGTGGTTGAATGATGGCGATGATGATAACAGCCAGTGAGGCTTGATAATGTCAAAGTTCACAGCTTAGTAACCCATCAGGTTTGAGTCCAACCTCCAGACGTAAAGTTCATCAATTGTGTCCATCAAGTTCGAATCGCTGTAAAGCCCTCCTTCATGTGTCCTCAATGGCTACATACTTTGTACAAGGCCAAATCCCAAAGTCCTTGGTATTAGGGCTTCAAATGTAAGAGCTTCCCAGGCAGAACTCTTTACACACAAAATGCATAGAGAGCAGACCATGCTCTTTAAACAAATCTCTTTCTCTACTGCCCCACGATTAGAGATTTTAGCCCCTAGAGCCCCTAAGAGGACAGTAGTATAACTACAACAACTCCAAATATATAGTGACAGAACTATGGGCTGTTACATACCCCCCTCCTCAGTGGAACATTTGTCATAGCCATGACAAATCTTAAGATTTTGTACACAAGTATCTACATTGTCTGGATCAGACCAAAGAGAGACAGAGTAATTAACAGGACCTAACTGTTTAACAACCTTTGAGGGACCTTTCCGTTTTGCTGAAAGTTTGGCCATAAAACCCTCATCTGCTCTAGATAAAGGATGAGACCGTACCCAAACCACATTGCCAACCTGAAATTGTGTCTGTCTACGACGTTGGTTATAGTATCTCCTCTGTTTGGCTTGGGCTCGCTCTACATTTTTCTTTACTAGATTGATAAACTCTTTTTGTCTATCAACTGTGGGATAGATGGGGCTGTTGTTATCCAGTGGTTGCTGAAAGGCTCTCTCCATGGGTCCTTTGAGTTTACGCCCTAGTGCAATTTCCGCTGGTGTGAAACCGGTGCTCTCATGCCAAGCAGAATTAATGGCAAATCTGAATTCTGTTAACCATTTGTCCCATTGTCTATGCTGCTCTTTTACGTAAGATGATATCATGGTTTTCAAATTGCGATTTACTCGCTCAGTCAAATTTGTCTGAGGATGGTAGGCCGTAGTCAACTTTTGGACAACTCCCCACTGTTTGCAGATCAGATTAATAAGGTGAGGCGAAATTGTGTTCCTCTGTCTGATACTATATAGGCCGGTGTTCCCCATCTGGTAAAGATCTCTTCCACAAGAATTCTGGCTATATGTTGTGCCTTGGCTTTTCTCAAAGGAAATATTTCCACCCATTTGGAGCAATAATCAATAGTGACCAGAATATGCTCATTTTGTTTAGCACTCCTGGGGAAAGGTCCCATGAGATCAACACCTATCATGTACCCAGGTTCAGTCACAGAAGTACTCTGCATATAACCAGACAACTTTGTCGATGAAGGTTTGTACCTTTGACACACTTGGCAATCTTTGCAGTATCTCCCCACATCAGCTCTTATGCTAGGCCAGTAAACTGTGTCTAGGAGTCTGAGAAGAGTCTTTTGTTTCCCCAGATGTCCACTAAGTGGATTATCATGAGCATATTGTAGAAATGCCTCTCGATGAATCGCTGGAATTACCAGTTGAAGCTTTTGACCTTTTTGGCCATCAGGCATGCTACGAAACAGGAAACCATTTTTAGTAATGTACTGAATTTGTGCAGCTTCAGTCATTATTTGCGTCTCAGCTTTGGGGAAAAACTCTTGAATTTCCTTTTCGTTACTCTGTGATATGGCAATTTGAGTAAGGTCCACTGGCATGTTGCCTTCAGGAGTATTAACTTTAGAAGCATTTACAAGGAAAACCATATCAGGTGAGTCACTACAATTTTGAGTTCTGGATAAAACATCAGGTACAATGTTGCACTGACCCTTCCTGTACTTCACTGAGAAATGGAATCCTTGTAAGCGTATAGTCCAACGGATGAGACGAGAGGAAGGCTTCAGATGTTGGAATGCCCATGTCAAAGCAGCATGGTCTGTGACTACTTCGAAAGGTCGACCTTCAAGGTATGGATGCCACTTTTCTACAGCCCACACTACGGCCAAACACTCTTTTTCTGACACCGAATATACCTTCTCTGCTCCTCTGAGTAATCGAGATGCATAAGAACATGTGGTTGCCTCTCCAGCTGTCTCTTGCGTAAAAACAGCTCCTAAACCAATGTCGCTTGCATCTGTCTGCACTCGGAAAGGTTTGCTAAAATCAGGTGCCGTTAAAACAGGACCTTGTACCAGATCTTGTTTGATCATTTCGAATGCATACTGACACTCTTCTGTCCACAACCACGTTGAGTTTTTCTGCTTCAAAGCATGTAGAGGCGCAGCTTTCTCTGAGAAGTGTGGAATGAAGCGATAATACCAACCGGCTAACCCTAGGAACCTTTGAACGTCCTTAATGGATTGAGGTATGGGAAATGAGCTCACAGCATGGACTTTAGCTGGATCTGTTTTTACACCTTCATCCGAAACTATATGACCAAGAAACGCAAGCGATCTTTGGATAAAGTTGCATTTCTTCAGGTTAAGTGTAAGTCCAGCTTTATGGAGACATGCAAAGACTTGGTGGAGGTGTTGAAGATGTTCTGACATGGTTTTAGAATAAATAACAATGTCATCGATGTATACCATACAACACTTGCCTCTTACTTCTCTGAGAACATGTTCCATTAGCCTTTGAAATGAAGCAGCAGCGTTTTTAGGCCGAAGGGAAGACAAAGAAATTCATACAGCCCTGTAGATGTTACAAAAGCTGTCTTTTGAATGCTGTCAGACTCCATTTCCAGCTGCCAATAACCACTTTTCAGATCCAGAGTGCTAAAGACAGTGGCACCATGTAGTGACTCTAAAATATCCTGAATCTGAGGCATGGGATAAGCATCAAGATAAGTCTTGGAGTTCAATCCTCGGTAATCAATACACAATCTCGATGACCCATCCTTCTTTTGTACTACTACCACAGGAGAAGCCCAAGGAGATGTAGATGGTCGAATAATCCCTTTATTTAACAAATCCTGTATTTGAGTTTCAATGAATTGCTGCTTTTCGATGGAGACCTTATATGCACGCCGTCTTACCGGTACTTCATCAGTGTTAATGATACGATGTTTAACAAAGTTGGTATGACCAATTTCTTGAGTATAAACAGCTGGCCAGCTTAACATCAGACTCTCCAGCTCTTCTTTTGTCTGTCGATCTGTATCCGCTGCTGAAGTAAGATGCCGTATGTATTGACGCGTTTCATCCTTGAAAGTAGATGAGGGAATAGCAAGGTAGAAATGCATAGTAGGGTGGATGTCATGTTGTGGGAAGGAAAAAGTTTTTAATTTTCCACCTCCTTCTGCCATAGGTAGGCTATACTGTGCTTTATGAAAATCCAATACCATTCCAGTCTTCAACAGAAAATCCATACCCAATATGATTGGCACTGTTAAATCCACATCGCTCATTATAAAAAATGTCAGGTCTACAGAAAGTTCTTGAACTTCACATCTCCATCTCACCTTACCAATTGCAGTCTGCCTTTGACCATTAGCCAGTAAAAAGGTTTGTCCTTCACTGGGCTGGAATCCTTCTTGGTGACACAATTGCTCCCCAAAGGACTCCTGAACCAACGAGAAAGTACTACCTGTATCCACCAGTGCGAATGTATACCTGTCCTGCAATATTATAGGGAGGGTGATACTTTTATAGCCATGTTGTTCTGAACTTTGGAAGGATTGCACTATTCGATTACTGGCGCATGGATGTTTACGCTGAGGGTCTGGCCCCATGGAAGTCTTTTTCCTCTGTTCTTCAACATTAGCCTGAGTCCAATATCTTTTAGATTCATCAAAATCTCTCTCTATCTGTGTTCCAACCCGGACTAACTCTCCAACGTCTTTGATGGTTCCACGTAACAAACTTGCTAGTCGTGGATTGCAATTTCTCAAGATCGCCTGAACCACATCTCTTTCAGACATTTCTTTTCTCCTCCTCAAACATAATGCTCGGTAGTGGAAAGCAAAATCCCTGATACTTTCTTTAGCACCCCGTTTCCTCTCCAGCAATTTCCTTGCTGCCACATCCTCATAATCCTCACTTAAAAATGAGTGCAAAAAACTCCTTTTAAATTGTCTCCAGTTCTGCACATTTCGTCGCTCCGCCATCCACCAATCCTTGGCAGTATCCTTAAGGCCACCTGAAAGTGAACTGGATAAATCGGTGTTGACGTAGATGGCATCAATACCTGAAATTTGTGATCCAACTGATGATCCCTTCTTTTCAAACAATCCACGACAGATTGGCCTAGCTCCTGAATTTTCAATTCTAGTTGTCTCTTCACTTTCTCACACTCTAGCTGAATTCTATATGACATTCTTTCTTCTATCTTTT